>NW_028120116.1:0-365000 GCF_965119305.1 Pelophylax lessonae
CACCCCCCTCTATATCCCACCCCTCCACCCCCTTCTATATCCCACCCCTCACCCCCCACCAACCTCTATATCCCACCCCTCACCCCCCACCAACCTCTATATCCCACCCCTCACCAACCTCTATACCCACCCCACCACCCCCCTCTATCCCACCCCTCACCCCCCACCAACCTCTATATCCCACCCCTCACCAACCTCTATATCCCACCCCTCACCCCCCACCAACCTCTATATCCCACCCCTCCACCCCCCACCAACCTCTATATCCCACCCCTCACCCCCCACCAACCTCTAAATCCCACCCCTCACCCCCACCAACCTCTATATCCCACCCCTCACCAACCTCTATATCCCACCCCTCACCCCCCACCACCTCTATATCCCACCCCTCACCACCTCTATATCCCACCCCTCACCCCCCACCAACCTCTATATCCCACCCCTCCACCCCCCACCAACCTCTATATCCCACCCCCACCACCCCCCACCAACCTCTATATCCCACCCCTCACCAACCTCTATCCCACCCCTCACCCCAACCACCTCTATATCCCACCCCTCAACCCCACCAACCTCTATATCCCACCCCTCACCCCACCTCTATATCCCACCCCTCCACCAACCTCTATATCCCACCCCTCAACCCCCACCAACCTCTATATCCCACCCCTCACCCCCACCAACCTCTATATCCCACCCCTCGCAACCTCTATATCCCACCGCTCATCCCCCACCAACCTCTATATCCCACCCCTCACCCCCCACCAACCTCTATATCCCACCCTCACCCCCCACCAACCTCTATATCCCACCCCCACACCCCCACCAACCTCAAAACCCACCTCACACCCCCCACCCACCACTATATCCACCCACACCCCCCCCCCCAACCTCAATATCCCACCCCTCACCCACCCAAACCCACCCCTCAACCCCACCCACCCAAACCCACCCCTCACCCCCCACCAACCTCAAACTCCCACCCCACAACCAACCTCAACACCCACCCCTCACCCCAACCAACCACTATATCCACCCCTCAACCCCCACCAACCACTAACCCACCCCACAACCCCAACCAACCTCTAATCCCACCCCTCACCCACCACAAATCCCACCCCCACAACCCCCACCAACCTCAAATCCCACCCCTCAACCCCCACCAACCACTATATCCCACCCCACCACCCCCCACCAACCACAAAACCCACCCCCACCAACCTCTAAATCCCACCCCTCCACCCCCCTCTATACCCACCCCACACCCCCACCAACCTCTAACCCACCCCTCAACCCCCACCAACCTCTATACCCACCCCCCACCAACCTCTATACCCACCCCCCCACACCAACCACAATACCCCCCCCTCCACCCCCCCACAAACCCACCCCCACCCCCACCACCACCACCCTAATCCCCCCCACCCCCACCAACCTCTATATCCCACCCCTCACCAACCTCTATATCCCACCCCTCACCCCCACCAACCTCTATATCCCACCCCTCACCAACCTCTATATCCCACCCCTCACCAACCTCTATATCCCACCCCTCACCTCCCCACCAACCTCTATATCCCACCCCTCACCCCCCACCACCTCTAATCCACCCCTCACCCAACCTCTAAATCCCACCGCTCACACCCCCACCAACCTCTATATCCCACCCCTCACCCCCCACCAACCACTATATCCCACCCCCACCCACCCTCTAACCCACCGCTCACCCCCCACCACCCTATATCCCACCCTCACCCCCCACCAACCTCTATATCCACCCCCACCCCCCACCAACCTCTATATCCCACCCCCACCCCCCACCAACCTCTATATCCCACCCCCACCAACCTCTATATCCCACCCCTCACCCACCTCTATATCCCACCCCTCAACCCCAACCAACCTCTATATCCCACCCCTCAACCCCAACCAACCTCTATAACCCACCCCTCACCACCTCTATATCCCACCCCTCACCCACCTCTATATCCCACCCCTCAACCCCCACCAACCTCTATATCCCACCCCTCAACCCCCACCAACCTCTATATCCCACCCCTCCACCAACCTCTATATCCCACCCCTCACCAACCTCTATATCCCACCCCTCCACCCCCCTCTATATCCCACCCCTCACCCCCCACCAACCTCTATATCCCACCGCTCACCCCCCACCAACCTCTATATCCCACCCCTCACCCCCCACCAACCTCTATATCCCACCCCTCACCCCCCACCAACCTCTATATCCCACCCCTCACCCCCCACCAACCTCTATATCCCACCCCTCACCCCCCACCAACCTCTATATCCCACCCCTCAACCCCACCAACCTCTATATCCCACCCCTCACCAACCTCTATATCCCACCCCTCCACCCCCCACCAACCTCTATATCCCACCCCTCACCCCCACCAACCACTATATCCCACCCCTCACCCCCAACCAACCTCTATATCCCACCCCTCACCCCCAACCAACCTCTATAACCCACCCCTCACCCACCTCTATATCCCACCCCTCAACCCCCACCAACCTCTATATCCCACCCCTCACCCCCACCAACCTCTATATCCCACCCCTCACCCACCTCTATATCCCACCCCTCCACCCCCACCAACCTCTATATCCCACCCCTCACCAACCTCTATATCCCACCCCTCCACCCCCCTCTATATCCCACCCCTCACCCCCCACCAACCTCTATATCCCACCCCTCACCAACCTCTATATCCCACCCCTCACCCCCCACCAACCTCTATATCCCACCCCTCCACCCCCCACCAACCTCTATATCCCACCCCTCACCCCCCACCAACCTCTATATCCCACCCCTCACCAACCTCTATATCCCACCCCTCACCCCCCACCAACCTCTATATCCCACCCCTCACCAACCTCTATATCCCACCCCTCACCCCCCACCAACCTCTATATCCCACCCCTCCACCCCCACCAACCTCTATATCCCACCCCTCACCAACCTCTATATCCCACCCCTCACCCCCCACCAACCTCTATATCCCACCCCTCACCAACCTCTATATCCCACCCCTCACCCCCAACCAACCTCTATATCCCACCCCTCAACCCCACCAACCTCTATATCCCACCCCTCACCCACCTCTATATCCCACCCCTCCACCAACCTCTATATCCCACCCCTCAACCCCCACCAACCTCTATATCCCACCCCTCACCCCCCACCAACCTCTATATCCCACCTCTCGCCAACCTCTATATCCCACCGCTCATCCCCCACCAACCTCTATATCCCACCCCTCACCCCCCACCAACCTCTATATCCCACCCCTCCACCCCCCACCAACCTCTATATCCCACCCCTCACCCCCCACCAACCTCTATATCCCACCCCTCCACCCCCCACCAACCTCTATATCCCACCCCTCACCCCCCACCAACCTCTATATCCCACCCCTCACCAACCTCTATATCCCACCCCTCACCCCCAACCAACCTCTATATCCCACCCCTCAACCCCACCAACCTCTATATCCCACCCCTCAACCCCACCAACCTCTATATCCCACCCCTCCACCAACCTCTATATCCCACCCCTCAACCCCCACCAACCTCTATATCCCACCCCTCACCCCCCACCAACCTCTATATCCCACCCCTCACCCCCAACCAACCTCTATATCCCACCCCTCAACCCCACCAACCTCTATATCCCACCCCTCCACCAACCTCTATATCCCACCCCTCAACCCCCACCAACCTCTATATCCCACCCCTCACCCTCCACCAACCTCTATATCCCACCCCTCGCCAACCTCTATATCCCACCGCTCATCCCCCACCAACCTCTATATCCCACCCCTCACCCCCCACCAACCTCTATATCCCACCCCTCACCAACCTCTATATCCCACCCCTCACCCCCCACCAACCTCTATATCCCACCCCTCAACGCCACCAACCTCTATATCCCACCCCTCCACCCCCCACCAACCTCTATATCCCACCCCTCCACCCCCCACCAACCTCTATATCCCACCCCTCCACCCCCCACCAACCTCTATATCCCACCCCTCAACCCCAACCAACCTCTATATCCCACCCCTCACCCCCCCACCAACCTCTATATCCCACCCCTCACCCCCCACCAACCTCTATATCCCACCCCTCAACCCCCACCAACCTCTATATCCCACCCCTCCACCCCTCACCAACCTCTATATCCCACCCCTCCACCCCCATTCCCGGCCCCCAGCTGCCGGCAAGTTCCCCATCAATACTACAGGATAAGCATAAATAGCACCAGCCCCAGGGGGAAATAGCACTGGATAGACAGAGGAGCATGGGACTGAGCCAGAACCGACCCAGGAGGAGCATGGGACTGAGCCAGAACAGACCCAGGAGGAGCATGGGACTGAGCCAGAACAGACCCAGGAGGAGCATGGGACTGAGCCAGAACAGACCCAGGAGGAGCATGGGACTGAGCCAGAAGAGCATGGGACTGAGCCAGAACCGACCCAGAGGAGCATGGGACTGAGCCAGAACCGACCCAGAGGAGCATGGGACTGAGCCAGAACCGACCCAGAGGAGCATGGGACTGAGCCAGAACCGACCCAGAGGAGCATGGGACTGAGCCAGAACCGACCCAGAGGAGCATGGGACTGAGCCAGAACCGACCCAGAGGAGCATGGGACTGAGCCAGAACCGACCCAGAGGAGCATGGGACTGAGCCAGAACCGACCCAGAGGAGCATGGGACTGAGCCAGAACCGACCCAGGAGGAGCATGGGACTGAGCCAGAACAGACCCAGGAGGAGCATGGGACTGAGCCAGAACCGACGCAGAGGAGGATAGAGAGGAGTGAGAGAAAGGGAGGTAGGAGAGGGTTTCCCGATCTCTCAGCTGTCATCTTCTTCCCTCCCTTCTTCTGACCACCATTCTTCCACACTTTCACCCATCCAGGGATCTCTTTGGAATCTTCCCGTTTCTGGCCGCCATCCTTCAATCTTCTCAGCTTCACTGCAGTTCTGCAAAAAGGACAAAGTTAGTTTTTCTGCCCAAAACCAGTTTGTGACCAATTTTAAACCCTTCAAATCCCCCCCCCCCCCTTCAGCCAAATAGCCCCTTGCTCCAATCTGGTTATTGCTACACATTTACATGACACCGAACCTCAACCCAATAACCCCCCCCCCCCTCCAAAAGAAGTTCAATTGTTTCCTTCCCATACAGTCAGTCCACCAATCAACACTGATATAAATAAGAGGAAGGAAACAATACAAAAACAGGATGAATCAACACTGATAGAAATATATATATTACACACATACAGCCACAGAGAGAGAGACACACAGAGACACCCCCCAAGAGACATCTCCCCCATACACAGCGAGGGACATCTCCCCCATACACAGCGAGGGACATCCCCCCCCATACACAGCGAGGGACATCCCCCCCCATATACAGCGAGGGACATCCCCCCCCCATACACAGCGAGGGACATCCCCCCCCCATACACAGCGAGGGACATCCCCCCATATACAGCGAGGGACATCCCCCCCCCATACACAGCGAGGGACATCCCCCCATATACAGCGAGGGACATCCCCCCCCCATACACAGCGAGGGACACCCCCCCCCATACACAGCCCCGATACACAGCGAGGGACATCCCCCCCCATACACAGCAAGGGACATCCCCCCATACACAGCGGACACCCCCCCCCCCCCATACACAGCGAGGGACATCCCCCCCCCCCATACACAGCGAGGGACATCCCCCCCCCCCCATACACAGCGAGGGACATCCCCCCCCCCACACACAGCGAGGGACATCCCCCCCCCCATACACAGCGAAGGACACCCCCCCCCATACACAGCGAGGGACATCCCCCCCCATACACAGCGAAGGACACCCCCCCCCCATACACAGCGAGGGACATCCCCCCCCATACACAGCGAAGGACACCCCCCCCCCATACACAGCGAGGGACATCCCCCCCCATACACAGCGAAGGACACCCCCCCCCCATACACAGCGAGGGACATCCCCTACCCCCATACACAGCGAGGGACATCCCCCACCCCCATACACAGCGAGGGACATCCCCCCCATACACAGCAAGGGACATCCCCCCCGCCATACACAGCGAGGGACATCCCCCCCGCCATACAGGGCGAAGGACACCCCCCCCCATACAGGGCGAAGGACATCCCCCCCCCCATACAGAGCGAGGGACATCCCCCCAGAAAACACAGCGAGGGACATTCCCCCTCCCCCCCATATAGAGCTACAGACATCCTCCCCCCATATAGAGCTACAGACGTCCCTCCCCCCATATACAGCTACAGACGTCCCTCCCATATATAATTACAGACATCCTCCCCCCCCATACACAGCTACAGACATCCTCCCCCCCCATATACAGACATCTCCCCCCCCCCATATACAGACATCCCCCCCCCCCCATATACAGACATCCCCCCCATATACAGACATCCCCCCCCATATACAGACATCCCCCCCATATACAGACATCCCCCCCATATACAGACATCCCCCCCATATACAGACATCCCCCCCCATATACAGACATCTCCCCCATATACAGACATCCCCCCCATATACAGACATCTCCCCCATATACAGACATCTCCCCCATATACAGACATCCCTCCCCCATATACAGACATCCCCCCCATATACAGACATCCCCCCCCCCATATACAGACATCCCCCCATATACAGACATCTTCCCCCCCCCCCCATATACAGACATCCCCCCCCCCATATACAGACATCTCCCCCCCCCCATATACAGACATCTCCCCCCCATATACAGCTACAGACATCCTCCCCACCCATATACAGACATCCCCCCCATATACAGACATCCCCCCCATATACAGACATCCCCCCCATATACAGACATCTCCCCCATATACAGACATCCCTCCCCCATATACAGACATCCCCCCCATATACAGACATCCCCCCCCCCATATACAGACATCCCCCCATATACAGACATCTTCCCCCCCCCCCCATATACAGACATCCCCCCCCATATACAGACATCTCCCCCCCCCCATATACAGACATCTCCCCCCCATATACAGCTACAGACATCCTCCCCACCCATATACAGACATCCTCCCCACCCATATACAGACATCCCCCCCATATACAGACATCCCCCCCATATACAGACATCCCCCCCATATACAGACATCCCCCCCATATACAGACATCCCCCCCCATATACAGACATCCCCCCCATATACAGACATCCCCCCCATATACAGACATCCCCCCCCATATACAGACATCTCCCCCATATACAGACATCCCTCCCCCATATACAGACATCTCCCCCATATACAGACATCCCCCCCATATACAGACATCTCCCCCATATACAGACATCCCCCCCCATATACAGACATCCCCCCCATATACAGACATCCCCCCCCCCATATACAGACATCCCCCCATATACAGACATCTTCCCCCCCCCCCCATATACAGACATCCCCCCCCCCATATACAGACATCTCCCCCCCCCCCATATACAGACATCTCCCCCCCATATACAGCTACAGACATCCTCCCCACCCATATACAGACATCCCCCCCATATACAGACATCCCCCCCATATACAGACATCCCCCCCATATACAGACATCCCCCCCATATACAGACATCCCCCCCCATATACAGACATCCCCCCCCATATACAGACATCCCCCCCCATATACAGACATCCCCCCCATATACAGACATCCCTCCCCCATATACAGACATCTCCCCCATATACAGACATCCCCCCCCATATACAGACATCTCCCCCATATACAGACATCCCCCCCATATACAGACATCTCCCCCATATACAGACATCTCCCCCATATACAGACATCTCCCCCATATACAGACATCCCCCCCATATACAGACATCCCTCCCCCATATACAGACATCCCTCCCCCATATACAGACATCCCTCCCCCATATACAGACATCCCCCCCATATACAGACATCTCACCCATATACAGACATCCCCCCCATATACAGACATCCCCCCCATATACAGACATCTCCCCCATATACAGACATCTCCCCCATATACAGACATCTCCCCCATATACAGACATCCCCCCCATATACAGACATCCCTCCCCCATATACAGACATCCCCCCCATATACAGACATCTCACCCATATACAGACATCCCCCCCATATACAGACATCTCACCCATATACAGACATCCCCCCCATATACAGACATCCCTCCCCCATATACAGACATCCCCCCCTCCTTGGCAGAGATTGCAGAAGAAGAAGGAGTTTACTTTCGGTTTTGGAGAGGGGAGGAGGAGAGGGGAGGGGAGGGGACGGGGAGCTGATCGGGAGCTGATCACACAGCGCTGGTTTGTTCTCTGGAGTTGCACAGAACCGAATATCATTCAGACACAGCGTCTGCAGTGCAGAGCCCGGACACCGAGCCATGATCTGTCCACCGACTTCTCCTGTGTATGGGGGTGAGTGCACATTGTCATATCGGGGAAGAGGGGGTCAGTGATATTGATGAGGGGATGGGGGGGGGGGTAATGGAATTGATTACATTGGATCACTGATGGATTATTCCTATGCAGAGAATGAGAAATAACACACAAATCTCCACCAACCAATCAGCTTCTAGGTTTGGTTACAATTCACAGCAGCTACTACCCCCCCCCCCTTTCCAGATGGGGAAAATGTAAACCAGAAACATCAGATAAATCCTGGAATACCTTCACCGATCAACAACAGAGGAGAGAAATCTGACCAATCACCGTCTGTACACAGATCTGCAGTTCCCTCCTCCATAGAATGGCAGCACACACAGATCCAGGGACTGCAGTTCCCTTGTCATCCATAGGTGGCAGCACACACAGATCCGGGGACTGCAGTTCCCTTGTCATCCATAGGTGGCAGCACACACAGATCCGGGGACTGCAGTTCCCTTGTCATCCATAGGTGGCAGCACACACAGATCCGGGGACTGCAGTTCCCTTGTCATCCATAGGTGGCAGCACACACAGATCCGGGGACTGCAGTTCCCTCCTCCTCCATAGGTGGCAGCACATACACAGAAGGTTAACAGAACTGCAATGTGCTCTCCGGCCATGAGGTGGCAGTATAAACACACGGCTCCGGGAAGGTGAAGTCAGTGGGTTCCTCCGATGTGTTTTCTGTAGAGTCGCAGTTATAATCCTCCCGCCACTCCCCGCTCTTCTCACCCCACACCTCCGCTATCCGCTCATCACATCCCGTACAGATCCCCGGATCCTCTCTGTACTCCGCCGCACCGTACAGATCCCCGGATCCTCTCTCCGACGTCCGTGTCTCGTCTAACATCTTTCATGTAATCAGCCTATCAACAGCTCTACAATCCAAGCCCCGCCCATGTTTATTGTTCCGCCTCCTATGCCGTGTGCAGAGTGCGGGCTGTGTCTTGTTCTGATTGGCTGCAGAGTGTTCGGTGTGATACAATGTATCTATTTATATCCTTACAAGAAATAATAGAGGAGAATGTAGGGGGAGGGGATGGAAGTCTTCCTGGTGCCCCCCCCCCCCCCTTATTACAGGAGAAGCCGATTTTACATTTTATATCCCCTTATCTACTAAACCAGGGAGATTTCCTTCATTTCTGCACGCGGTAAAATCCAGATTTTTATAGAAACACGTAAAGAACACAAAAGTATTTATTTTCTGACAGCAGAGACCCCGGAGAATAAAATGGTGGTTATTACACAACACTTAACCACTTCAGTTCCGGAATGTTTTAACCCCTTAACCACTTGGCGACCGCCGCAAGTACATATACTGCAGCGGTCAGCCCCGGCCAGGTAAAGTGACGTACCGGTACGTCCCTAGCCATAGCCGCTCTGGCGCACGCACGCTCCCACAGTCCCGCCGATCACTCGATTGGGTTCAGAACCGATCAGTCATCAGGTCCAGACCAGTCATTTTTGGCCTGGACCTGTTGATCGGTCCTGCCCAATCAGATTCTCTTCTGAGCCTGTGAAATGTAAGCACAGGCTCAGAAAAGACCTGCCCTCCTCTCCATGATCGTTTTTGGATTCAGCGTGAGAGGAGAGCACATCTTAGGCCCCTTTCACACAGGCGGACCGTTCAGATCCGCCTGTCCGTTTTTTTGGCGGATCTGAACGGTCCCCCCATGCATCTCTATGGGGCATTGGATGTCAGTGGAGAAATGTCCGCTGACATCCGATCCGTCAAATCTGGACGGATGGAAGCCCTATTTTCCATCCGTCCAGCGGATCGGATCGGATGAGAATGGACCGACGGTCCGTTCCCATTCGATTTCCCCCATAGAGATGCATGGGGAACTGACAGCTGTGTCTCCGCACACAGCACAGAGACACAGTTGTCCTCCTGCTGCTCAGCGGGGGAGCTGCGGCTCGATCCCCCGCTGAGAAAAACGGACTCTGTCCAACTGGGCGGAGTGTGTGAAAGGGGCCTAACTGTAATAGGGCTGCAACTAACAATTATTTTCATAATCGATTAGTTGCCAATTATTTTTTCGATTAATCGGATAAAATCATAAAAAAACTCAATATGCCTTTTTTTTCAACACCAGTGATGGGGCACTGTTCCCCCCCCCCGGCAACACCAGTGATGGGGCATTGTTTCCACCCCCCCCCTGGCAACACCAGTGATGGGACATTGTTTCCACCCCCCCTGGCAACACCAGTGATGGGACATTGTTTCCACCCCCCCTGGCAACACCAGTGATGGGGCATTGTGTGGGAATAAAATCAAGTAACATTTGCAGGGCACGTAATGCTCCCAGTACTTTGAGTGGCGGTTCACACTTGTGCGGCTGCGGAGATCGCATGTGCGGTGCGAATTTCAGCCATACACTTTGTATGGCTGAATTCGCACTGCATCCGCACCAAAGACGCACATGAGGCATTTTTTGAGCCTCATCAAAATCGGATCGCACAGTGGTTCACACTTGTGCGATCCGATTCTGTGCATACTTGCAAATCGCACTGCGATATTCAATCAAACTGGGGGTGTCGTTAACTTTTAATTGACACTCCCTGCGTATCGCATATGGCAGTGTGAACTCCCAGGTGTGCGGATGCGATGCGGGAACACGCTGCAAATTCGCAGCCTTCCCGCATCGCACAAGTGTAAACCGAGCCTTATACCAAAACTTTTTTTTTTTTTAAATTAAGCTCCTATATACTGTAAATATAATAAACACTTATCTAGATAAGAGTTAATATTCCTTATAAGGTGCAATATTATAATAGAAAAATAAGTGAATAAAAACATCCATGTCAGCCATAGATATGAAATAGGGAGCATAGAAAGACCCCCTATATGTGCTATATGGATGTTTTTAATCACTTATTTTTCTATTATAATATTGCACATTATAAGGAATATTAACTCTTATCTGGATAAGCTTTTTATTGTTTGGCAGGGCTGAATTGCATGGACAGGAGTCACAGGACACTGTGACTGTAGCACTGTAATCTCGGCACTCACATGCTGCTGCTTCTAGTTCTCTCCCTCGATCTGACTCACTGACTCCCTCACTGACGTCAGGAAATGGGCAGAGAGGAAAGGGCGGAGAGGAAAGGAGGAGGGAGGGGGAGGTCACGGAACTGCCGAGCAGTGAGAGACAGCAAGTGCAGCCAACGGCTTCACAGAGGAGAAAGGCAGCTAAAGTCAGGAATGCAGCGCAACTAATCGGAGGATCAACTAATCGATAATGACAATCTTTGACAACGATTGTCATTATCGATTATTATGGATTTTGTTGATTAGTTGTTTCAGCCCTAAACTGTAAGTACTGCACCAAGCATACACTTGTACACTTAGGCACATTTAACCCCCGATCGCCCCCCCAGTTAACCCCTACACCCCCTGTCACAACACACACTGTATACAGCATATAGTATTTTCCTATATACCTGTATAAGTGTGATTTGTGACCAGGTGTAGCGCTTGCGACCCCCCCCCCTTTTTCACCTAAAATACCCGACCACCCCCAATAAAGATTTAACCCCCTGATCACCCCCAGTTAACCCCTTCCCCCCTGTCACATTACACCCTAATACAAATGTAATATACTGTTTTTCTGTATTTTGTATTAGTGTGTTTGTGACCTGAATTAGCGCTAGCAAGTTAGTTTCTGTCCCAAGGAGGTTTAGGGTCCCCGCCACCCCCCAATAAAGATTTAACCCCCTGATCACCCCTACACCCCCTGTTACAACACACACTGTATACAGTATATAGCATTTTCTATATACCCGTATAAGTGTGACTTGTGACCAGTTTTAGCGCTTGCGGTCATTCCTTTTTATTCTTAGGATACCCGCCACCCCTCCCAATAAAGATTTAACCCCCTGATCACATCCAGTTAACAGCCCCTTCCCCCTGTCACATTGCACACTAATACACACATAATATACTGTTTTTACTGTATTTTGTATTAGTGTGATTGTGACTTGAGGTTGCGCTAGCAAGTTAGTTTCTATCCCAAAGGAGGTTTAGGGTCCCCGCCACCCCCCCATAAAGATTTAACCCCCCCTGATTCCCCCCCCCCCAGTTAACCCTTTCTGTGCCTTGTCACAGTGTCACTTTTATAGTGTACAGGTTTTTTTTTTTTTCTGATCACTATTATTAGTGACACAGGTGACATTAGCTAGTGTTAGTGTCAGTCTAAAAAAAGCGCAGATCCCCGGTGCATAGTTAGAAATAACCCCTTGATTACCACACACACACACACACACACACACACACATACGCACACATACACTTCCATTACTAGTATAGTGTTTGAACAGATCAATATCTGATCTGATCAGAACTATACTAGCGCCCCCATAGTTTAGGGTTCCCAAAACGCGGTGTTTACACAGTCAGCACTGATTCCTGCCAGCGCCTGCGTTTAACCCCTCTTCTCAGCCCACCCCACCCAGGCAAGTGTAGTAATCAATAGATTACTGTCACTTACAAAAAAACACAACACACAAAACCGCTGTGTTAGCAGAGTAAGGCCTGATCCCTGCTAGCATTAGCAGTTTTTTTGGTAGCGCTTGAAATAGTCCTTGACAACCAGGTGCTTTTATTACCTGTGAGTCGCACTACTGTACCGGTAAATTTAGTTACCAAAATGTCCAAACGTTTGTACAGTGGTGAAGAGGCTTATAATATACTGGCCGTGTCAGATGATAGCGATGGGGAAGCTACACTGACAGAATTAGTGTCAGTATATGAACTGGATGACAGCAGCAGCTCCTTGACAGATAGCTCCGGCGACAGATGGGTCCCTGTTAGACCCAGGCGTACCTGACCCCATTCTGGAGTTGTTGAGATGCAGGAATTGCAGGGTGCTCGTATGGAGCAGAGTGTCGGTACTAGTGCCGCTCATTTTTCTGGCGACCTGGCAAGCGCCAGCGGCCTAGTACACCCTGGACCTAGTACAACCAGCACTGCAGTAACACCTGGTGACGTGGCGAGTCCCCTAAGTGCAGTTGAAGCTGGTGCGGTGGCTAGCACGAGTAGTGGCCCGCAACCACCGCGTATTCGAAGACAGGCCCGTAGAGCCCATAGTGCCCTCCCTGATGTGCTGGCATATCCCAATTGGCAACCCACTGATTCTACAGCGCCAGTACTTCCCTCATTCACTGCCCAACCTGGAATCCATGTGGAGACAGCTGGTTTTACGCCCCTGAACTTTTTTGAGCTGTTCTTCACGGAAGATCTTTACAGATCTATTGTGGATCAATCAAATTTATATGCACGACAATTCATCGCCGCCAACCCAAATTCGCCCCTTGCCAGACCATTCGGCTAGAAACCTGTAACGGTTTCCGATTTTTAAAATCTTTCTGGGCCTTTCCCTCCACATGGGCATAACTAAACAGAGTGAATTGCGGCTATATTGGTCCACTAGCCCAGTTCACCATATGCACATGTACTCTGCCTCCATGTCCAGGGCGAGATATGAGCAGATTCTGCGATTTATGCATTTCAGCGACAATGAAATCTGTTGTCCTCGGGGAGACCCTGAATATGATCGGCTCCACAAAATTCGGCCCATCGTAGAACACTTCAATCAGCGGTTTGCAGCCTTGTTTACCCCCGAACAAGTTGTCTGCGTTGACGAGTCCCTGATTAAATTTACTGGCCGCCTTGCTATGAAACAGTACCTCCCCAGCAAGCATGCCAAGTACGGGGTCAAACTGTATAAATTGTGTGACAGGGCCACAGGCTATACAGTTAGCTTCCGGGTCTATGAGGGAGAAGATAGCTGTGTGGAGCCCCCCAACTGCCCAGACTACATAGGGAGCAGCGGTAAGATTGTTTGGGACTTGGTGTCACCCTTACCTGGAAAGGGGTACCATTTGTACGTGGACAACTTTTACACAAGCGTGCCACTATTTAGTCACCTGCTCGAATTACAAATTGGCGCATGTGGCACCGTGCGACCTAATCGCCGGGGCTTCCCCCAACGGCTTGTAAATTCCCGTCTTAGTCGGGGGGCGAGAGCCTGCTTGAAAACGGACAAATTGCTTGCGGTGAAGTGGAAGGATACACGGGATGTTTATGTTCTGTCCTCCCTTCACGCAGACACGACGATCCAAATCCCTACAGCAACTGGCGTTATGGAGAAACCCCTCTGTGTCCACGAATATAACCTTAATATGGGAGGGGTGGACCTTAACGACCAGCTTTTGGTGCCGTATTTAGTTGCCCGTAAAGCCAGACGCTGGTACAAAAAAGTGTCTGTTTACCTTTACCAATTGGCTATGCTGAACGCCTTTGTCCTATACAGGGCGTCAGGACGAACTGGATCCTTACGGGAATTCCAGGAAGCGATCATCCTTGCCTACCTGTACCCAGGAGGCATGCCTGCCCAACTTCCCCTTCCAGATGCAGTGAGCCGGCTGCATGAGAGACATTTTCCTTATGTCCTCCCGAGTACCCCTACCCAAAGACACCCCCAAAGAAGATGTCGTGTCTGTAGCAGGCGCGGATGTAGGAGTGACACCCGCTATTATTGTCCCAAATGTCCTGACCAACCTGGTCTCTGCATCGGGGAATGTTTCGAGCGCTACCATACACTAGTGCAGTGGTTCTCAACTCCGGTCCTCGGGACCCACCAACAGGCCAGGTTTGCAAGATAACTAAATTACATCACAGGTGATCTCATTTGCTGCTCAGTGATTGCAGTATTCTAGTCTGCATCCCCCAAGGTAATACTTAAAATCTGGCCTGTTAGTGGGTCCCGAGGACCGGAATTGAGAACCACTGCACTAGTGGAGTATTAGCATAGGGTACAGCACGACACAGTGTAGGGCACACAAACACAGGGTCTCGAAAAATGTTGGATGTCCATCGACATTTTGAGAGACTCAAGCTGGAAGATCGCAGTCCCAAATCAAGAAATCAAGGAACAGTTAGAAAGAAAAATAAAAGGATCCAAAAACTGTTGTTGTCAGTCATTTTATATGTTCTTCTACTCTTCCTACTGTACTTTTTTAATGTCCTTTGTTTGTTTTTTCATTCTTTTGTGACCTGTTTCTCTTGCAGGTACTCGTCGGCTACCACGCATTGATTTTATATATTCTGACACAAACAGCGTTTGCGCTCAGCATATATGGATACCTTTGCTGATAGCAGCTGTGGTGATTTTCTGATTTCAGCACTGCAATTAAAATCCTATTTTGGTATACGTGGATAGTGTCGTGTATACCCATCATTAAATTCAGTGGGTGGTTGTTTGGGCGGTTAATGATGAGTAATACTACGCATTATTCCTGTGCTGATTTCTGATAGGTTCTCTTTTTTCCGTTCAGCCCACAGGCTGCATGAAAAAAAAAAAAACCTATATGCCAAACAAGGACCAGCAATGTACTGGTACGTTGCTGGACTTTGAGTGGTTATACCAGGATGATGCCTGCAGATTTAGGCATCATCTTGGTATAGTTTTTTACAGCCAGCGGTCGGCTTACATGTAAAAGCAATCCTAGCAGGTAATTGGCCGCTAGACTGCTTTTACATGCAGTGGGAGGGGCCTCCCCCCCCCCACCGCCGCCTTCCGCAGCCTTCCGTGGTTTTTCTCGGGCTCTCCTGTCCCACCGGTTAAACCGAGACTGCAGCCGGTGGTTCAGTTGTCTAACCATAGAGCTAATTGGAGATGAGAATGGCTCCAATCATCTCTATGGCCTAAGATACCGGAAGCTACGAGCATTTCATGACTTCTGTTTCGCCAGAAATAAACAGGGCCATTGGGAAATTGGGAAAGTATTTTATCACACCAATTTTGGTGTGGTCAGATGCGTTAAGGTCAGAGGAGAGATCTAGAGTCTAAAAGACCCCAATTTGTTTAAAAAAGAGTACCTGTCACTACAGATTGTTATCATAGGGGATATTTAAATTCACTGTGATAACAATAAAAATGATTAGAAAAAAATAAAATAAAGGAAAGGTGTCAAAATAACATAAAAAAGCAAAATAAAAAATAAAATAAAAAAAAAAAATCGAGCCCCCCCCCCTTTCCCCCGTGCATGCGCGCAATGGCGCACGCAAGCGTTGGTCTAGTGTCATATGTAAACCGCAATTGCAGCATGCATGTGAGGTATCGCCGCGAACGCCAGATCGAGTGCAGTAGACCTCCTCTGTAAGTCTAAAGTGGTAACCTGTAGAGACTTTTAAAGGTTTTTAAAAATGTACGTACTTTTTTGTCATGTGTGGTATCTATGTACTCGGCATAAGATCATCTTTTAAATTTTACCAAAAAAATTGGAATTATATAGTGTATTTGTGCAATAAATTAAAAAAAATGTATTTTTTTCGCAAAAATTGTGTTTGTAAAATCTGTGCGCAAATACCGTGTGGAAAAAAAAAAATTGCAACATCCACCATTTTATTGTATAGGGCCTCTGCTTTAAAGAAATATATAATGTTTGGGGGTTCAAAGTAATTTTCTAGTAAAAATTTTCAAGTGGTTAGAAGAGTGGGTGATGTGTGGATAAGATTGAGCATAAAATGCCAGGACAGTTCAAACACCCCCCCAAATGACCCCTTTTTGAAAAGTAGACACCCAAAGCTATTTTCTGAGAGGCATGGTGAGTCCATGGAGTATTTTATATTTTGCCACAAGTTTCGGGAAAATTATTCTTTTTTTTTTTTGTTTTTTTTGTTTTTTTACAGAAAGTTGTCACTAAATGATATATTGCTCACGCATGCCATGGGTATATGTGAAATGACACCCCAAAATACATTCTGCTGCTTCTCCTGAGTACAGGGATACCCCATGTGTGAGACTTTTTGGCAGCGTAGCTGTGTACGCGCCCCCGACAACCAGTCCACATCTTCAGGTTTTCTAATGGCGTAAATTGCTGATTTTACCCCTGACTACCTGTCACAGTTTCAGAGGCCCTGAAATTTCAAGATAGCACAAAACCCCCCCAAATGACCCCATTTTGCAAAGTAGACACTCCAAGCTATTGGCTGAGAAGCATGGTGAGTCCATGGAATAGTTTATATTTTGCCACAAGTTTCGGGAAAACATTTTTTATTTATTTATTTTTATTTTTTTACACAAAGTTGTCAGTAAATGATATATTGCTCACACAGGCCATTGGTATATGGGAAATGACACCCCAAAATACATTCTGCTGCTTCTCCTGAGTACAGGGATACCCCATGTGTGAGACTTTTTGCCAGTCTAGCCGCTTACAGGACCCGGAAAACCAATCTGCACCTTCTGGCTTTCTAAGGGCGTAAATTGTTGATCTCACTCCTTACTACCTATCACACTTTTGAAGTCCATAAAAAGCCAAGATGGCACAAACCCCCTCCAAATGACACCATTTTGCAAAGTAGACACTCCAATCTATTTGCTGAGAGGCATGGTGAGTATTTTGCAGCTCTCATTTTTTTTTGGAAAATGAAGAAAAAACAGGAAAATGCATTTTTTTCCTATCTTTTTCAATTTCCAAAACTTTGTGACAAAAAGTGAGATCTGCAAAACACTCAACATGCCTCTCTGCAAATAGCTTAGGGTGTCTACTTTCCAAAAAGGGGTCATTTGGGGGGGGGGGGGGGTTGTGCTGTCTTGGCATTTCATGGCCTCCAAAACTGTGATAGGTAGTCAGGAGTGAAATCAACAATTTACGCCCTTGGAAAGCCTGAAAGCGGGGGTTGGTTTTCGGGGTCCTGTACTCGGCTAGACTGCAAAAAAGTCTCACACATGGGGTATCCCTGTACTCAGGAGAAGCAGCAGAATGTATTTTGGGGTGTCATTTCACATATACCCATGGCATGTGTGAGCAATATATCATTTACTGACAACTTTGTGTAAAAAAAAAAAATATATATAATATATATATATATATATATATATATATATATTTCCCAGAACTTGTGTCAAAATATAAAATATTCCATGGATTCACCATGCCTCTCAGCAAATAGCTTGGGGTGTCTACTTTCCAAAATGGGGTCATTTGGGGTTTTTTTTTTTTGATATCTTGGAATTTTAGGGCCTCCGAAACTGTGACAGGTAGTGCAGAGGTGACATGAACAATTTACGCCATTAGAAAACCTGAGAGTGTTGATTGGCTTTTGCGGTCCCGTACACAGCTAGGCTCCCAAAAAGTCTCACACATGGGGCATCCCCATACTCAGGAGAAGCGGCAGAATGTATTTTGGGGTGTCATTCCACATATACCCATGTCATGTGTGAGAAATTTATCTTTTAGTGACAACGTTGTGTAAAAATAAAAAATAAAAATTGTAATTTTCCCAAAACTTGTGGCAAAATATACCATGCCTCTCAGCAAACAGCTTGGGGTGTCTACTTTCCAAAATGGGGTCATTTGGGGGGGTTTTGTGGTATCTTGACATTTCAGGGCCTCCTAAACCGTTAGAGGTAGTGAGAAAATGCAATGAAAAATGTACGCCCTTTGAAATTCTGATGGTGGTGATTTGTTTTCGGGCTCCCGTACACAGCTAGGCTCCCAAAAAGTCTCACATATGTGGTATCCCTGTATTCAGGAGAAGCAGCAAAATATATTTTGGAGTGTAATTACACATATACCCATGGCATGAGTGAGCAATATATCATTTCAATGACAACTTTGTGTAAAAAAAAAAAAATGTTTTTTTAGTCATTTTTCAAACACCTGTGACAAAAAAATGAAATATTCAATGAACTCAACATGCCTCTCAGAACATTCCTTAGGATGTCTACTTTCCAAAAAGTGGTAATTTGGGGGGGGGGGGGGGGGGTTGTACTGCCCTGCCATTTTAGCACTTCATGAAATGAGATAGGCAGTCAGAAATTAAAGCTTCGTAAATTTCAGTATTTACACCATAGTTTGTAGACGCTATAACTTTTGCGCAGACCAATAAAAATACGCTCATTGATTTTTTTTTTGTCAAAGACATGTAGCTAAAATATATTTTGGCCAAAAAAAATGACATAAATTGAGTATATTGGATATTTTTTAAAAGACAAAGTTGAAAATGTAATTTTTATTGCAAAATTTTCACTCTTTTTTTTATTAATATCGCAAAAAATGAAAAGCGCAGAGGCGATCAAATACCACCAAAAGAAAGCTCTGTTTGTGGGAAAAAAAGGACGTAAATTTCGTTTAGGTACAGCATTGCATGACCGCGCAATTGTCAGTTAAAGTCAAGTGCCAAGTTGAAAAAAGGGGTCTTGTCTTTAAGCTGCAAAATCCTCCGGGGCTTAAGTGGTTAAATAATAATAATTTGAATTTACAGTTTACTGGGCACATGGATAGCATTTCAGGTCCTTTCCTTGATGTAATTCTCTCTCATCGGGATGGCAATGTAATGTCAGAGAACACTCTCCTGTTTGTGGCTTCTGGGCACCCCAACCATGTGACCCGCGGTATCCCAGTGGGCCAATTCTTGAGGTTGCGCAGGATCTGCAGTGAGAAGAAGGATTTTCAACAAGAAAATAAACTATAATCTATGATGGGTTTGGTGCCAGGGGTTATAAAACCAACATAACCCAAAAAGCAATCGATATTGCTTAAAAAACATCAAGGAAAGGGGGTACTACATAAAAAGCGACATAGATCCAATCTAGAAAACTTTCCCATTTTCTCTACGGCATATAGTTTAGAGTTTTCGAACGACATGTCTAGTCTATATGAGGACTAATGTTATGAAAAGATTCTGTCGAAAAGGGTCAAAACTGTGTCCCGGCGAGCTCCTTCATTATCCAATCTTCTCTCCCCTTGTGATTTTGAATCTTGAGATCACAGTGGAACACGGTTAGATTTTAAGGGCATATTTGGATGTGGAGCAAAAAACTGTCCATGCTGCCCTAGGTAGATCAGAGGTAACCAGATAACTTCACTGCGAACCACAGGAATTTCAAAATCAAATCGTTCATTAACTGCAACACGAAGAACGTAATTTACCTAATTACTTGTAAGGTGTGCAATACAATATGGTGGATGAACAACTAGGGGACTTTGCGGTCGTTTGCATGATCATGTATATGACATTGAAAAAGGACAGAACACCAATGTGGTGAAACATTTTAATGGTATTCATGGTGGGGATTCCTCTCTGTTACAAATACAAGGTATAGGAAACGTTAAAGCGGAGTTCCACTCATTTTTGCTGTGCGTTGTGACTGGCCAGGCAATCTTCTGGGACCTGTGACGTGTCCCAGAAGATTGCAGGGAGGGAGAGGAGAACTTCCGCTCTAGCCATCTATGTGGCCCAAGTGGAAGTGGGAGGGGGTACCTGTCAATACTAGGTACCCCCTCCCCGCCCCAAAACATGACATGCCAAACGTGGCATGTCAGGGGGTCAGCAGTATTTATAGAAGGAGGTTCAACTTTTGGGTGGAACTCCGCTTTAGTACTCCAAGGAGAGGAGGGGATAACTTCAGAATATTAGGTAAACGTGAAGAGTTTTGGATATTTCTTTGGGTACAAGAATAGCGGCCGGTTTGAACTTTGAGTGGGATTTAACCCACTTTTATGAGTAACTCATGGAATTAGCATTTACTACACTTATGACATGTAACATCATTTATCTTTGCCACTTTGCAGACAAGACTCATGTCTTTACATCATACATCTAGATGTCTATGATATGGGTTGGTGATGTGTATACTTCTATGGAGTTTAGCTGTATCTCTTTGAGGTTTTCTTTGTTTTTTTTTGTTTTTGATTTTTGTTTTTTTATTTCTTTTATAGAGAATAGAAATGAGTGAGTGTCTCAAAGACAAGGAATAACGGAACACATGCATTCAATCACTGGGGCAGCACATCTGTAATGAATTGCTGATAATTTAGTAATCATGTGACTAGATGTTCATATAAATTTTGTCTGTGATTGCATGTGTATGGTTTTGACAAAGTATGCAAGTCGTGTGAAACGCATCAACCTTTTCTCCTCTGCTGTAAGCCTTGTACCATCTGTGCTTTTTATTTTTCTCCTCATTTTTTTTAAATTTCATCTTACGGGAGTGCAACCAATTCCTCATCCATTCATCCATGATTTTCTGCAGCAGTGGCAGGGCGGCACCTTGGCTTGGATGTTCACTTTCATCCCAGCAGACTCCCCTGGAGCAGCGTTAATGACACCTACTCTTTACATGTAATTAGTGATATTTAGAGAGTTTATGAAAGTTCTGCTCACATTTCTGATGTTTTCTCTTCCCAGATCTCCTGTGTATGCTGATCATATCGGTGTCATCAGGAACGGTATATGTACAGAGCGGATCAGACATCACTGACTGTAATATGAAATGTCCCCAACATGATGTTATTGTGGAGCTGTACAGAGAATGCAGAGGGGTGGATAGGACACTGCTGGAAAATCTCTGTTATTACAATCACACTAAATCTCATGACTCCAGACTGCAACTGCACACAGGGAGCGGCTGCTGGAAGCTGACACATGCCAGGAAGGATGACTCCTGTGTGTATAAGGTCTGGTGTCACTGTGCTCCAGGATATCTGATGTCCTCTACAGAGATCCGTGTACTGGGTAAGAGTCCATATACCGCATCACACTTCTCTCCCCATAGAGTACAATGCAGTGTGGAGAGAAGTGTGTCTATTATACAGGATGAATGATTATAAATCAAAGAAGTATATTGCTTCATGTAATAGGATTCTGGCATTACCCGCTGATATTTACCCATCTGTCCTACTCAACATGGTGCTGGAGGGGTATGGGCATGGTGTCCCGTCTGGACCCAGACAGGTTTGTGATTATCAGGACTGCCCTGTGCACAGTAACTTAACCCTTTTACTGCAAGGTCCATACAGTGTACAGATCTACAGCACTGCCTGCAGCTGGCCAGGTCTGTACGCCATAAAGACCTCCTTTCTCCCTCTCCTATAAGCTCATGGTCACTTCAATGACTATGAACTTATAGCAGAATTGTTCAGCAGACTCTGCTGAACAATTCTATAATTCTGATCAGTGGAGTACGATCCGCTGAGCAGAATTATTATCCTAAGATATGACGGCCGCCCCCCCGAATGCTGCCACTTCCCTGTCGCCAGCCTCTCCACCTGCTGCCTGTCACCTAAAACTACTCCCCCACTCTCCTTTTCTATCCCACTTCTTCCCCCCCAGCACTGATTCCCCCTCTCCCCACACCCGAACTGACCCCCGCAAACCCGATCCCCTGTGGCTACCTTTAGAAGCCGGCATCCCTCCTCTGCCACTCCTGCCTGCTTCAGGTGCTGCTGAGACTTGGAGGGGATCAAAGTTTGTCCCCCCCCCCTGCCAGTCCAATCACCCCCCCCCTGTACCGGTCTCTGCACCCCTGATCCATCCCTGGTGCTCCAGCAGCATCCCTTCTACCCCTCCTGTCACCTGCAGCTGCTGATTGGCACTGAGCTATATATATATATATATATATATATATATCTTATCACAGCTGCAAGAAAAAGTATGTGAACTGTCGTGCTTCACATGGATAAACCCTTACCAGAAGGTGTGGACCCCCAAATTAATGAGTGGTCAAATGGGCTTGTACGTATGTTAGATGGTCAATGCGTCATCCACACCCCGTGCTGGGCAATCTCACATTCCTTCCTTATGTTCAGTGGAAATGGGAAACCCCCCTTCAGGGTTGTGCCAGTCAATAGCAGTCAAACAAACCTTGTCCTATTTTTTTGGCTTTGGATATTCTTTACTGCTCACCAGAAGAGGAGACAGACAACTTCTCTTTAGCTGCACCATGTAGTAGGAATGGATATATATATAGAAAAAGTATGTGAACCCTTTGGAATGATATGGATTTCTGCACAAATTAGTCATAAAATGTGATCTGATCATCATCTAAGTCACAGCAATGAACTGGATGGACTGTTGTCTTTATTCAACCTCACCTACTATGTAACTATGTAATAGACAATCACAGTCTGCTTAAACTAATAACACACAAAGAATGAAATGTTGTCATGTTTTTATTGAACACACCATGTAAACATTCACAGTGCAGGTGGAAAAAGTATGTGAACCCCTAGACTAATGACATCTCCAAGAGCTAATTGGAGTGAGATGTCAGCCAACTGGAGTCCAATCAATGAGATGAGATCGGAGGTGTTGGTTACAGCTGCCCTATAAAAAACACACACCAGTTCTGGATTTGCTTTTCACAAGAAGCATTGCCTGATGTGAATGATGCCTCGCACAAAAGAGCTCTCAGAAGACCTACGATTAAGAATTGTTGACTTGCATAAAGCTGGAAAGGGTTATAAAAATATCTCCAAAAGCCTTGCTGTTCATCAGTCCACGGTAAGACAAATTGTCTATAAATGGAGAAAGTTCAGCACTGCTGCTACTCTCCCTAGCAATGGCCGTCCTGTAAATATGACTGCAAGAGCACAGCGCAGACTGCTCAATGAGGTGAAGAATAGGGATGATCGAACTTTTGAAAAGTTTAGTTCGGCCAGAACACCTGAATTTCCCGAAAGTTCGGTTCGGATTCCAGAACCCCATTGAAACCAATGGGACCCGAACTTCGGTAATCAAAAAACACCATTTTGAAGCCCTAAAACCCAATAAATGCCCCTAACAAGTGCCTAGGGTTCTGGGTCATGCCCCAGGGACTGTTAATCACACAAAAAAAAGTTCTTAAAAATTGTCGTTTTTGATAGAGAGCCAATTATTGAAAAAATTATTGAAAAAAAAAAAAAAAGAGATTTATTTGGATTAATGTCAGGGGGGGGGGGGGTCTAAAAAGTGTACCTGTGAAGTTTCAGCTCTGTAGTGTGTCGGGGGGGAGGTCTAAAAGGTGTACCTGTGAAGTTTCAGCTCTGTAGCATGTCCAGAACCAGAAAAAAAATATAATTTTTCTTAGAATTTCAGTAGCGCAGGGATGGGGTTCCGCTCCTTTCACACCTATATGTGTGTATGTGTATATATATATATGTGTGTGTGTGTGTGTGTGTGTGTATATACCCCTATACAGAAGTTCAGATGTCATGCCTGCCTCCAAAGACGTCCACAAAAAAGCCCAATAAATGCCTGAAACAAAAACGCCCAGGTGTGAAAGGAGCGGAACCCCATCCCTGCGCTACTAAAAATTCTAAGAAAAATTATCTTTTTTTTCTGGCGGTCACCCTGACATGGATGAGTTCGGTCACCCTGGCATCAGTGGCGGCCTGTGCATAGGGGGCGCCAGCGTTCGCCGGCCTATGTGGTGGCTATGGGGGGGTGGGGTTTACAACCCAGAAGAGGCACCGATTGGCTTCCTTCTGGGGGCGTAACCTGGGCGCAGGTCATAGCGCTAGGACACCCCCACTTTCGTGATATCCTGGCTGTGATTGGTCCAGTCTCCAGCCTGGACCAATCATCATCCAGGACATCCTATTGCTGACCGCGTTGACGTCGCAATGGGGGCGGTGCTGGTGCGTGCGTCAGTCACGCACCGTCACCGCCGATCTCCTTCCCGCCGCCCGGACCGATCGGAAGACCAGAAGAGGACGAGAGGAGCAGCGCCGTGGACGGTTCCCGGAATCCCGCCGCCGTCAGAAGAAGAGGACTCGAGGAGAGGAGCAGCGCCGTGGACGTCTCGCAGGCAGCCCAGGAGGAGAGCAGGTAAGTGATTGAAGCCGACCTGTGCCCTCACCTGTACCATGCCTATACCATCACCTGTACCATGCCGCCTATACCATCACCTGTACCATGCCGCCTATACCATCACCTGTGCCATGCCTGTACCATCACCTGTGCCATGCCTGTACCATCACCTGTGCCATGCCTATACCATCACCTGTGCCATGCCTATACCCTCACCTGTGCCATGCCTGTACCATGACCTCAAAGTCACGCAATTTTTTTACCGCGTTTTTTGCCCGCGAAGCAATATCTATTACATTTTTCTTTTTGCGCCCCCCCAAAAATTTTGAGCACCAGCCGCCACTGCCTGGCATAGCAGTCAGTCAGTTCACCCTAAACTACACTACGGTCACCCTGACACTTAACACTTTCCCTACAGAAACTAGATTATTGAATCTAACTATAGTGGTATATAGTACCCTAACTACACTGCATATCCCTTTCCTCACACTAATAATTACAAAATGACACTGGAGCAGCAGTAGTAACAGAAATGCTTCCACTCTATTCCACAGCCTCTCTATTACAGTGCTAGAGATTTGGCGGGGCTATCTTATATACTGGGGGGCGTATTCACTACTGATTGGCCTCTGGACCCCGTAGTCACTCCAATCACATTCCTAGCAGACTCCTGCCCCCTCAATTGGTTTTACTGACGTTTCTGGTCCAATCACGGGCTTTTAAAGCCCAGTTCCTGTCCCATTGCATTTTGGGCGGTTCTGGTGGCCAAATTCCGAACTTTTACCGCAAAAAGTTCGGAATTCGGCCGAATTTCGAACAGCCAATGTTCGGGTCGAACCGATGGTCGACCTGAACCATTCGATCATCCCTAGTGAAGAAGAATCCTAGAGTGTCAGCTAAACTTACAAAAGTCACTGGCAAATGCTAACATCCCTGTTAGCGAATCTACAATACGTAAAACACTAAACAAGAATGGATTTCATGGGAGGATACCACAGAGGAAGCCACTGCTGGCCAAACAAAACATTGCTGCACGTTTACAGTTTGCACAAGAGCACCTGGATGTTCCACAGCAGTACTGGCAAAATATTCTGTGGACAGATGAAACCAAAGGTGAGTTGTTTGGAAGAAACAGGCAACACTATGTGTGGCAAAAAAGAGGCACAGCACACCAACATCAAAACCTCATCCCAACTGTGAAGTATGGTGGTGGGGGCATCATGGTTTGGGGCTGCTTTGCTGCGTCAGGGCCTGGACGGATTGCTATCATCGAAGGAAAAATTAATCCCCAAGTTTATCAAGACATTTTGCAGGAGAACTTAAGGCCATCTGTCTACCAGCTGAAGCTCAATAGAAGATGGGTGTTGCAACAGGACAATGACCCAAAGCATAGAAGTAAATCAACAACAGAATGGCTTAAACAGAAGAAAATACGCCTTCTGAAGTGGCCCAGTCAGAGTCCTGACCTCAACCCGATTGAGATGCTGTGGCATGACCTCAAGAAAGCGATTCACACCAGACACCCCATGAATATTGCTGAACTGAAACAGTTCTGTAAAGAGGAATGGTCAAGAATTACTCCTGACCGTTGTGCACGTCTGATCTGCAACTACAGGAAACATTTGGTTGAAGTTATTGCTGCCAAAGAAGGTTCAACCAGTTATTAAATCCAAGGGTTCACATACTTTTTCCACCTGCACTGTGAATGTTTACATGGTGTATTCAATAAAAACATGGCAACATTTCATTCTTTGTGTGTTATTAGTTTAAGCAGACTGTGATTATCTATTCTAGTGACTTAGATGATCAGATCACATTTTATGACCAATTTGTGCAGAAATCCATATCATTCCAAAGGGTTCACATACTTTTTCTTGCAGCCGTGTATATATATATATATATATATATATATATATATATATATATATCCATTTCTACTACATGGTGCAGCTAAAGAGAAGTTGTCTGTCTCCTCTTCTGGTGAGCAGTAAAGAATATCCAAAGCCAAAAAAATAGGACAAGGTTTGTTTGACTGCTATTGACTGGCACAACCCTGAAGGGGGGTTTCCCATTTCCACTGAACATAAGGAAGGAATGTGAGATTGCCCAGCACGGGGTGTGGATGACGCATTGACCATCTAACATATGTACAAGCCCATTCGACCACTCATTAATTTGGGGGTCCACACCTTCTGGTAAGGGTTTATCCATGTGAAGCACGACGGTGGATTTAGGTTCATTCTGGGAAGCGGGATCTTTCCTTTGCCTCCATCGCCTGTGTGTTCCATCTCACTAAGGGACTTATGTTATGTCCATTTATGGTTTCTCTGATCGTGGATGGACTGTCTAATCTTCCTTGCTCTTAAGGACTTCTAGCAGTTTTATGATATGTTTGTCTGACTTATTTTGCTATGATTTGCAATCCCTAGGGGTACGAGAAATTGTCCATTTATGTTTATTCTATATATATAAATATAAATATATATATATATATAAATAAAATTGTAAAAAAAATGTAAAAAGTAAAAAAAAAAACATGAAGCAAACTCTGTCAAACAGATTCGCCTGCTTAGCGGGGATCTGTCTGCTGATCCCCACTGAGCAGGCGGATGACAGGTCCGCGTCTGCTGCGCTGATGCAGAGCGGACCCTGACACTAACACAGCCCACTGTTCTCTATGAGCCGGTCGGATGGAAACAAACCACCTGTCCATTTTTATCCAATACAATTCAGTCTGCTAGATGGATAGGGAATGGGATCTCCATCCGTCTGTTTTTAGTGGACCGGATCGGATCAGACGCAGGTGGGTGTAAACGGACACGTCCATTTATATCAGCCTCTCCATAGAAAACAATGGGTGGTCCGATTGGGCCTGCCTGAAAAACAAATACGCAAACCCGATCAGTCTGCTTGTGTGAAAGGGGCCTAAGGCCTTGTTCACACTGGGTATACACAGCGTAACTTTACAGGGATGCACAGGTGTTCCGTGTATCTCTCTCTGTGCAGGCAGTCCCATTGATGTAATTTGCAGCTGCACGAACACAGCCATTGCTCCCAATCTGACATCCATGCAGGTCCAAGTGCATGTCCCTGAGCTCACACTGTCTGCGTTTGGGGTCGTACACCCACACCCACATAGATGTCAGATTGGGAACAGCAGCTATGCCTGTGCAACTATTGCATCCCAATTGACATAAATGGGACTGCCTGTACAGGGATGCTTGGAACACCTGTGCATCCCTGTGCGGGTAAACATGGCCCTCCATGGGCGTACACTTTAGTATGCCACATGTGAATGATGCTTTAGTAGTAATTTAGCAGGAATTTTGTAAGTTATGTTGTGTTTATGTGCACTTATCAATGACTTTAGTGTATTTTTAGTGAAATTAGCAATATGATGAACATTTGCGCAATTATTGCAGACCCCAAAAAATCAATAGCACGTTTTTAATTCTACAGGTCATGTGCTTTCAGAAAATGTCTTTTTCAAATTCTGAAAGCTGTAAGTGAGAAATGTTAACCTCCGGAGTAAATTGTTTTTATTTACAGTTTTGCATACCTTGGACACTGGAAGGATCTGATTCTGCAATACAATGAGTACAGATCTGTGTCAAGGGGCCTGACCTGAAGGGGGCCACCCCTGCAGCTAGAAGAGTCAGTGGATGGGTGTCAATAAAGGGGATGCTATAGAATATCCTGAAGATAATGTAGTTCACCAAGTCTATTGCTGGAGAGAGCAAGGAGACTCAACGCTTTCCATAAATGTGGCAGTATGGTTTAAGCAGTGAGACTGCTTCCACAAGAAACCTGGTGAGGCCAAGTGAGAGTTGTCCTTATCCAATGTAAATAGTTCCAGGTGGAGTATCCCACTATTCCCTTCTTCCATCCAAGTTCCACAATAAATACTGAAAACAAATACCCCTGGACTGTTTATTGAGTAACAAGCCATTGGAAGTAAGGATGAATGTGTGAACTGTCCCTATTTGACTGGGTGCTGGTAATCAGAGGAGGCCCAATAAGTCATCTTACAGCAAGCCCTATGGGGACAGTGCTACATTGGGGGGCGTGGTCCAGGATTTCTAACAGCATTTGCTACCGGCAATGGCCGAGTATTTGCCTAAGTAACGCTATGTCTTCAAGCAAAGTGCTGGAGTGTCAGTGGAGAAAGTAATGTCTGCTCTACACTGATCAGTGCAAGTGTGCTTCCACGTCATGGTCACGGCAGTGGTTGCTATCGGCAACGACCGGAGATTTATCTAGGAAGCACTGTCTTCTCAAGTAAAGTGCTGGAGTGTCAGTGGTGAAAGTAATGTCTGCTCTACAGTGATCAGTGTAAGTGTGCTTTCAAGTTATGGTCAAGAAAGCAGTGACGCGGGGATCAGCGCATCGGTGGTCGTGTCTGTACATGTGCTGTGGGGGAAAATTTTCTGCCGTGCAGGCTGGTCAGTGTTAAGGCAGCAGCGAATGGGTTACTGCACCATGCGGGAGGGAGCAAGCCAAAGAGATCTGCCTTACAGGAGCCAGTGCTGGAGAGTCAGCTAGTCTGGAGCCGTGGACGGAGTCGCCATCCGCGGGCCGCCAATCTGAGTGGAGGAAGGGAGCTGAGACGCCACTTCCGCCATCGGGTGTAGCTGAAAAGCAGACAGGTGTGTGGAGGAGCAAGATGGCAGATGACGGAGTAAGCCGGAGCGCAGGGGCTATCCCACGTGTTGGTAGAGAACTCTGTAGGACATCGGGGTCCGACTAGTGCCCAAAGGAAGTCTGGTGCAGCTGAGGGTCACAGAGCATCTAGGACTGGTATGTAGCAGATGCCTGAATGTGTCCATGCGGCTGCAGGCATGGGTTCAGTGTGGGCACTGCGGTGACATGTTGCAGACCAAGCAGAGTGATTGCTAGCCCAGAAGACTGTATGTGAACTGGGAGGCAGGAACCACTCGTGAATTGCTGACACCTATTCCTGTTGGAAGAGGATGGAGAGCCGAGAGTACCGCATGGGCTGGGACCAATGATGCAGACCTGCACTACTATCTGCAAAACCAGGGAGACCCTCATCTCTGATGTGCAGCGCACGCAAGTTGTTAGGACCGAGCACCGGCTGCAAGATACATCAGTGAAAGTTGCAACAACTCGCAGTTCAGCTCTTACAGAGGCAGAGGGGAGTCAATCAGCCAAGAAGTTGAAGGCTTCTAGTTTGTCCAGTAAGGGAGAGGCCTGGGCCATTGATGTAGGGTCACCCAGTTTTCAGCATCGCATCTACAAGTTCCAGTTCACTCAGTGAAGAAACAGCGGCAGCAGTCATTCACATGCAGTGTGCAAGGAACTTGGGGTTCTGTGAGGCATATGCCACTAGGGTCCCAGATCTATCCCCACCTCACACCGATGCCCAGGCTCGGGCACAGAATGATGCCTACTCCAGCCTGACCAAGAAAGTGGAGACCCTTTATACCCCACCAGGCAAACACTTCTCAGGTTCTCACGCTTTCAACGTCTTGTTCAGAAGAAGGTGGCATGGAGTACGGGTACGATTATCCGTACATCCCCTGAGAGATAATTGAGGAAATTGAGTGTAAGCGAGGTGGTGTGAAGAAGCGGTTTGGGATTTCCTGTATGTTCCTAAACCACATCGGAACCAGTCCAATGCCAACTATTGGACACCTTATCAATCAAGGCAAATTGGAATCTGGGGTTGTCCATCAACATTGACCAAGTGGAGGTCCACCGACCAGATGGAAAAAGCAAGCCTGGGCCATTAGTATTAGAGATCCTGAAGACAAGATCGTCAGCATACCTCATCCTGACCATTACTAATGAGGTGTGCCGAGTTCTATTTCTTGTTGGAAAGTTGAGTTACCATGGGGATAGTTAACCTGAAGAATGATGTATTTAATAAAAAGGATTACTAAGGGGCTAGTGTGCCTGGAGAGCCCCATTGACACTAAAGTTGCTGTTAGGGCTGGAGGCCCTGTTCCCAAATCCCCTTCCCTTCTAACTTTGCAAAAACATGAGGATCAGCGAAACCGCTACAGTTTCTTCACCTGAGAGAGAGAGAACTTTTTCCACAAATAGCTTCTCCTGTTAAAGCCAGGGGCTACTACCTGGAGGGGGCAAACCCCCTAGTTCAGAGACATCCTACGGTAATAAAGGACCCTTTGTGAAGATCTTCTTGGCCTTGGCCCACTACTGTTGCTAAAAGGGAGTGCTGAAAAAGGACACTTTGCGAAGATACTTTGTTTAAAAGACGCTTTGTGAAGATCCTGTGGGCCAGAGTGATGCTGAAGGAAACTTTGTGGGAGTTGCTACCTTGTGAGTGAAGGGTAGCGGCTCATTGACTTTTCAGAGGGATGCCAGAGTGAAGGATCCCTTGAAGAGTCCTTAAAAAGACTCACAAGTAAGGCAAGCTTTGCTTTGGCTCCAGCAAAAATATCTTGCCGCCAGAAGATGTGTTGCCTCAGTGTTACAGAAGGAAAAGACACTGTGAACACAGTCGGGGGGACTCCGCATTTCTTCATCCTAACATGTGGGTCTGACTAGGATAGGAAAAAAGTCAGTGCCCTGGTACTTGAGAGGGGCTGTGCCTATTGCTAGTCAAACTGTTCCCAGATGGCGCCAGTGGTAATGTGTTAAATTGGCAGGAATTGTTCAGTATTGTCTATTACAGCCGCACAACAGAGCAACCAGTCAAGCATGCCCTTAGGGGGCTGGCATTGTTAGAGATCTCTATGGGAATGCTAGCGTCAGAGATTCTGTGGGTGAGAAAGTCGCCTCTAAAGAGAGGACAGTCTCACCATAAGTATGTAGGGTGTTTAAATTGCTATTTAGTTGCTAAATTTAGTTTGTTTAGTTGCTAACTTAGTTAACCCTTCCTTTGCAGGCCTGCAAAGGATCTTCTGGCCTTGGAAAGGCCGTCCACTGTCTATATTTGTACATATGTAAAATTGCTACTTGTAGTTTAGTCAGTAAGGATGTTCTACCTTCACCTGTCAATATTGTACAGCAGATATAGATATATATATTTTTTTATACTTATTTTATTGTATTCACTGGCCACATATGGGGTAAGCCCCATGGCCCTGTACATATGTTCTTTCCCTTTTTCCCTCCTTTCCAAGTTTGTGGGATATACCTTGTAAATTTTGTACAGGTATTTTTGTAGTGAAGTATGGCCAGAGCCAGTGAGGACATGGCTCAGTTTGGTGGTGGGGGTGGCTGTAGCACCCTCCTAGGTAGGTGCTACAGAGAGAAAGTTATAGTTTTGAATCCTGTCTGCTTACCAGAGGGATTGCACCTGAAGGGGGCCATCCCTGCATCTAGAAGTGTCAGCAGACGGGTGTCGGTATAGGGGATGCTAGTAAGTGTCCTTAAAGAGGTTGTAAACCCCCAAAATGTTTTTTCTTTTTGCAACCTGCAAGAGAAACGCATAATGAGCTAGTATGTATTGCATACTAGCTCATTATGAAATACTTACCTTAGAACGAGCCCCCGCCGTGCCGTCCGCTTACTTGTATGACGGGCGACGTGTCCAGTCGCCCGTCTTCTGGGATCGCAGCATCCGGCCATCTGATTGGCCGGAGCCACGGTGACGTCACTCCCGCGCACGCGCGCGGGAGCCGACGGTCACGGCACGGGGCTCTGAAGGAACGGCACGATCGGCCGTTCTTCAGAGCACATGCGCCAGTGACGTCACTGGCTGCATTAAAGGTAAATATCTCCTAAACGGTGCATGTTTAGGAGATATTTACAGTACCCATAGGTAAGCCTTATCAAAGGCTTACCTATAGGTACAAGTTACAGAGGAGGGTTTACTTCCTCTTTAAGATAATGTATATCACCAAGTCTATTGCTGGAGAGAGAGCAAAGAGACTTAACCCTTTCCATACATGTGGCAGTATGGTTTAATCAGTGAGACTGCTTCCACAAGTAACCTGGTAAGGCCAAAAATAAAACCTCTCTGAACTGTTTATTGAGCAACGAGCCATTGGGAGTAAGGATGAATGTGTGAACTGTACCCCAAGTGAGTGTTTGCTGGTAATCAGAGAAGGCCCGACAAGTCATCATACAGCAAGCCCTACGGGGACAGTGCTACATTAATATTCAAAGCAAACTCCCTCATCCATCCATGTCCCCGTGCTTTATTTTGCTGAGAATTCATTTTGAAAAACACTCACTGGTATTTCTGGCAGGGACCATCTTGAGAAAGGGAAGATGATTCATGCAGCATTTACTTCCTGGAATCCATCTGCCCTAAGCTCAGGCATTAAGACAAAAAGAAAAGAGGGTGCACCGACCTAGTGCATCACCACTAAAACCATTTATTAAAATATTAAAAGATGTACAGAATACTCACAAGATAATACACACATCAACATTGCATATACAATCTCCAAGGTAACCAAGTTCCCATATGTAGCAAATAGGCATGCAGATGGTCACATGGGGCTGCTGTGGCTGGGCTGACGCGTTTCAGGGGCGAACCCCCTTCCTCAGAGCCAGAGAAATTGCAGCAATGTTATTTTTGCAAAATTGTCGCTCTTTTTTTGTTTATAGCGCATGATCAAAAAATCGCACAGGTGATCAAATACCACCAAAAGAAAGCTCTGTTTGTGGGGAAAAAGGACGTCAAATTCATTTGGGTACAGCGTCGCACGACCGTGCAATTGTCCGTTAAAGTCACGCAGTGCCAAATCGCAAAATAGGCCCTTGGTCAGGAAGGGGGTAAAATCTTCCGGGGCTTAAGTGGTTAAATGGGATAGGAGAGAAAAATTAACACTCATAGCAAACAATGGTCACTGTATGTGGGGGAGGGGTTGCAGATCTCATGATTATTAATCAGTGTGTGTACAAGAGGTAGCACTCTATTTCATGTGTAAACTGTTGGCGCTATATAAATCCTGTATAATAATAATAATAATAATGTATCTGGGCTCTGTGTCGGTGACCTATGACTGATGGTGACTGTCCTTCTCCAGATCCGGTTCTCATCTCCAACATCACCAGTAATGGCAGCCGGCTGGGTGAGGAGATGGCTGTGAGCGTCCAGTTCTCTGGAGAAGAGAGCGCTGTGACCTGGGAGGTGGACGGGGAGCCTCTCCCTGAAAGATACCGGCTGATAGATGACAATAGGAAGCTGATTATCCCCAGTGTGCAGAGAGACGACGCCGAGAGGAGATTCCGGGTCAGGATCACAAACCCGGTCAGTGAGGAGATCCGGGAATACTGGCTGATCAATGATACGATGTTCATCAGAATGCTGGAAGCAGAAGGTATTGGTGACTATGGGGGGGTCATGTTATATTCCATGTATCGGGGGGTTATAGATTGGGGTCACCCTGTCTCCTCTTCTCTGGGGGGTCATAGTGGGAGTATAACTGCAGAGGATGCATAAAAGTGTCCACTAATAATCAGATATAGGAGGAGTCCCTGTATAGTGCAGTTCAAGCAGTGTTTTCTGCAGTCAGCACATCTCTCCCAGTAAGGAGTAAGTATCTCCAATGGTTTAGAGAGGTTGAATTTATCCTTCATTTTATGGATAGTGAAGGACCCACTGATAATGGGGTACTTTGACGTAGTGGTGGGCTTGAGCACGATATGGCCATATGGTGGGACTAAATCCCCATTTTTACTCATTTTGATCAGGTCTTAGTAGCCTTGTTATATTTGATGGTTATTTATTTTGCATGTGTGCGCTATCCTCTGTAGTTATATATGTATATTGTTTTTTATAGCAGCACCAGCTTTAGAAATGCATGTTCAGGGTGTGCCCTCCCGAACCCTTTGTTGATCATAGTGGGAGGGTGAGTGATGATCATAGTGTTGGTTTGACACAGAATAGTAACATTGTGTCATGTTGTCTCTTCTCTGCTCTCCTATTGGAGGATTATACAGGTGAGATGTCACATGACCACCGACCATACAGACTGATGCATTGTATGTTTATTAAATATGTGTATATAAATCTTATACATTGTATGTACATTACTTTTATCTTTTTTCAGATTCACATAGAGGAAGGTCGGGTCTCATTGCTGTTGTCTTCGTAGTGTTGGTGATGATTTCCATTATACTTCGGGTGAGTGATATTCCCTCTCTCTATTACTTTGATGATGATACAGAAACAGATTTCTCATTATTGCCCCCTGCTGGCTGTGAAATGACACTGAATGCACTAAGGAGTAAGTCTCAGTTCACACATATGCAATGAAAGAACCTTGCGAATTCACTGCGGGTTCCCGCATCGCATTCAACTCGCAGGCATTCACACTACCATATGCAAATCGCTGGGGGATGTGAATACAAAGTTAATGACACCCCCAGATTAGTCTGCATATCGCAGTGTGAACTGTCAGTTTGGACATGAATCGGATTGCATAGGTGTGAACACCCATGCGATCCAATTCTGGTGTGGACCCAAAAAAGGGTACTGTGCGAGTTGTGTCCGAATGCAATGCGAATTCAGCCATACAATCTGTACAATCTGTATGGCTGAATTCGCATCACACAGACATCGCATGCGATTCGCAGAGCAGTGCACTCCGAATAACATTCAATGTCTGTCATCGCATATATGTGAACCGGAACTCAGGACTAATGGATGGATCCGGGATCATTCACTAACCCAGATTAGTAGTCATTCTCCGGTAGATTTCACCAGGTGAATGTAAATGAAGATATTGGGTGAATGTGCGGCAAGACTCCAGCAGGGTGGCAGCACAGACTCCAAATAAAATCATTGCATGTTCCAGTCCAGACAGACAAATATTATTGATGAATGGAACTTTCTCTGTGTTATAAATACTGTGCCATAAATTTGGAGAAACCAACATTTCCCATTGGATAAAACTCTCTTGAAGGGTGCCGTGTGCTGGAGAATCCTGACAGAGGACGCAGTGTGTGAATTCAGTGAATAAGTTGTCAGTGAATGATTAGCAAATCTTTGGTGAATCTTCCATTTGATTCTTTATATCCAGTCTCTGAGTAACCAACAATCATTTTTCAGTGCTGGATCTTCTAGTGAATGCGCTCATCATCCTACTGATCCAGGTTTCTTTTTAGTTTTGTAGCACAGACACTCACATTCTGCTGTAGAATGTCCTGACACTATTTTACTGATCCCTCCATGTTTATACAGCCGGGGCTCTGAGTTAATAAACTAGGCCAACAGCATTTTATACCCTTCACCATGCTTCACAGTTGGGATTAAATTCCAGCGTGTATTTTCTATGAACCAAATGCTGGCTACATTTAACAAAACATTTACACATTTCTATCCTCTATACCTGGAGCTTTGTTGCAGGAGTGCTGTGGAGCACCCAGGTGGTTTTACCATCATGAACCAGAGAGCTGTGTGTGTTTATGGGAGAGCATTGGTGTCTTCGGTCACCATCAGAGTCTGTTTTTTACATCAGAGCTTCACATAGTTCTTCCATAATGGCAAAGAAGAATATTTTTATTTTTTTTTTATTGTTAAACAAAACTGCTTTCTAAAGATCAGATAACATTTTGCAGCAAAACAAATTTATAAAAAGGAGTCAGGGACTTCTTTGCCTGCGATTCTCATAAGTAGAGCTCCCATTGAAATGATCGGGCTGCTATACTCACAATGTGTGCACACAAACGCCCATACACATATGTGAACAAGGCATTAGAATCCATTCATACACAAAATTCCTGCCCAATATTTCCCCCCACATCAGTATTATAGGGACAGTAAGTGTATGACTAAGGGCTGCATACTATATTCAAAGTGAAGTCATATAATGGAGTGTATGGAGGTGATCGGGGGTGGTGAGGGTCTTCATAATGTCTTGAGGCCACCAGCTGGCTTCTTATGCAGTAAACACCCCAGTAGTCACATGACCAGGGACAGTCAGGGAAAGGATGAGGTGTCACTGCTATAAATCCTGTGTGATCTGTGATGATATTCTGTGCTGTCATCTGACCCAATATACCGGATTTTATATTCTCAGATCCGTTCCAGGAGAAGAGAGAGAGTCCTTAAAACCAAATCTCTGGAGGAGGAAAAGGTTTCTTTGCACATTATGAGGAATGGGGCTGTGCCCACTATGGGGAATGGGGCTGTGCCCGCTATGGAGAATGGGGCTGTGCCCGCTGTGGAGAATGGGGCTGTGCCCACTGTGGGGAATGGGGCTGTGCCCACTATGGGGAATGGGGCTGCGCCCACTGTGGGGAATGGGGCTGCGCCCACTGTGGTGAATGGGGCAGCGCCCATTATAGAGGAATAGAGATGAGCCAAACTGACTCTTGTACATTGCCCTTCATACTACTGAGCTCATTTGTGTGCCTTACATAGTACTGATCCCTGGACTCTGCCATACATATTACAGACTCCTGTATGTTGACTTGCATACTACTGACCCCTGGACTTTGCATTTTATTTTATGCCAGAGTAATTTTCCCTCCTGATAACATCACAGATTTTATTTTCTCCTATCGACTGATTATGCCAGGCGTTTTTTTTTTCACTGACCAATGACACATCACTGACACCAATGTAGTGGGTTATTATTGCAGTCTCTGACACCATTGTTGGGGTTATTACTGCGCTGGGGATTTAATGAAACTGGAGAGTGCAAAATCTGGTGCAGCTGTGCATAGAAACCAATCGGCTTCCAGGTTTTTTGCCAATACTATATTGAATGAGCTAAAGTTAGAAGCTGATTGGCTAAGATAGTTATTCTTCTGAAAGGTTCTCCTCCCCCAACAGAGAAATGCTGGAGCTCTGTCAGAGTGACCATCGGGTTTCTTGGTCACCTCCCTGACTAAGGCCCTCTTCCCCCGATCGCTCAGTTTGGCCGGGCGGCCCGCTCTAGGAAGAGTCCTGGTGGTTTCAAACTTCTTCCATTTACAGATGACGAAGGTCACTGTGCTCATTGGGACCTTCAATGCAGCAGAAATGTTTCTGTACCCTTCCCCCGATCTGTGCCTCCATACAATCGTGTCTCGGAGGTCTACAGTCAATTCCTTGGACTTCATGGCTTGGTTTGTGCTCTGACATGCACTGTTAACTGTGGGACCTTATATAGAAAGGTGTGTGCCTTTCCCAATCATGTCCAATCAACTGAATTTACCACAGGTGGACTCCAATCAAGTTGTAGAAAAATCTCAAGGATGATCAGTGGAAACAGGAGGCACCTGAGCTCATGACCCTTTGTCATGGCAAAGGTTGTGAATACTTATGTGCATGGGTTTTTTCCTTTGTTTGTTTTTTTTTTATAAATTTGCAAAGATTTTAAACAAACCTCTTTCACGTTTTCAGTATTGTTTGTAGAATTTTGAGGGAAAAAACAAAATGTAATTTTGTCCACAATTATGAATTATCCAAATTCAAATATAATTTGAAATGATTTTGATTTTGAAGATGAAATCAAATTTGATGACAAATTAGAAATGTAGACATATTGCTGATTTCCTTCAAGGACTGGGGGGGGGGGGGATTTACTAAAACTAGAGAGCGGAAAATCTGGTGCAGCTGCGAGTGGTGTCCAATCACCTTCTAACTTAAGCTTGTTCAATTAAGCATTGGCAATGAATGCTGGAAGCTGATTGGCTGCCATGCAGAGCTGGACCAGATTTTGCACTATCTAGTTTTAGTACAGTGCATCCGGGAAGTAGTCACAGCGCTTCAATTCTTCCACATTTTATGTTACAGCCTTATTCCAAAATTGATTAAATTAATTTTTTTAAGATTCATTTAAATTCATTACTATTGTAATTCGGAGATTCAGAATCACCTAAATCTCTGAATAATGAATGTTTTGTCCAAATTTCGATTTGGAACCAAACAAATGGCACATGTCTAATAGTAACAAATTCCAATTACATTATAATGAAAGCAACAAATTCACTCATTTTCATTCCTTTCATTCAGATGACATGATGTGAAAATTGTGGCCTTTTGTCTTTGTTTGAAGCATCTTAACCACTTTAAGTGCCGGTTCACACTAGGGCGACCTGTGAGGCGACCTGGTCGCCTCACAGGTCGCCGTAGGTCGCCTCCCATAGGGAAGCTGCGGACCCGTTCTAATAGGAGCGACACAAGTCGCTCCGACCTAGAAAAAGGGTCTGGAGCTTCTTTGGGGCGACCAGGAAGCGACCGCCATAGACTTCAATGTTATGAAGTCCGTGGCGGCCGCTCCGAGGTCGCGGCGCGCTGCTCGCACCGCGACCTCGGAGGTCGCGGTGCGAAGTAGCGTCGCTGCAATGTGAACAGGCGCTAAGACTGGGCCTATTTTTGACACTTGGTGTTTTACAAGCTAAAATCATTTTTGTTTTGCTAGAAAACTACTTAGAACCCACAAACATATATATATATATATATATTAGCAGAAACCCTAGAGAATAAAATGGAGATCTTTGTAATATTATTTATCAAACCTTATTTGCGCAGCGGTCTTCCAAACGCAATTTTTTTGAAAAAAATTCATTTTTTTTAAATTAAAAAAAAAAAGGAAAACCGTAAAGTTAGCCCAATTTTTTCAATAATGTGAAAGATAATGTTACGCCGAGTAAATAGATACCTAACATGTCATGCTTCAAAATTGCGCACGCTCGTGGAACAGCGACAAACTTTGGTACTTAAAAATCCCATAGGCGACAATTTAAAAATTTCTACAGGTTACCAGTTTAGAGTTACAGAGGAAGTCTAGGGCTCAAATTATTGCTCTTAATGATTGCGGCGTTACCTCACGTGGGGTTTGAACACTGTTTATATATGTGGGCGGGGCCTCCGTATGCGTTCGCTTCTGCGTGCGAGCTAATGGGAACAGGGCGCTTTAATTTTTTATTTTTATTTTTTCCTATTTATTTTATTATTTTTGATTTTTACACAGTTTAAAAAAAAAAACTGATTATTTTTATTCCTATTACATTCTTTGTAAAAGAAAAAGCCATGACAGGACCTCTTTATTGTGAGGTCTGGGGTCAAAGAGTCCTCAGATCTCACAAGTACACCAAAAAAGATAAAAAAAAAAAAAGTCTCTTTAAGCCGGTTGCTAGGCAACGACGTTTGACGTCGCTGCGGTCCTCCAAGACAATAGAGTCGAGGGGGGGCCATCTTGCCCTCACTCGACTTCCTGTCTAATAAGATCCAGGAACGGATCGTTTTCCCCGCTGCCGGCGGGTCCGGTAAGCGGCGAAAAGGACCGGGACGCGGCGGGAGGGGGTACCTCTTCCGCCGCCCTGTAAGGGTGATCCAGAATCCGCCGCTGGGACCAACCTGAAAGCCGATCGCCCGCCGTTTTTAAAAAATATCGGGGTTAGGGCTGCTATCTGCTGACCTAATCCTGGTATTTAGCATCAAAGTAGTGACGTACATCTGCGGTGGACAGTCGGTAAGTGGTTAAATAATGGAACATAAGAAATGATCCGAATTGATTTGGATCCATTTGTTTTTATTCTAGTGAGCGTAGCGTGAATTATAAATAATGCGATACATCATACATATGAAATGGAAACATATTACAATAAATACAGGAAGGTATAAACGTGAAATAAGAGGATTCCTACTTATTGTGTTTGGGTTGGATGGAGGAGGATCTATCAGAATCTCCGAATCATAAGATAACGAATCCGAATCTTCCGAAATAACTTCTGAAAATATGTATTGATTTGGTACAACGAATATTCAGAACCAATTCTGAAAATGAATCATTGTAAAATAACGAATACGATGAGACAAAATAATTACCAAATAATCTGAACTGAAACCAATTTTTCCATTGTGCATCTCTACACTTTATATATATTAATCTGCTTTATCATTCTTTAAGGCCCCGTTCACATACAAGCGACGCTACTTCGCGCCGCGACCTCGGAGCGGCCGCCACGGACTTCATAACATTGAAGTCTATGGCGGTCGCCTCCAGGTCGCCCCAAAGAAGCTCCGGACCCTTTTTCTAAGTCGGAGCGACTTGTGTCGCTCCTATTAGACCAGGTCGCCTTAGTGTGAACGGGGACTTATATTCATGTAACTTGTATATGTATATTTGTAACGAATTGTATATATTTGTAAAGAATGACCAGATTTTTGTTTTGTCCTCTATAATGTATAAAAGATTTCTACACACAACTCTGATTGTTCTGTATTATAATAGGAATCCCTTTCTTCCAGACTGTACAGAATAGATCCGGGATGGAGATTTTTTATGTATTTTGGTATTTATATATTTTCTATATTATTCCGCTGTTTTTATTCCAATGTCCCCCGGACTAAAATAAATTGTATGGAGTGTTGTCTGTCTCTGATCTGTGGGATTTCTCTGGAATTTCCTCCGCTCACACTTGGAGTTTGAATGGAAATTTGTTTTATTTTCTGTTCTGTTTCCAGATAATAAGAAAATTCTAATTTATATTTTTGTAATATTTTTCTCTTTCTGTGGGACAGAAAATTGTTGTTACAGAAAATAAATCTGTGAAATAAAATGTATGGAGTATAAACTGTTTCTGTGTTCCCTTTGGCTATCGTGATGCAGTCCCCCCTCCCCCGGTATAATCACTGACATCTCACCTGGAATAACCCAAAATCTCCAAATATTACATCTCATCAGTCTATGGATGTGGATGGCTGCATTAACTTTTTTTCTACCTTTTTCTGCCTATGGTGATCCTGCCAGTAACACACTTCCTGTTCTAGGGTGGATGCTACAGGAAATGGTCAGAGACTGCAGACATAGTACAGGAGATGGTCAGAGACTGCAGACATACTACAGGAGATGGTCAGAGACTGCAGACATACTACAGGAGATGGTCAGAGACTGCAGACATACTATGGGAGATGGTCAGAGACTGCAGACATACTATGGGAGATGATAAAAACAGAGAAAGAAGCTCACAGATCTCATGCAATAAAAAAATATTTTATTGTATAAAATGAAAATGACAACTCACATTTGTTCTACGTGTAACAGTACACATCCGGCCAGCAGAGGACTCCTGTAGATGGAACCCAATATACACATGTCAGGTGCAGTGGCATTTTCAGTCTCCAGACTGTGGTGAAGGTGTTCAGGCTGTATACAGGTGAAGGTCCAGCAACAATGGGGACATGCTTTGAGGGGATTTCCTCTTTCCTGGCTTACCTCATGTCAGCAACAGTGGGTCAACTCCACCCCCCTGACCCCCGAGGACCGCCTTCTACCTCAGAATAAAAGACAGAGACCCCAATCCCCAGGTGTTATTACCTCAGATGAAGGAATGGATGGTCTCATATTTCCTCCCTACCAGGATTCCCGCCGGGGTTCAGCCTCTCCCTGACTTGGAAGTTCTGGATGTTGGCTGTAAATCTCCCCGATTCCAGAAGCCCTTTAGTGCCGTAGGGGGGCGGGCAAAATGGCTTTAAAAGCCATATACAGTATACAGTATCTCAAAAAGTGAGTACACCCCTGACATTTTTGTAAATATTTTATTCTATCTTTTCATGTGACAACACTGAAAAAATGACACTTTGCTACAATGTAAAGTAGTGAGTGTACAGCTTGTATAACAGTGTAAATTTGCTGTCCCCTCAAAATAACAACACACAGCCATTCATGTAAAACTTTGTGAAGGCGCCAAATCCCAACTCAATACAATTGCAAATATAAACTGCTGCCCCTTTAAATGTGATAAACACATGCATGCGTAGGTGAAAAATACAGTAAAGGAGGCGCTTTTTGAAAACGCTAAATCCCTGCTATATACTGTGCCACTAACAACCTATAATCATATAGATAAGTGCATAATATATAAGAATGTGTCTGGATAAATCCACACAAAAAATATTGTCAATGGATAAGTGCAACGATATAAAAATATAGCAATTCAAAAAACATATGTGTGATAAATGAATTTCCTAAATTTGAGAAAAAATGTTAAAGTGCTTTGTGCATGCTTAGTGAGTTAAACAGTCCAACTGAAAGAACATGCAAATTATGGTGCATATTTTTCACCTACACAGCCGTTAATGTCTAAACCGCTGGCAACAAAAGAGAGTACACCCCTAAGTGAAAATGTCCAAATTGGGCCCAATTAGCCATTTTCCCCTCTCCGGTGTCATGTGACTCGTTAATGTTACAAGGTCTCAGGTGAGAATGGGGATCAGGTGTGTTAAATTTGGTGTTATCGCTCTCACTCTCTCATACTGGTCACTGGAAGTCCAACATGGCACCTCATGGCAAAGATCTCTCTGAGGATCTGAAAAAAAGTGTTGTTGCTCTACATAAAGATGGCCTAGGCTATAAGAAGATTGCCAAGACCCTGAAACTGAGCTGCAGCCAGGGCCGGCCTTTGGGGTGTGCGAGCTGTGCGGCCGCACAGGGCGCCATGGGCAACAAGGGCGCGGTGCGGCCATCACAGCTCGCAGAAGATCAGGCGATTCAGGCCGCACAGCGGGAGGTAAGCGGCGACCGCGGCCTGGACAGGGTTAACACAGGCCGCCGCTTACCCCCCACTGTGCGGCTGTGCCTCGGTCTCCTACTGCTGCAGTCTGAGGCGAGCTGTGTATCACACACAGCTCAGCCTCCAATCCACGCTGACAGATCCCTCCTCCCTGCAGGGACGCCAGAGGAGAGATCGTCAGCTCCTCCTCGCCCGCCCCTTCTCCTCCTCCTCCCACCCTGCCCACACTCCCTGGGGATGTGTGGGCGGGAAGTTTAAAGAAAAAAAAAAGCGGCAGACAGCGTGAGGTAAGTGAGGTCTCTCTCCTTCAAAAAATGTAAAGGGGGGCTCTGTGTTGGGCTCTGATGTGAGGGGGGCTTTGTGTAGGGGGTCTGTGATGTAAGGGGGGCTCTCTGATGTGGGGGGCTCTGTGTGTGGGGGGGAATGTGTATATGAGAGATCTGTCAATGAAGATGACAGAAACAGTTTCATCCTGAAGCTTGAAGATGCAGAGAATTGGCTATATGAAGATGGAGAGGATCAGTCAAAACAAGTGTATATAGACAAGCTAATGGACTTAAAGAAAGAGCAGTGCCAGACACATGCGTGCCTGGAAAACTGTGTCCCAACCCCAGTGTTGAGACAAAAGGGGGGGGATATGTGACAGGACGTCAAGTAAATGTGACAGGAAGTCAGGTAAATCTGTGAGTGTTGTCACAGATTGGAGACACAATTCACCAATTACTATAGGGTGTCGGCTGCAGAAGCCAGCAGAAATGTCTAAAGACGTTGAACAGACTTCAGCTGTTCAGAATGAGGAAGTTAAGGCCTCTATAATTTGTCCAAAGGAAGTCTATGGAGTGCTGCCTCCGGAAGCTGTCTCCTGTCGCCGTGTGGGCTGGGAGAGGAGGACAGTCAGACGTGTGCCCCTGAAAGCTGCGTGAGCGTGGGGAAGACCTCCGGAAGCGATGTGAAGCTGAGGAGGGTAGCAAGTGTGGAGACTACTCAAGGTGAGGTCTTGGATGGTTTCTAGGTGAAAAGAAACCAATGGACATTTCCTGTGTGAAGGGGAAATTAACAAGTGTGAAGAGGACTCAAGGTGAGGTCTTGAACTATTTCTATGTGGAAGAAATAAATGAACTGTTTTGCTATGTGAAGAGACAAGCAAAGGGACATGTTCAATGAGAAGAGGAAAAGGGACCTGTTAAAGGAACATGTGCTGTGTGAAGAGATAAAACATGGACTATTGAGAGTCTGCTGTACGATCAGCCAAGTCTGCCCAACAGTAGGTTGGGGACAGACTCTTAGGTAGGTTCCAGTGTGAGAAGGTAGCCGCCCACAGAGGCAAGGATTTATTTTGCTGTTTTTGACGCTTGCAGTCTGGTGAAGAAAATTGCATTAATAAACCAAACTGTTGTTTGCAACCACTTCTCGGATATCTTCTTGTGAAAACGCACCCCCCAAGGGGTCAACAACGCCTACCACTGAGCTGATCCCTCACAATATATACGTGTGTGTGTATATATATATATATATATATATATATATATAAATATGGCAGGGGGACATGATTACTGTGTTGGGGGGTCTGAACGACGAAGAAGGAAGTCCATAATCTTCCTTTTTCCCCCTCAGTTCTCCCCCGATTCTGTCTTCACTCCCCGCTTCACAAGCTCCAGGCTGGTGAATCTGGGAGTGTGAATTCTGGCACAGATCACCAGTGAAGTGTGGGGATCGCAGCTTCATAGCCTGGCTGTTTCTGTGTCAGTCAATGACAGATTCCCGTGTGAAGAGATGATAAGCGAAGAACATGTTATCCGCTGATCATTTCTGTTTCATAAACTGAGAATGATCAGAAATGAGCTGTGATCAGCAGGATCACTGCTCATCTCCATTTCATAAAAGGACACCATAGTGTGGGGGTCTGTGATGTAAGGGGGTCTCTGATGTGGGGGTCTCTGTAAGGGGGGCTTTGTGTGGGGGGGTCTCTGATGTAAGGGGGGGCTTTGTGTGGGAGGGTCTCTGATGTAAGGGGGGCTTTGTGTGTGTAGGGGGTCTCTGATGTAAGGGGGGGCTTTGTGTGGGAGGGTCTCTGATGTAAAGGGGGCTTTGTGTGTGTAGGGGGTCTCTGATGTTAGGCGGGCTTTGTGTGGGGGGGTCTCTGATGTGAGGGGGGCTCTGTGTGGGGGTCTCTGATGTGAGGGGGGCTTTGTGTGGGGGTCTCTGATGTGAGGGGGGCTCTGTGTGGGGGGGCTTTGTGTGGGGGGTCTCTGATGTAAGGGGGCTCTGTGTGTGGGGTCTCTGATGTGAGGGGGGCTTTGTGTGCGGGGTCTCTGATGTGAGGGGGGCTCTGTGTGGGGGGTCTCTGATGTGAGGGGGGCTTTGTGTGGGGGGGTCTCTGATGTGAGGGGGGGCTCTGTGTGTGGGGGGGTTCTGATGTAAGGGGGGCTGGGTGGGGGGGCTCTCTGATGTAGGGGGGTCTCTAATCTAAGGGGGGCTTTGTGTGGGGGGTCTCTGATGTGGGGGGTCTCTGATGTAAGGGGGGCTAAGTTATTAGTGATCATAAAAAAGAAAAGTCAAATAAAGTGCAAAAAAGGTGCAAGAAAATGTGCGCGCGGGGGGCGCCACAGAATTAGCTCGCACAGGGCACCTGAACACCTAAGGCCGGCCCTGGCTGCAGCAAGGTGGCCAAGACCATAAAGCGGTTTACCAGGACAGGTTCCACTCGGAACAGGCCTCGCCATGACGGTGGTTGCTAGACCTGTGCAGCACAGAAAAATGTGTTTAGTATTGGATAGGTTTGTTATGTTACTAATTTTGTTTCATTATGGAATTTGTTTAGTTTTGTTTCGCTTTTATTTAAATTAATTTCCTTTATTAATTTTGTAACAAATTCCAACTTTTCAGAATGATTAGAATTCGGATTTGTCATAAAAAAATTCAACTGATTTGTATTCTGTGTGAAGAAATAGCTGGTCAAGCAGTGGGCCGGAAAGCCGGCCGCCCACATCCTTAACAACCATGAGTCATCATCTGTCAGCGGGCTTCCCCACTGACCGATGAATGTAAAGAAAAGAATGCCGGCAATAGAAAAATGTGCATGCACTGGCCCACGACATCAGAAGGGGGTGGTGCCACTAGGCGACATAGACAGGTGGCCCTGCCCCTCCCCTATAAAAGAACTGTGAAAGGGAGGAGCCCGCAGTAGGCATAGCGCCTCCATGTTGGCAAAAGCAATTTTAGTTCTCCAGGTTGGCGTGCAGCGTGATTGACGATGAATCTACATCGAGGGACACATTTTTTATTTTATTTAATTACACTTTTTTGTCATATGGGTATGGGTACTATGAACCTGGTACTTATGCAGGAAGGGGGGGGTGGGATCTGGGGCCCCCTTGTTAAAGGGGGCTTCCAGAATCTGGAAAGCCCCCCGCCCGCAGAACCCGACAACCACAGCCCACGGTTGTAGGGAAGAGGCCCTTGTCCCCATCAACATGAGGACAAGGTGCTTTGGAGTAGGGGTGCAGAGACAAAAATCCATCTGAATTTGTTTTCGGACCAAAAACGAATTGCACATGTCTAGTGGTTGCTGCAATCTCGCTCCTGTCTGCCCTGCTGCAGTGTTCCTGCCCCCCTCTGGTAAGGTCTATTCTCCTGTACTTGTAAGAAACAAAACCATGGCTAAAGTTGTTTAGGTTCCTTGTCTCTGTCCTCATTTTAGGTAGTATGAGGTCACCATGGCATGCTCAGGAGGCACTGAAGTCTGCAGAAAGGTAGGGGAGGCAACGTGGGATCAGTTTTTATAAGAGTCTTTTCAAAAATATTGCAGCCACAGTGGCTTTTCTCTGTGTTTTGAAAATAGAAATTTATCATTACCTGGAAGACATCCTCATTTTAGCAAAATCAAGTCAAGAACTCATTCACCATCAGGAAAAAGTTTTGGAGACCATGGGGCGGTTCGGTTGGTTGGTAAACTCTCAGAAAAGCCAGTTGGAACCCAGTCAGGAAATGGAATACCCGGGTGAGGAAGATCATTTTGTAGGAATGGAAAATCATAGAGATATCAAGCTGTGTACAACAAGTGAGCCAAGTGTACTGCATGGTTCTGTTAGGGATGCTAACTTCAACCATCCCAGTGGTACCTTGGGCCAGATGGCATATGAGGAAGATGAAGTCACAATCAAAGGTTCTTATGGACAACCGGACAGCAGTGTCTTATGTCCAGAGACAAGGGGGACCAGAAGCTTGGTTCTTCTTCAGGTGGCGAGCAACATTTTCCAGTGGGCCGAGGTGCATCTGGAGTCCTTAACAGCTGCCTATTGGCTGGGGAAGGAGAACCAGCTGGCAGATCCTTTGAGCCTTTGAGGCAGATCCAGATCACAATGAGTGATCGATCAACAGCAAGTATTTGAGACTGATATTTGTTGGGCGTGATATTTTCTTTTTTTTGGGGGGCAGCATTTCATTCTTGGACCCAGGCAGCACAGTGTCTTGGGCCAGTCCTGAGCATACCTGTATATGCCTGTATAGGAAAGAGTCTAATTTTGCAGAATACATGGATGGTATCTTCAGGGAGGACTGCAAGTCCCAGAAATCTCCCTTAATAGTGGGAACTTGGCATGGCACTGATGATCCAGACTTTGGCAATGAGAAATTCCTATACATTCTATGTGTGTGTCCCCGAGCCCCCTGGGGACGGAGCTCTATCCCTTGTATAATACACAGAAGTAATCGGTCAGATCCAGAAAAGCCTGCAAAGAAAAACCCAGAAACATAATTACCACAAGCCTTCATGGCTGGGGCAGCTTTACACCCCACCTGCCTACAAGCTGCTTATGGTGGACTTTGTTGGACTGTGGGAATTAACTTTTGTGGTTTGCTTACACTTAACTTTCAGAATTTTCACAATATAAATGTGTCTGATTCAGATATAATGCTTATTATTTAGTATGACAGGATTGAAGCTGCACATATGAAGTTCATGGAACATGTTTTCTTCTATATTTATTTAAAAAATAGCACTACACTGTTTGTTGGTCATTTGTAACAGCATGTCAGGTCAGTGGATGACAGTTCAGTAGGTCACACTCCAAGGCCATTGGTGGACTGGAGGAAGTTATAGCAGTTGTCACCCCTGTAGATTGAACCCACTCTACAGATGTCAGGTGCAGTGGTATTTTTCAGTCTCCAGACTGTGGTGAAGGTGTTCAGCCTTTATACAAGGGTAAACCCAGGCAAAAAAATTTTAAAAAACAGATACTTTCCTTCCAATATTTATTTTTTGTGCTGTCCTTATTTGTAAAATGAATATATACCAACAAATAGTAAAACTGATGGACAGTTCAATTTTAGTCTAAAAATAAAGTAAGTGCTGGCACTGGCCACTAGAGGGAGCCCTTACTACAAACATATGAAAGTCACTGGAAACATTGTAACTGATTAGAAAGAAACAAAATAACAACCTGAGCTAAAAATATTATTATGTATCTCATTTACTCCAGAAAGACTTCTAAAATGACTTCTAAATGAGTTTATAAAGAGGATCAAGGCAAAAAGTGAACATTCATACAATTATTTAAAAAAATAAATAAATACATTTCTTCTGATCCCCTCAGAAGATAATCAAATTTTAAATAGATGGACAACCCCTGGTGTTATTACCTATAAATGATAATATTTAATATATAATTGCACACAATACATACACATGTCTGTTGTTTTTATTTTTTTATTATTTTTTGGGGTCCATGGGATTTGTTCTAGAAGTAATAAAACAGGATATATAAAATGATGTACAGAAATTAATTGTTACTATAAAATTATGGTATAGATTAACATGTATTGGTAAGCCTATGGGTAATACAGAATTTAAACCATATATCCAGTTGATTTCTTGATGGCCTAGCCTACGGGATCTCTCAGTGATGGGGAGTTGGGTGGAGACATAGGCGTGCGCACAGGGTGTGCCAGGTGTGCCTGGGCACACCCTAATCACCCTTGTGGTGCAGATTCCCCCTGTTTAGATCCCTGATATTTCATAAAAGTTCCCTAACTAGGCTAAAAAAAAAAATGAAATTGTAAAAAAAGAATAAAAAATAACAATAAAACTATAGACACCGATCTCTAACCTACTGACACCATTAGTATATACACATGGATATGTGGTTGAGCTTTGGGGTGCACACCTACGGGTGGAGATTGATTCTTTGTTGAAAACCTATAATTCTTTTGTGAATTTATGGCATTTCATAGAAAAATGGTGGGGCACAATATGATCCAACCTCCCACTTTACCTACTGGATCCATAGTTTAATTACTTCAGCACAGGGTCTGAAGGATTTCAAACCAGCTACAATTGCAGCCATGATCCTATATCTGTTTTCTCCCGCTGGTTCCCGGACCCGGTGTTGTGGGAAACCGATATCGGCACAACACCGTACAGACGATCGGAGACTCTCCGCCCACATTGACTGCAGGTATCCGCCCTCTTTCCAATCAGCAGCTTCCGTTCTGTAACTGGGCGGGGCTCTGCACACATGGCTACTTATTATTCATCGCCTCCAGCCAGTCAGGCGCTGACGGGGAGGAGTGCTATTAGTATGAAGGGGCGGGTCTCTGAGTAGTGGAGGGGGCGTGTCTGTGGTGTATGGAGTGACAGTTGTAGGAAATGATATAAAAGGATACAATGTGTAACAATCACTGATCACCATTTCTATCATCACCGGAAATGTCACACACTGTGCAAATAAATGTCATGAAGGAGACACGAGGACAGCCAGAGAGAAGAGAGACCATTCATCACATTCATCAGAGAGGGGGTGAGATAGGATAGGCTGCTGAGTAATGGGGGGTGAGATAGGATAGGCTCAGGGCCGGCCTTAGGTGTTCAGGCGCCCTGTGTGATCTAATCCTGTGGCGCCCCCCACCCCCACGCGCATTTTCTGGCACCTTTTTTGCACTTTATTTGACTTTTCTTTTTTATAAACACTAATAACGTAGCCCCCTTACATCAGAGACCCCCCACACAGAGCCCCCTTTACATCAGAGACCCCCCACACAAAGCCCCCCTTACATCAGAGACCCCACACACAAAGCCCCCCTAACATCAGAGACCCCTCCACACAGAGCCCCCCTCACATCAGAGACCCCCCACACAAAGCCCCCCTCACATCAGAGACCCCACACACAGAGCCCCCTTACATGAGAGACCCCCCACACAAAGCCCCCTTACATCAGAGACCCCCCCACACACATCAGAGACCCCCCACACAAAGCCCCCCTCACATCATAGACCCCACACACAGAGCCCCCTTACATGAGATACCCCCCACACAAAGCCCCCTTACATCAGAGACCCCCCACACACATCAGAGACCCCCCCACACAAAGCCCCCTTACATCAGAGACCCCCCACACACATCAGAGACCCCCCACACAAAGCCCCCCTCAAATCAGAGACCCCACACACACATCAGAGACCCCCACACAAAGCCCCCCTAACATCAGAGACCCCCCCCCACACAGAGACCCCCTACGATCAGAGACCCTCTACACACACACAAAACCCCCCTCACATCAGAGACCCCACACACAAAGCCCCCCTAACATCAGAGACCCCCCCACACACAGAGACTCCCTCACATCAGAGACCCCCACACAAAGACCCCCTAAGATCAGAGACCCCCTACACACACATAAAGCCCCCCTCACATCAGAGACCCAACACAGAGCCCCCTTACATCAGAGACCCCCCCCCCCCACACATCAGAGACCCCCCACACAGAGCCCCCCTCACATCAGAGACCCCCCACACAAAGCCCCCCTAACATCAGAGACCCTCTACACACACAAAGCCCCCCTCACATCAGAGACCCCCCACACAAAGCCCCCCTCACATCAGAGACCCCACACACAGAGCCCCCCTAACATCAGAGAACCGCCCCCCTCACATCAGAGACCCCACACACAGAGCCCCCCTAACATCAGAGACCCCCCTACAAAGCCCCCCTCACATCAGAGACCCCCCACACAAAGCCCCCCTAACATCAGAGACCCCCACACACACAGAGCCCCCCTCACATCAGAGACACCCCCACACAAAGCCCCCCTACACACACAAAGCCCCCCTCACATCAGCAACCCCCCACACAAAGCCCCCCTTACATCACAGACCCCCCACACAAAGCCCCCCTACATCAGGCCCCCCCCCCACGGAGCCCTGTCCAGGCCGCGGTCGCCGCTCACCTCCCGCTATGCAGCCTGAATCGCCTGATCTTCTGCGAGCTGTGATGGCCGCACAGCGCCCTTGTTCCCCATGGCGCCCTGTGCGGCCGCACAGCTCGCACACCCCAAAGGCCGGCCCTGGATAGGCTGCTGAGTAATGGCAGTTTGGGAGTGGATCTTTGGGGTTCAGAGTGGGCTTTGAAGGAGGGGCTATGGAGAATAAAGGTGGATTGGGGGCAGGGCTATAAAAACTGGGAGGCAGAGACATATAGACTGGGGGAAACTTTGAAGGTGGAGGTTGAGAAGATATTTGGAGGCTCATCATTAGAAGATTTTTGAGGGTTTCTAGAATTTGGACTATGGAGATTGGAGGGACTATGGGAATTCTCCGTTCTATGGAGATTGGAGGGATGTTGAAATGCACTGGAGCAAAGCTATTGCTGTGTTCACGTTGTACTGTAATAGTAAATGGTACTTTCTTTACCAAGCGTAATGCCCAAAGCCCAAAGATAAGGGACTATATCGTAGAGTTTGCTAAAGACAACAACATCATCAGTAGTAACCAGCACGGGTTTACAAATGGGCGTTCTTGTCAAACCAATCTCTTAACATTCTACGAGGAGGTGAGCTGTGAGCTAGATAGGGGCAGACCAGTGGATGTGGTGTACTTGGATTTCGCTAAGGCGTTTGATACAGTTCCCCATAAGCGCTTAATTTATAAAATAAGGTCTGCAGGTATCGACAGCAGGGTTTGCTCTTGGATACGGAATTGGCTAAAAGGGCGTGCCCAAAGGGTAGTAATAAACAGCGCATACTCAGACTGGTCTGAGGTGGTAAGTGGGGTCCCCTAGGGCTCAGTCCTGGGACCAACCTTGTTCAATTTATTCATAAACAGCATTGAGGACGGGATCAGTAGTTCAATATCAGTTTTTGCAGATGACAAAATTGGGCAGGGCAATAACTGCACAGCATGAAGCAGATATCCTACAGCAGTGTTTCTCAACCTTTTTTCAGTCGGGGCGCCCTTGAAAAGTATTTTCAGTCTTGAGGCACCCCTGCCCAAGGTTTGATTCACGTTACTGTGTATCGCAGAACACGTGCAGAATCATGCTCATTCCTGACACACAGACAAATGCTCTGCTCTTTAGGTATGCCATTAATTTCTAATGGCACCCCACACTTTGGCAAACATGGGGTGCTTTGTGTGCAGCACAAGTTTAAAAAAAGGGTCAGGGACTTCTTTCCCTGCATTTCTGCTGGTAGGGAAGCCCATTGAAGCCCTACATGCAGCATACATACAGTAAAATCACATGGTTGAGCTGTCTTTACTACCCTCAGCTGCTCCCCCTTTAGCTTCAGAGGCAGCATCTGGGGATGTACACATGTGGTGGCTGCAGCTGGAGGTATACCCAGGGTGAATGGAGTGCACTGCAACCACCCTTCAACTGTGTGCATGGTTCCTGTGCGGTGGTGCTGCATTTCCGGGCTTAAAACAGGAGGTGAGAAGCAATATATTGCCTCTTTACCGCCTGCCAAATGCCTCTGAAAAGTGATCTAAGCAAGGATTGATTTTCAAAGGAGCAGCAGCCCTTGCTGCTATCAGAAACAAGCCCTAAAAAGCAGTTCTGAAAGTACAGGAATGGGGGGTCAGGATTAAAAGTAACATACATACACACACACAAACATATATATATATACAAACATACATACATACACGTACACACACACATACAAAAAAATGTACAAACACACATGCATACACATGTATACATGCACACATACAGACACATGCACACACACACATGTACAAACACACACTTACAAATGCACACACATGCATAAACATGTATACATGAACACACACAGACACATGCACACATACAAACGCATGTACAAACACACACATGTATACATGCAAACATACAGACACATGCACACAAATACATGTACAAACACACACACATACAAATGCACACACATGCATACACATGTATATATGCACACATACAGACACATGCGCACACACACATACAAACACATGTACAAACACACACACACACACACACATATACATACAAATGCACACACATGCATACACATGTATACATGAACACACACAGAAACATGGACACATGCACACACATACAAACACATGTACAAACACACACACGCATGCATACACATGTATACATGCACATATATAGACACATACAAACACACACACACAAACACATGTACAAATACAAACACATGTATACATGCACACATACAGACACATGTACAGACACACACACACACACATGCAAATGTGTACACACACACACATACACACACACACACAAACTTTAAAAGTTCTAGTACAATACTAGTACATTCTAGTACAATAATACAGTAATTCTAGTACAATACCTTTCCTCACACAGCCGGGTACTGCACTGTAGGGGGAAGCAGAGAGCACAGCACACTCCCCCTCCCTTTACTTTCACTTTCCTGAGGCTGACGGAGCTCCCTCACAGCGCCAATGCACAGTTCGGCAGGGGATCGGGAGATCGGGCTCACCTGACAGCCTTTCTCTACCATGATCCCGCGGCACACCTGAGGACCTCTGGCGGCATACTAGTGTGCCGGGGCACACTGGTTGAGAAAGGCTGTCCTACAGGATGACCTGGACAAAATAACGGAGTGGGCAACGACATGGCAAATGAGGTTTAACGTGGAGAAGTGTAAGATTTTACACTTGGGGACTAGAAACATAAAAGCACAATACACGTTAGGAGGGGAACCCTTGGGGGAATCAAAAATGGAGAAGGATCTGGGAGTCTTGGTTGATGGTAGATTAGGCAACAGCATGCAATGTCAAGCGGCAGCTGCCAAGGCCAGCAGAATATTAGCATGCATAAAGAAAGGGATGCATTCCAGAGATAAGACTATAATCCTTCCACTTTATAAAACTCTGGTCCAACCGCATCTGGAGTATTCTGTCCAGTTCTGGTCGCCAGTCCTCAGGAGGGATGTGTTGGAGCTCTAGAGAGTCCAGAGAAGGGCAACTAAACTGATTAGGGGATTGGAGGACCTTAATTATGAAGAGCGTCTGCAATCGCTTGATTTATTCTCCCTGGAGAAGAGACGCCTGAGGGGGGACATGATAGCAATTTTTAAATATCTCAATGGGGATCTCAGCTTAGAAAAAAAGCTGTTCAGTCGAAGGGATTGCATGAGGACTCGAGGGCATACAATGCGATTAGAGGAGAAGCGTTTTAACCTCAGGCAACGTTGTGGGTTCTTTACTGTTAGGGCTAGAAGATTGTGGAATTCTCTACCACAAGAGGTGGTTTCTGCGGGTAGTATGGTGGCTTTCAAAAGACTCTTAGGCTCCATTCACACATGGGCGTTTTTGAGTGTTTTTCAGCTCCAAAAACGCTAAAAAAAAACGTTCCCAAACGCCCAACAAGTAAAACCCCATTCATTTAAATGGCCCCTGTTCACATCTGAGCGTTTTGCAAAACGCCTGTAGCTGAAAAAAGTACATGAGCTTCTTTTTGGGCTGATTAACAGCGTTTTTGATAGAGGTCAATGCCTGCCTTCAAAAACGGTAAAATCGCGGTAAAAAATGCGTTAAAACGCTACGCTCAAGTGTGAATGCAGCCTTAAGGATCAGAACATTCAGGGCTATGTGAGATGATTACAGCCACACACACCTACACAGGTTGAACTGGATGGACTATTGTCTTTATTCAACCTCACCTACTACAGTATGTAACTATGTAACTAAAGCTCCCACTTCCTCTTAATCACAACTATTTTCTGTGGGGAAGAACCACAGGCTGTGCATTGTGGAGGATTAACCACTTAAGCCCCGGAAGATTTTACCCCCTTCCTGACTAGGGCTTTTTTTGCGATTTGGCACTGCGGAAATTTAATGGACAATTGCGCGGTCATGCGATGCTGTACCTAAACGAGTTTGATGTCCTTTTTTTCCCCACAAACAGAGCTTTCTTTTGGTGGTATTTGATCACCTGTGCGATTTTTACTTTTTGCGCTATAAACAAAAAAAGAGCGTAAATTGCAAAAATAACAATATTTTTCACATTTTTTTATATGAAATCCCCCCCAAAAAAATGAAAAATCTAATTTTTTTTAACATTTTTGGCCAATTTGTTTTCTGCTACATATGTTTGGTAAAAAAAATCCCAAAGAGCGTATTTTGATTGGTTTGCGCAAAAGTTATTGCGTTTACTAACTAAGGGAAAGATTTCTGTCATTTTTGGTGTTCTTTTTTTTTTTTTTTTACGCGTAATGGCGGCAATCTGCGTTTTTTTTTTTTTTGCGGTACTGCGACATTGCGGCGGACAGATCGGGCCCTTGACTGACATTTTTGACACTTTTGGGGTTACCAGTGACATTACTGCAGTAATCAGTGCTATACATATGCACTGTTACTGCAAAATGACACTGGCAGGGAAGGGGTTAACTTTATTGGGGAAGGAGGGGTTAAGTGTGTCCCTAGGGGCGTGCTTTTTACTGTGATTGGACATGGCTACTAGTGTAGGAACAGTGATCAACGGTCCTACATAGTAGAACCGTATGATCACCATTCCTACACAGGGGAGAATGACAGGCGGCTTGTTTATATCAGCCGCCTGCCTTTCTCCCTTCACGGAGGACGATCGTGAGTGACCGGCGGACATAGGGTCCGCCGGTCACACGCACTGACTTCCTAGGGAATGAGCCGGGGCGGGCGCGCGCACGCCCGCTATTGGCTCACAAGGAAGTGACAGGTTAGTGACGTATATATACGTCACTTTGCCTGGCCGGGGCTGACCGCCGCCGTATATAGTGGTGCGGCAGTCGGCAACCGGTTAATTTACATTAAATCAGATTGTGACATTGTGGTAGGGCGATAAAACTTGGGAGGCAGAAATATGGAGATTGGCAAAGACTTTGAATGCAGGATTCCGGGAGGTATTTGGAGGTTTGGTATAGGAAGATTTCGGAGGGTTGTGGAAAATGGACTATGGGGATAAAAGGCAGTGGCGGCTGGTGAAGTTTTAAGATAGTGGAGCGCAAGACCCTGCCCTTCCATTTTGACCCCTCCCATTTCTCAGAAGCCCCACCCCTTATAGACTCCACCCATTTTGTCCCCTGTATTTTTCTTGCGTGAACAAATTCTCCCAATATATCACATATTAAGGGGTCCATCAGTACTAATATATCCCATAATAGGGAACAGGGGCCCTATTATGGGATATACTGTGAGAGACACCTTATTATGGGATACACTGACAGAGTGGCACAAACCCCACAGTACAGACCCCCCCCAGCACAAACCCCTCAAGCACAAACCCCGCACAAACCCCTCAAGCACAAACCCCCTAGCACAAACCCCACAGTACAGGCCCCTTAGCACAAACCCCACAGTTCAGGCCCCTTAGCACAAACCCCAAAGTTCAGGCCCCTTAGCACAAACCCCACAGTTCAGGCCCCCTAGCACTAATCCCACAGTACAGGCCCCCTAGCACTAATCCCACAGTACAGGCCCCCTAGCACAAACCCCACAGTACAGACCTCCTAGCACAAACCCCACAGTACAGACCTCCTAGCACAAACCCCACAGTACAGGCCCCCTAGCACAAACCCCACAGTACAGGCCCCTTAGCACTAATCCCACAGTACAGACCCCCTAGCACAAACCCCACAGTGCAGGACCCCTAGCACAAACCCCACAGTACAGGCCCCCTTTAAATGCAGTGACCAGTGTACATGCCCCCTTTCAATGCAGTGACCAGTGTACATGCCCCCTTTCAATGCAGTGACCAGAGTACATGCCCCTTTCAATGCAGTGACTAGCATACATGCCCCTTTCAATGTAGTGACCAGCATACATGCCCCTTTCAATGTAGTGACCAGCATACATGCCCCTTTCAATGTAGTGACTAGCATACATGCCCCTTTCAATGTAGTGACCAGCATACATGCCCCTTTCAATGTAGTGACCAGCACACATGCCCCTTTCAATGTAGTGACCAGCGTACATGCCCCTTTCAATGTAGTGACCAGCGTACGTGCCCCTTTCAATGTAGTGACCAGCGTACGTGCCCCTTTCAATGTAGTGACCAGTATACGTGCCCCTTTCAATGCAGAGACCAGCGTGCGTGCGTGCCCCCTTCAAAGCAGTGTGTGGGCACCCCCGAGGCATCACTTCACTTACCTCCCCCTGGTGCCGTCACCGTGCCTGGTGTGCTGCTCAGGACTCGGGACTCTGGATGCGCGCCGCTGCCCTCTTCTCCGGTCGGACCTCGGACGTCTTCTTCCTCCTCGACCTGGATGCGCGCCGCTGCCCTCTTCTCTGACGGCAGGCGGGAAGGTGACGTCGGGAAGGTGCGTGACTAACGCACGCACCGCCCCCCTTCATGCGATGTCACCTGGGATGTCCTCTATGATTGGTCCAGGCTGGAGTCTGGACCAATCACAGCCAGGACATCACTAAAGTGGGGAGTGTCGGGGCGCATTGCTCTGCGCCCTGATGACCCCCAGAAGGCCGCCAATCAGCGCCTCTGCTGCATGCATGTGGGGTGCAAAACCCCACCCCCCATAGCCACCAGTAAGTCTGGCGCCCCTAGTGGGCTTAAGATGATATTTTTTCTTCTTTTTTTGATTTGGCCACAGATTGGGGGGGGGCGGCGCCCCTGCGCCCCCTATAGAGCGGCCGCCACTGATTAGAGGGGCTATGGAAGTTGGAGAGGATATAGAGCTTGGGGGGGGGACTATAGAGATTAGAGAAGTTATGGAGTTGGGGGGGGGGTTGGAGGAACTATGGAGGTTCAGAGTGCACTGCAATTAAGCTATTACTGTGTTCATGTTGTGTCAGTTAGATGATACTTTATGACTAAGTGTCTGAAGCTTCCATCTCCTCTCATTCACAGCCAATTGTTGTAGGGAGACCCAATGGCTGTGCTTTGTGGAGAAGAAATGTACGTTAAAAGCACATTGTGACCTCTTACTAGAGCTGTATGGTGGCCTAGTTTGATAAATAATGCTTTCTTTACCAGCATGCGGATGGCCAGGTGCGTGTGCGTCACTTACCTGGCGAAAAGTTGGCACTAGGATGCATATGGGAAGAAGACAAGCCAGCACAGGCTTAAAGGATCTGCTATTGACAGCTTGGTGCCAGATACCACAGCATACCTTCAGAGGTCTAATGGAGTCCATTCCTCGATGGATCAGGGCTGTGATGGCAAAAGGGGGATCTCCTTAATATTAGGTGGGTGGTCATAAAGCTTGATGTATGTCTCCGTGTGTACTCTCTTATATAACCGCAATCCATAAGGGCCAGTTCATACCGGAATCACACAGAAACAATTGCTGCATTCCCATGCGATTCCTGTATGTTCATGTTCAGTGCAGTTTTGCAGCCCATTCATTTGAATGGGCTGTAAATCGCACTGGAAATGCAGAAAAAGTAGTGCATGCATGCTTTTATCCTTCAACCCCATTCACACTTACAAATTGGTGCTTTGCAATTACATGGGGGAGACCCCTCTGAGTTCCCTGCAATTAGCTGCAGGCAGAAGCCCTATTGACAATAATGGGAAACTGAAAGATCCCACAGCAATATGCGACCGCTTGCATGTAACCAGTCATGAAGCAATTACCTGGGAATGATCAGCCCATGAGCTTAGAGGGACCATGCTTGATGGGACAGCAATGACTGGCACATGAGCCATCACCAGGTGCTTGGCCCCCCACTATTGTATTCAGTGTGTGGACCATCAGCAAGCATAAGAGCACGCAGCTTCCTTGGAATCCCCAGTCATGGTGGACACTGCTGTTGGCTGTAGGTTGCCTTCTTCCCCCCTGTTGCTGGAATCAATGTTAACAGCGGGAGATGTATGCAGTCACCACCTCTGTACACTGAGCTTCACTGCAGTACAGTTTCAGAGGGGGTTGTGTGATCGATCCCCCGGTCTCTCCTGCTTCCCTCCCCGCTCCTTCCTGTAGTAGTAGATCAGATCCAATCAGGGGCAACTGACACATCAGCTGCTAAGGATCATCAGCTGTGTAGTCCTTAAAGGGGCCCAATACAATACAAGTGTGTGAAGACTACAGTGCAGACCTGCGGCTGGGTCAGTGCGCTGTTGAGCTGAGAGACTGGACCTGAGACAAAGAGAGCCCGGGGACTGAGACACAAAAAGGTCTTTCGCTGAACTGGGACCAAAGATGGAGAGACCTGTTGCTACACTGTTGAAACACTGAACCTTGTAAGGACCTGATTAGGGGGACCAAGAGTTCTGGGACAACTGACGCCAAGCGTACTGGATCTAATCCATTGTATAGCAGGAGTGTTGAGCAGAATTACCAAGTTTAACCCCTTGATGTGCACAGTTAATGCCAACTGAGACTGCCCCCTTACTTAGCAGCCTATCAGCAATCCATTGTGTACAGTCTTAAAGGGACAGCTACATGTGCACCACCTACAGCAGGGCCCCAACAAAAGCCAGCCAACATGAACACTTAGGTGCCAGGTACTTTAGACACCACCAGGGGTACCCCTTTGCCAGGTAAGCATAGGCTTCACCCACTGTTGGGGTTGTATGCGTAGAGTGAATCCAGCACATTGTTTGAGTAGCTACTGCTAAGAATTGCAGTGAAGACTCTTTTATGCTATGTATACTTTCACGGTTAATGCTATTCTCACTGAAACTGTATAGACTAGTGTAATGGGGCCTAGCCTTTTTTTCGACAGAAGTCAATGGCCAGAGGTGGGGCTAATCTGCCTATCAGTTAATCTAACATAATGTACAGAGTGAAGCAGGCAGTCATGTTCAAGTAGCCCTTCAAGGACAGTAAGGGCATGCCAGACATCGCAACACAACTGAGGGTGTTCTTTGCTTGCTACTGCATCCGCAGGGCTCTGGTGGACAGAGCTTTTAACTCTGGTGGTAACTCCATGTCCTGTTTTTTCCTCCTGCCTCTTTGTAGGTCCCTTGGATGGGACAAATGGGACAGTTCCATCCCCTACAACTGTGACACTCCTTGGTATTACTTGGACACTTTTAAGTTTATCAAGGAGCAGGGGCTGCATAGAGTAAAGGCCCGTACACACACGCAGATCGTCGTCATACAAACGTCGGCGGACGAAAGATCTGCCGATTGTATGCGTGTTAGTATGGTGCCTCCGACAGATGTCTGCACACAATCTGCGGACAAGAGTCTTTCTTGCAAACATGAAAATTTTTGTCTGCAGACACCAGAACGGACAATTGTTTGCCTGTCAGTACAGAAATCAGCCGACAGACCGCAGATTTGCAAGACTGGGCATGCTCAGAAAATAAAAAACACAGGGAAAGTTAACCATTACATGACATCACTTCTGCAGTCAGCTGAAGTCTGCGGACAAAATTCTTGTGCTGTCCTTGTGCTGTCTTTGCACTTTTCAACAGACACCGACATCCCGGGGAGAAAAGACGAACATTTGTATGACGACGATCTGCGTGTGTGTGTATGGGGCTTTAATCCCGACTTGTGGAAGCCAAAAAACTATCTACAAGTTTATCAGAGCCATGGACACTATAGAGACTGTTCCAGGCCTACCTTCAGCCACTTGCAAATTGGTCACCCATTGAGCATGTTTGGGACGCTCTGGGTCAGCGTATACGACAGCGTGTTCCAGGTCATGCCAATATCCAGCAACCTCGAACAGCCATTGAAGAGGAGTGGACCAACATTCCACAGGAACCAATCACCAACCTGATCAACTCTATGCCAAGGAGATGTGTTGCACTGCGTGAGGCAAATGATGGTCACACCAAATACTGACCGGTTTTCGGACCCCCCCCCCAAAATCCCCCAATATCGTAAAATCTCGGCAATGGAGAAGTGCTCACTAACACAGATTTAGACATATTTGTAAATATTTGAGAGAAATTGGCCTTTTATGTACATAGAAAAATTTTTAGATCTTTGAGTTCAGCTGATGGAAAATGGGGGCAAAAACCAAAGTTTTGCGTTTATAAATTTTTTCAGTGTATTTGTTCTATGCCTTTCATTAGCTTACCTTCCAATAATACATTCACATTTTTAGCCCTTAACCACTTTACCACCGGAAGATTTTGCTGTCTTACGTCCAGGCCACTTTTTGCGATTCGGCACTGTGCGAATTTAACTGACAATTGCGCGGTCGTGCGATGCCGTTCCCAAACTAAATTTACGTCCTTTTTTCCCCACAAACAGAGCTTTCTTTTGGTGGTATTTGATCACATGTGCGATTTTTACTTTTTGCGCTATAAACAAAAAAAGAGCGTAAATTTTGAAAAAATAACAATATTTTTAACATTTTTTTATATGAAATGTAAAAATCAAAATTTTTTTTAATTTTTGGCCAATTTGTTTTCTGCTACCTATGTTTGGTAAAAAAAATCACAATACGCGTATTTTGATTGGTTTGCGCAAAAGTTATTGCGTTTACTAACTAAGGGAAAGATTTCTGTCATTTTGGTGTTTTTTTTTTTTACAGGGACAGATCGCAGGTTCAGCTATGCTGAACCCTGCAATCTGACCCTGCCTGTCACTTAGGAGATCTGCCCGCTTGTGTTTACACAAGCAGGCGGATCTCCACACTCGATTCCCCGACGATCGGGGAAGAGCAGGGGCGATCGCCGCTGCTCCTCCCCTGGCCCGACTCCCGCTGTGACTGAATACAGTGGGAGCGAGCCTCCGGCGGGGCACGCCGCCGAGAAAGGGGAGTGTCTGGCGACGTAGGTGATGGGGGCAGACGTAGTGGTGGGGGCAGTTACAGGCATTGATCTCCCTGTATGGCTTCCAGTGAAGCAGCTGAAAGCCTCTTCTCCTCCTCTCCTTCCCGCGGCTGTCAGCTGCTTTATTGAAAGCCATACATTGAGACAGGTGCTTGTAACTGCCCCCACTACTGCACCAATCACCTCCAATTGTCAATCCGATTGCCCTTGAGAAAAAAAAAAAAGTAGAAGTAGTAGAACTGCAATCGCCAACATAATGAGAATCAAACACGTAACTTGTGAATATGTAACCTGTGTGTATCTGGCTCTGATACTAGCCAGTGTCCCACCAGCCACTGACCTCACTGCACGTCCCTGGGACATAGTGGATCCCAACTCCCCCAGGGGCCTGTGTGCACTGCACACATGGATGATACACCACTGCTGGGAACAAATTGTTAATTCTCTTCACCAGGAAGCTGTTAGTTTGGGCATGTCTATGGTGGAAGCGGTGTGGCCTAACAGGGCCTCTGATAAGGCAACACAGCCGGGCACCAGCTGAGCAGTTGGGTCAGCTGTACTAAAATGTGAAAAAACTATCAGCGCAGTGGAAAATATATACTAAAATGATGTGATCAGCTGCAAACACTAATTGTGATCCCACTACACAAACAAATAACTCAATGAAATAAATGTGTTGAGCTAAATCATACAAGTGCACATAAAATCAAAATAATCAATATAAAAAATTGTGGAACAAAAGTCCATGTGATTAAGATAAGTGATATGAATAATACATAAGTCCTTTCGGAAATAATATATACAAAATCCCCGTGTATATACAGTGCTGTGATTTCTTGATTTAAAACATCTCCAACAAAAGTGTGACAAAAACTTCTCCGTGACGAGTGATGGAAGTAACTGCGTTTAAGTAAATGGTGTTACTTAACGCAATTACTTTAGAGGGTAACGAGTAATCTAACTGGTTACTCGTCCCCTCATGGTAACGTCGACGAGAGGAGAGACTGAGAGAGAGTACGGAGTACAGCACGCTACTATGGACTATCTAACAGTGTTGCCAACCGTCCGTATATTCATGGACAGCCCATAAAATCAGGGCACTTTTCTCCTGCCCGTAAATGCCCGTAGCAGGAGAAAAGTGCCCGTTAAAATGATGGCTGCGGCGAGACAATGTGACTGTGCATGAGCGGCATGCGCCTCGGTCATCTCCGGACACTTCTGAAGTAAACTCACTTGTCATCTCCTGCTCCAACTCCGAGTCCTCCCCGCCTGACGTGACCGCCTCCGGCTCCGCCTGTGTGTGCCCTCTGCCCTGCCCATGGCCCGGCGGGCCCGCCCAGAATCTTGAATCTCGATCTTCCCGCCACTGCCGCCGCGGCTGCTACCTCCCCCAGCCTGAGCCTATAGGAGCCTGTTGCCGGACCGGGGACCGTGTGTGGAGAGACTGAGACCCGACCAGCCCAGGACAGGACTGTCTGCAGCAGCGCCACCAGCCGGCTGAGCTCCAGTCCCACCACCCCGGTGTTCCCCCACCATGACGAGGACAAGCCAAGGATCCATCCATCTCTGCCTGGGCTGGCCTGGCACAGACACCACCACCATCGGCCATCCACTGTCTCCACTCTCTCCAGTGAGATCTTCTTCACTTCTCCAGAGCCCGTGAGTAGTACTCCTCCTAGGGCTAGGCTCCTACTTGTCTCCTCGCTACCAGACCCAGTCCCCCCCAGCCTCAGGCCCCACCTGCAACCTCTCTGACTCTGACCCCCAGGCCCCAGCCCTGGATTGAGCCCTGGGCAGGGCCAGGGCGGCTGCTGAGTGCTGAAGCAGGATCCATCCATGAGGAATTGAGGATTCCATCCATCCATGGCCTCTCCTCGCTCCCAGTCCCCCCCTAGGCCCCACCTGCCATCTCTGACCCCGGTCACCCCCTGGCCTGAGCCTAGGGCAGGGCTGCTGAAGAATCCATCCATCCAGGATTCCATCCATGGCCTCTCCTTGCTCCCAGTCCCCCCAGGCCCCACATGCCACCTCTGACCACCTCCTGTACCATGTCTGCAGTCTCTGACCACCTCCTGTACCATGTCTGCAGTCTCTGACCATCTCTTGTATCATGTCCGCAGTCTCTGACCATCTCTTGTATCATGTCCGCAGTCTCTGACCAGCTCTTGTATCATGTCCGCAGTCTCTGACCATCTCTTGTATCATGTCCGCAGTCTCTGACCACCTCCTGTACCATGTCCGCAGTCTCTGACCACCTCCTGTACCATGTCCGCAGTCTCTGACCACCTCCTGTATCTTGTCCGCAGTCTCTGACCACCTCCTGTACCATGTCGGCAGTCTCTGACCACCTCCTGTACCATGTCCGCAGTCTCTGACCACCTCCTGTACCATGTCCGCAGTCTCTGACCACCTCCTGTACCATGTCCGCAGTCTCTGACCACCTCCTGTACCTTGTCCGCAGTCTCTGACCACCGCCTGTACCATGTCCGCAGTCTCTGACCATCTCCTGTACCATGTCCGCAGTCTCTGACCACCTCCTGTACCTTGTCCGCAGTCTCTGACCACCGCCTGTACCATGTCCGCAGTCTCTGACCATCTCTTGTCTTTTATCACGTCTGCAGGGGAGTCTGGACTCTGGAGAGGAGTCAAGAGTGAGAGCGCCGCCGGGATGGGGGTCACGGGAGAAGTCAGATGTGTGGGGCCTGCAGAGTGGAGACCAGAGCCGTCTGACTGAGCCCTGCACAGTGCACCTGAGAGGAGCTCAGTGACAGTGCCGCCAGACCAGTCTGATGGGGGGGGGGGGTCACTGATGTAAGGGCCAGGGGGCACTGATATAAAGATCCCTCTATATTAGTAACCCCCCCATATCTTAATGTATTCACTCTGTGGAAGGTGGTCTCTGGTCACCAGATTGCCCCCCACATCAGAGTTCCTGGCGTTCCCCTTTACATCAGAGTCTGCAGGCTTCTCCCCTTACAGTGCGAAGGGGGAACTCTGCGGACCCTGATGTAAAAGGGAACTCTGATGTAAAGGGGAATGCAGTGGACTCTGATATAAGGCAGTTTCTGGTCACCAGAGCACCCGCTTAAATCAGAGTTCCCCCTTAAATCAAGATCTGCAGCATTCCTCTTTTTGTCAGAGTTACACTGTAAGGGGGAATCCTGCACATATATGGGGGAACGCTGTGCTGGCTGGGTTATATTAATCTGATCTTCATGTAAATGGATAAATATGTTTTTTGACTTTTGTTTAACCTAAACACATTGCTAATAGCACTATCTACATGTTTATAGTTTAAGTATTGATATTTGCACGGTTTAGCACTGAAAACAGCCTGTTTATGTGCATTTTTGCAATGCCAGTAAAAAATTGGTGCCGTCCGTAAATTTTGGACGTTCTGCCAGTAAATTTCCCTCCGGGGGGTTGGCAACACTGCTATCTAACCTGTAGTGACACACATGCCAGCTCCATCTGCTTCCCGGTTATCGGACTGTGTACAGGAGAGTGAGAAAGAGACACACGGTAATAGTGAATATGGCGGATAGTGTGCGGATTGCATAGTTAGGAGTTGCCGATGTATTGCTTTTTGATCTGGTATAATTTTAATAAAGTTTTGAACGTATTTCACTATATGGAGTCCCTTGTGTTTGCCTCAAGATCCATAGGAGACTCTGATGCAAAGGACACCAGTTGCAGTGGACCCTAAGTCCTGGAATCTTCATTACTGCAGTTTGATTGCTTGTTGCAATAAGGCTCAAGTGAAACATTCAATTTGGTAAGCCCCACCTTCTCCATGGGGTGTATTGGTGATTTGAGGTTCCCACCACTATTATTCTCCTGCATGTCTGGGAAGTATACACAGACTGTTTTTGAGTGGTGCAAGGCATAGCACTGGACATTTTGTTATTTGCACCAAGCACAGGAGAACTTTGTTTATGGTTTATAATTATACAACTATATGCACTTTATATATTGATATCATTTACATATACTGTATATGCACTTTGGATATTTATTGAAGATCACAATTCACTATTGTATTTAGAGTGATCAACACATAATAGGATTACTGCGCTGCTGATATTTTGGTACTATTCGACTAGAGGAGAGACTGAGAGAGAGTGGCAGAGTGCGGAGTACAGCGCGCCAGGCCCAGGCCTTGAGGAGGCCATATAATTTAATTTAATATTAAATATATAGTCCAGACCAGTCTACCACCGCCACAGTCGTCAGGCACAGCCAGAAGAGTTGAGAGGCAGCACAGGCAGACAGACAGACCTGGAGGATGAAGCCAGATGGACCCCAGTGTGCCTGGGCAGGCCACACCACCACCAGCAGCCAGCCAGGCAGCACTGCAGCACAGGTACCAAAAAAAAAAGAAAACATATGGTTGCTCACAGACTCAATCACAGTCAGGAGGACTCAGGACTCAGACCCCCACCACCAGTGTGCCACACCCCCACTAGCCACCGCCAGCAGCCAGCCGGTACCACTCAGCAAATACCCACTAAGGTACCACTCAGCAAATACCACGCAGGTACCCGCTGCCAGTGTACCACGCAGCCAGCCAGTGCCACTCATCAAATACCATTCAGGTACTGTACCAGTGTACCACACAGCTGGTACCACTCAGCAAATACCAAGCAGGTACCACTCAGCAAATACCACTCAGGTACCGTACCAGTGTATCACGCAGGTACCACTCAGCAAATACCACTCAGGTACCGTACCAGTGTATCACGCAGGTACCACTCAGCAAATACCACTCAGGTACCGTACCAGTGTATCACGCAGGTACCACTCAGCAAATGCCACGCAGGTACCACTCAGCAAATACCACGCAGTTACCACTCAGTTATTACCACACATACAAGGGGCATACAAGTTATTTTACATATTTGATTATTTTTTTTAAGTAACGCAATAGTTACTTTCCCTGGTAATTGGTTACTTTTTTACTGATGTAACTCAGTTACTTTTTGTGAGAAGTAACTAGTAACTATAACTAATTACTTTTTTTAAGTGACCAACACTTTCCGTGACTGTGAAAAATCCACCACCAGAAGTGCAAGCCTCTCACCACCAGAAGTGCAAGCCTCTCACCACCAGAAGTGCAAGCCTCTCACCTTAATGTCTGACCCAGGTCTGGGAGACCCGAGCGACCATCCGGCACGTCCGCTGGCTGGCTGAAGACCTGAAAAAAGCCGGATTCCGCTTTGATCGGGTCTCCGATGTACAAACTGTAAGCGACGTCATGACATCACTGCTGGGTACTGGAGCCTTAAAGGCGCCAGATTTTAAACACTTCTGGACTGAGGCTATTTCTGACACATGATGTTTACAAGTTAAAATCTGCATTTTTTTGCTAGAAAATTACTTAGAACCCCCAAACATTATATAGATGTAGCACCCTCCTAGCTAGGTAGGTGCTTGCATGGAGAAGATGGCGGCAAGGGGCACGTAGATCGGTGTGCTGGGGGCAGTGTTGCCAACCGCCCGTAGATTTACGGACAGCCCATTAAAACAGGGCACTTTTTTCCTGCCCGTAAATGCCCGTAGCAGGAGAAAAGTGCCAGTAAATCTACGGCGGCGGCACTGTCAGAACTGCGCATGAGCGGCGCGCAGTTCCGGAGATCCCGAGTTATTGACGTCGGACGAGTGCCACGGCCCGCCTCTGCCTCCGCCTCCGTTCCCGCCCCCGACCCCGCGTTATCGACGTCACAAGTGCCACGTCCCGCCTCTGCCTCCACCCCCGCCCCTCCTTATTTAAGTTTTCCCGCCTTTGTTCCCTTCCCCTGTGTGATGAAGCCGGCCCGGGACTGGAGGACTGGAGTACGAGTACATCTGGACCGAACCTCGCCTGACCTTCATCCGCTCACCGGGAGGGGGGTAATCGGCGTGAGCTATGGAGGGGGTCACCGTCACCTACCTATCCGTGCGGGCTGAGCCGTGCTGCTGGGCACCATGCTGGCCACTGACCAATCCATCCGCCACAGGTAAGGTAAGTCAGACTCAGAGCCGGCTCCTCTCATCTGGATGGAAGGGTGAGGGGGGGCACACACTGGTCCTCCTGGCATCACAAGGAGTTGGAGATGTTTCATGTAAGTGTAACTTGTTGTACTGCCTTGCATTGCAATGATATCAGGGGAGCTACTTACCTACCCGTGTAATATCAGGGGAGCTACTTACCTACCCGTGTAATATCAGGGGAGATACTTACCTACCCTTGTAATATCAGGGGAGCTACTTACCTACCCGTGTAATATCAGGGGAGCTACCTACCTACCGGGTAGGTAAGTAGCTCCCCTGATATCACACAGGTAGGTAGATGGATGGGTAGGTAGGTAGCTCCCCTGATATCACACAGGTAGGTAGATAGAAGGATGGGTAGGTAGGTAGCTCCCCTGATATCACACAGGTAGGTAGGTAGATGGATGGGTAGGTAGGTAGCTCCCCTGATATCACACAGGTAGGTAGGTAGATGGATGGGTAGGTAGGTAGCTCCCCTGATATCACACAGGTAGGTAGATGGATGGGTAGGTAGGTAGCTCCCCTGATATCACACATGTAGGTAGGTAGATGGATGGGTAGGTAGGTAGCTCCCCTGATATCACACAGGTAGGTAGATAGATGGATGGGTAGGTCCTACCACCTCCTGTACCATATCCGCAGTGTCTGTCCACCCCCTGTACCATGTCTGCAGTGTCCACCCCCTTTAACATGTCCGCAGTGTCTGACCACCTCCTGTACCATGTCCGCAGTGTCTGACCACCCCCTTTACCATGTCCGCAGTGTCTGACCACCTCCTGTACCATGTCCGCAGTGTCTGACCACCTCCTGTACCATGTCCGCAGTGTCTGACCACCTCCTGTACCATGTCCGCAGTGTCTGACCACCTCCTGTACCATGTCCGCAGTGTCCACCCCCTTTACCATGTCTGCAGTGTCCACCCCCTTTACCATGTCCGCAGTGTCCACCCCCTTTACCATGTCCGCAGTGTCTGACCACCTCCTGTACCATGTCCGCAGTGTCTGACCACCTCCTGTACCATGTCCGCAGTGTCTGACCACCTCCTGTACCGTGTCTGACATGAGTCTGCAGACTCTGATGTAAGGGGGAACTCTGTGCTGGCTAGATTATGGTAACCCAACCTTCATGTAAATTTGAGAAATATGTTTTTTGACTTTTGTTTAACTTTTAACACATTGCTAATAGCACTAGCTATATGTTTATAGTTAAAATATTGATATTTGCACGGTTTAGCACTGAAAATTGTTATTTTAGGTACTTTTTTCAGTGTCCGTAAAAAATGCGGCTTGGTCAGTAAATTTCATGATTTTTTGCCAGTAAAAAATTGGTGCCGTCCGTAAATTTTGGACGTTCTGCCAGTAAATTTCCCTCCGGGGGGTTGGCAACACTGGCCGGGGGCTGCATGTGTGCCAAGACTATATGGAAAAGTGTTGACCGTGCATACGACAGCAGGACATTTATTCTATACGGCAGCATCAATACTGTGAAGAAATCTGTCGGCCATGCCGTGGAGGTCAGTGCGACTTTCTTCGGAGACAGTATGGTGACAGGCCTTGCTTGTACATGTGCTGGGAAGAGGACTGGTGACCGTGCATACGACAGCGGGACAATTCTCTGGACTAGCAAAGAAGATCAGCTGGCTCAAGGTGATGGAGGCGCAGCTGGGGCCCTGTTACAAGCAAGAAGAGTGGATGCGTGGCACTGTCCGCTTTGCAGTGACTTCCATGTCGGCTGAGTTGAGAGAGAGCGGCATTGGAGGGGTTACTGCACCGCGAGGGAAAGCGCATGCTGAAGAGTTCTGCCTAGAAGGAGGAGCCACCACCAGAAAGGAGATGTGGGTGGAGATGCTGCTCGTGCCCAGCCAATCAGGAGTGACAAGGGAAGTTCCGAAAATTCCTTCCTCCTTCGGGTGTGGCTGAGAGGGAGACAACGGAGAAGCAACATGGAGAGTGCCGGAGTGAGACAGAGTGCGTCAGCGATTGTTCCACCTCTTGGCGGAGAACCTGCTGGGCAGACCAGACTGGAGAGCTGAAGACATCCATCCTGTTGGATACAGGAGTGCGGTTGGTGCCTGATGGAAGACTGGCATTATGCACCGGAGGAGGTGTGGAGCACTTAGGCCTGGTATGTCCCCAGTGTTTGAGTGTGACTTTGCAGATGCAAGCATGGAGCCAGTGTGGACATTGCGGTCATCTGCTGCTGCGAGCAGAGAAAAGTGAAGGTCGGCCCAAGAAGTTGTGTGTCATGGGAGACCAGAGTCACTCGGGCCTTGTCGACTTTGGAATCGGGGCCTTTCCAGGGTTGCGGGAGGGGAATGTTCAGAGTAGTGATGCAGCTGGAGGCCATGCAACCTGGCAGTGGTCCAGTATGCTCACTAAAGGAGACCCGAATGCCAGAGCAAGGATGCATACAGGTAGTGCAGGAGAGTGGCCACCTGATGCATTGAAGGCTGCAGTAGTAGAAACAAAGTCTGCTCCCTTAAAAATTGAGGAGAAAAGATGGCCAGCGGCAACCAGAGCTGAAAAAGTGAGTGTCAGCAGTGAGGAAGAGGATTAGCCTGAATGGGAGTGGGGATCTTTGTAGCGGAACAGACCACCATGTCCTGATGCAGTAGAGACGCCTAATGAAGAAACTAGGGACTCTGTGGTAAGGGGGGAGCTCACCCAGAGTCTGGGGTTCTGTGAGGCCTATGCCAGTCGGGCCCTAGATTTAACCCCACCCAAGAACTATGCCCGGGCTCAGGATCAAAATGATGCCTACAACTCGCCTGATCAGGCGTGAAGAGACCCCATTTTCTCCAGCTGGGAGAGGGAACCGGAAAACCCTTCCTAGGTTCTCAAACATGCAGTGATGGCTACAGAGAAAGGTTGCCATGGAATATGGGTATGATTACCCTTATACTCCATGGGAGGTCATGCTGGAAATTGAAGAGAGAGTCTTGGTGTGATGAGGTCATATGGGACTTCCTGTTTATCCACAAACCCTACAGGAGTTCCACCAGGGCAGATCTCTGAAATAATTTCTTAGCCGCCAAATCTCAGTGGAATTATGGGCAGTCCATCTATCTGGACTGAGTGGAGGTTCGCCGCCTAAATGGATTGGGCCAGGCTTGGTCGGTCCATGTCAGAGATGAGGATGGGAAGTTAGTGAGAATTCCCCATCCCGATTACTATATCTAAAGAGGATTCTCCAAGAAGAAGATAAACTTCAAAAAGAAAAATGGCTGGCTAGCCTATGTTCAGGACTGAGCTAAAACCAAGTTCAAGTTTGTTGCTGTTGAGGCGAATGTCCCCTTTCCACTACCCCTTTCCCTTCTATCCTTGCAGGTTGGGAGGAACAGAGTCATTATCAGCGGGACTCAAACCAGAGGGCCATCCCTCTCCAAAGTTTGTCTGGAACAGTTTTATTTGCTGTTCCGCAGAGCAGACCCTTTTGGCCGTCGGGCCATGGTCATGGATTACAAAGGAAACAAAACTGAGAAAGAAAGTAAAGTTCAAGATCCTGCTTTAAAGTTGAAATACCTGGGCCAATGGGCCAGATCTGGAATTGTGTTAGCGGCTGCCCAGGAAGAGGCAGGCAGCCCGCCGAGAGTTTGGTGGGGGGGGTGACATGAAGTCGTTATGGACCCCCTGAAGAGACTCTTTTCCCCCCTTGGGGCTGTGTTGGTCACTCAGGCTCCAGTGACCCCCCCCCCCGAAGGAGGACTGCAATGAACTGCTGTAGGTAGTTAGTGGTAGGTTCAGGACCACCTTGGAGGAGTGGACTGATTCCCATGCCGAGAACTACAGTGGAACTGGCTACTACAGTTAGGGACATAGGATGAGAAGATCGCCCCCGCAGGGAGATGTTTTAACCTTTTTTTTTTTTTCCTTTCTCTTTGCAGGTAATACAGTCTCAGAGGTAGACAGTCTGGTCTATTTAGTCACTCACCAGAGCAGGCATTGCTTGGTGGGGGGTGCATTGCCTCGAATGCACCTGCCTTGTATTATATTGTGTATTATATGGTGTATAGAGAAAAAATATATATTTTTGCACTTAATTTTTTATTTGTACATATGTTCATTTCCCTTTTCCCCCTTTCCAGGTTTGTGGGATACTCCTAGGGTTTTTTTACTCCTAGGGACCCGATCGAAGTCGAATCCGGCTTAGTTCGGGACTCCAACCAGCTGGCGGTGGGACAGGAGACTCGGGCAAAGCGGCGGGAGGGGAAACGTCCCTTCCCGCTCTGTGGGGGTAAGGACTGAACGGCTCCCGAGCCGCATTGGCCATTACCACCTGAAAGCCGACCGCCAGCTCTAAAAAATGGTACCAGGATGATGCCTCTAGCTGCAGGCATCACCCCGATACAGCCACTTATTACAGGGTTGCAGCTGATGTAGATCTATGTGAGTTTGCGGGAAGTGGTTAAAAAAATGACAGCATTCAAAACAGCCAAACTTGCAAAGAAGGGATTTGAGGGTCTATTAGACCCCAGATCCCTCCATAAAGAGTACCTGTCACTGCCTATTACTGTCACAAGGGATGTAAAAGTGACAATTTTTTTTTTTAAAGGGAAAGTGTAAAATAAAAAAATACAATAAATAAGCATATATATATATATATATATATATATATATATATATATATATATATTTTTTTTTAAGTGCCCTGTCCCTGTGTGCTTGCTCGCAGAAGCGAACGCAAATGTAAGTTGCGCCCACATTAGTAAACGGTGTTCAAACCACACATGTGAGGTATCGCAACGATCATTAGAGCAAGAGCAATAATTCTAGCCCTAGACCTCCTCTGTAACACTAAACTGGTAACCATTAACATTTTTTAAAGTGTCGCCTATGGAGATTTTTCAGTAGCATAGTTTGCTGCCATTCCACGAGCGTGCGCATAGTTAAAGCATGACATGTTAGGTATCTATTTACTCGGTATAACATCATATTTTACATTTTACATTATACAAAAATTGGCTTAACTTACTTAATGAAAATGTAATTCTAAAATTGCATTTAAAGTGGTTGTATGCTCAAAAAAAAAAAAACTCTGCAGGACAAAAATACCTTAGAATGAAGCCCCCACACGGTTGCCCGGACTCCGCTGAGGGAGCTGTCCTGTTTCCTCAGCGTCTCTTCTGGGTTTGGTGGCTTTGGCCCAGGGGCAATGGGGTTTTTTGGTGTCTCACGCCAAGGTAATGGGACTTTATGGGCAAGTGGCATTAATACAAAAAGGAAATAAGGAAAATTGTATATATAAAAATTGAATTTATTTACAATCTTTGTGGAAAACAAAGTACTATTGCATATCAAGATGTGAGCATTTTGGAGGTGAGTGCAATAATGATAATAGTCACTCCTACATAAATATAAATATATACATTATTACTCGCATTAAACAACATAACATATCCTTCCAGACTGCGGTACCTTACGACTCCTTGCTGCAGGCTTGGTGGATACAGAGAGAACTTCTTTGAATTCTTTGGTTTGCAGAAACAGGATAAAAAAACAAGTATGTACTTTTTAGCACTTTGATACATTTAATATAATTATATATATTTCCCAAGGAAATATTAAACACCATTATTTGTACTTTTCAGCTGGGTGACAGAAACCTTTGAAAAAGGCTGATATAGCCGAAACGCGTCAGGGAATTATGGATAAAACTCTGTTTAATTGTTCCTGAACAATTGGGACGCACAGAGACAAGAATCCATATTGACTGTCACAAGTTATCACAACTGTCACGGATTCACCTCTAGAATCCTCTCTTCCTACTCTTATCACATTGGGCCTATACCCAACACTAATGCTCACATCTTGATATGCAATAGTACTTTGTTTTCCACAAAGATTGTAAATAAATTCAATTTTTATATATACAATTTTCCTTATTTCCTTTTTGTATTAATGCCACTTGCCCATAAAGTCCCATTACCTTGGCGTGAGACACCAAAAAAACCCCATTGCTTTTTCAGACATAGGGACGGAGGCAAAACCTACCTTCACACCATTTTTAAGATCAAAACCCCCACCCCCTTGGCCCAGGGGCAAACTGGCAACTTTCAGCCCAGGGGGCAGGTACAAACTAGTGGCCCATGGTGCAGCGACTCTTCCCCCTCTCCCACTTTCTCTCTTCCCGGCCTCCTCCTTACCCCCATTCCAGGCTGAAGCTCCACTCCAGGTACTCTCTACTCACCGGCTGAATCTGGGTTCCCGACCTAGCAAGCAGGGGGTGGTTGGGGGGAGCTGGGACAGCTCGGTTGGGGATGGCCGGAGGAGGAGAGTCACCAGTGGGGCATGGAAGCGGCCTCTGCTCAGACACAGCTTACACCATCCATGCTGGGGGGAGGGCTGCGTTCTGTCCTGGTCTTCACCCCGCATTCAGTAGGCCAGCACTGCGGACATTTTACTTCTCTTCACCGGGGATCCTTTAGGCATGTCTGTGGCAGAAGCGGTGCAGCCTTTGAATGGGGCATCAGAGTGGCCCAGGGGGCAATTGCCCACCTGCCCCCTGGCCCAGTCCTCCCCTGTTTGGCGCTGTGAGTGGCCGGGGCCACGACAACGTCACTCCCGCGCATGCATGCGGGAGTTCACTTTCCGGCCAGGAGCTCTAAAGGTCTGGCAGGATACACCGGACCTTCAGAGTACATGCGCCGCTGGTGTCAGTGACTGCATGCAAGGTGAATATCTCCTAAACCGTGCAGGTTTAGGAGATAATAAATTTACCTACAGGTAATCCTTATTATAGACCTTATTATAGGCTTACCTATAGGTAAAAGTTAAAAAGCATAGTATACTACTGCTTTAATGGACTGCTGCGCAAATACAGTGTGACATATAATATTGCAACAATTGCCATTTTATTGTCTAGGGTCTCTGCTTAAGAAAAAAAAAAAAAAAAATTATATATATATATATATATATATATATACAGACATCCCAACCTGCAAAAACTCATTTCAGGGAGGTGGCAAAGTCATTTCGGGGAGGTGAGCCCCCCCCCCCCACGCACGCCTGCGCCGCACCCCCCCCCCCTTCCAATTTAACACTACCAGAGAATAATAAAATGAAATGTAATCAGTATACCTGGTCACTGGTGCTGGACACTGATGCTGGTACTGGACACTGGTGCTGGTACCGGTCACTGGTACTGGTCACTGGTGCTTGTACTGGCCTCTGGTACTGGCCTGGTCACTGGTGCTGGTACTGGCCTGGTCACTGGTGCTGGTACTGGTCACTGGTGCTCGTACTGGTACTGGCCTGGACACTGGTGCTGGTACTGGCCTGGTCACTGGTGCTGGTACTGGTCGCTGGTACTGGTGCTGGTCACTGGTGCTGGTCACTGGTCACTGGTGCTGGCCTGGTCACTGGTACTGGCCTGGTCACTGGTGCTGGTACTGGCCTGGTCACTGGTGCTGGTACTGGTCACTGGTGCTGGTACTGGTCACTGGTGCTGGTACTGGTCACTGGTACTGGTGCTGGTCACTTGTCACTGGTGCTGGTCACTGGTGCTGGTACTGGCCTGGTCACTGGTGCTGGTACTGGTCCTGGTACTGGTCCTGGTACTGGCCTGGTCACTGGTGCTGGTACTGGTCACTGGTGCTGGTCACTGGTGCTCGTACTGGCCTGGTCACTGGTGCTGGTCACTGGTACTGGCCTGGTCACTGGTGCTGGTCACTGGTGCTGGTCACTGGTGCTGGTACTGGTGCTGGTCACTGGTGCTGGTACTGGCCTGGTCACTTGTGCTGGTACTGGTCACTGGTGCTGGTACTGGTCACTGGTGCTGGTCACTGGTGCTGGTACTGGTCACTGGTGCTGGTACTGGCCTGGTCACTGGTGCTGGTACTGGTCACTGGTGCTGGTACTGGTCACTGGTGCTGATACTGGCCTGGTCACTGGTGCTGGTACTGGTCACTGGTGCTGGTACTGGCCTGGTCACTGGTGCTGGTACTGGTGCTGGTACTGGCCTGGTCACTGGTGCTGGCCTGGTCACTGGTGCTGGCCTGGTCATTGGTGCTGGCCTGGTCATTGGTGCTGGTACTGGTGCTGGCCACTGGTGCTGGTACTGGCCTGGTCACTGGTGCTGGTCACTGGTGCTGGTACTGGTCACTGGTGCTGGTGCTGGTACTGGCCTGGTCACTGGTGCTGGTACTGGTCACTGGTGCTGGTCACTGGTGCTCGTACTGGCCTGGTCACTGGTGCTGGTCACTGGTACTGGCCTGGTCACTGGTGCTGGTCACTGGTACTGGTGCTGGTACTGGCCTGGTCACTGGTGCTGGTACTGGTCACTGGTCACTGGTACTGGTCACTGGTGCTGGTCACTGGTGCTGGTACTGGTCACTGGTGCTGGTACTGGTCGCTGGTACTGGTCACTGGTGCTGGTACTGGCCTGGTCACTGGTGCTGGTACTGGTCACTGGTGCTGGTACTGGTCACTGGTGCTGGTACTGGCCTGGTCACTGGTGCTGGTACTGGTGCTGGTACTGGCCTGGTCACTGGTGCTGGCCTGGTCACTGGTGCTGGCCTGGTCACTGGTGCTGGCCTGGTCATTGGTGCTGGCCTGGTCATTGGTGCTGGTACTGGTGCTGGCCACTGGTGCTGGTACTGGCCTGGTCACTGGTGCTGGTCACTGGTGCTGGTACTGGGTGCTGGTACTGGCCTGGTCACTGGTGCTGGTACTGGTCACTGGTGCTGGTACTGGTGCTGGTCACTGGTGCTGGTACTGGTCACTGGTACTGGCCTGGTCACTGGTAGTGGTCACTGGTGCTGGTACTGGCCTGGTCACTGGTGCTGGTACTGGTCACTGGTACTGGCCTGGTCACTGGTAGTGGTCACTGGTGCTGGTACTTGCCTGGTCACTGGTGCTGGTACTGGCCTGGTCACTGGTGCTGGTACTGGTGCTGGCCACTGTTGCTGGTGCTGGTACTGGTGCTGGTCACTGGTGCTGGTACTGGTCACTGGTGCTGGTCATTTGCTGGTACTGGTCTCAGGTGCTGGCTCTCTGGTGCTGCTCTCAGTCACAGTCACTGTGTCTGTCACAGAGTGGGGTGTCACGATGATTGGTCCCGTGCGCGCCAAAATGCCTCCTGGAGTAGAAGATGTGGCTGTAGTAGAGAGCAAAGCCGCAGCTTGCTCTCTGCAGCTCCTCCCACAGGTGGAGTGCATGACTCATATCACTCCGCCTGTGAGCCGGTGTTCCGTGAGAATTACCTACCCGTGAGAAAAACCTACCCCCGTCACTTCCGGTTCACGGCAGTCTGTGTAACGCGAGCGGTTACATTAAAACAGCTGTGCTGCACTATGAGTCATCACCGCTCCTGTCCCGGTCACTTCCCTGCTCTCAGCTACTAAATATAAAAGCAGCGGCGGCGGCTGTATGAAAAGATAAATCACGGAGCCGCCAGCCGCTTTTATATTTACTAGCCAAGATCAGGGAAGTCACAGGGACAGGAGCGGAGATGACTCATAGTGCATGCAGCACAGCTATTTTATGTCACCGCCGCCTCGGTAGGTTTTTTTAACGGACACCGAGATCGTTTCAGACTAGTGCGCATGCGCACTAGTCTGATCCTCAGCTCTTCCATTAGGTATCCGGGGCTGTGAGCATGCGCACTGCTGCGCTGCTCAGCTGTTCCTGGCCGGAAGTGACGATGGTAGGTAATTCTCACGTTACACCGGATCTATTTCTCCGACGTGATTTCTCTGTGCAGGCTCAGCTTGCTGACAGCTGACACACTCTTCTGCCTGCATCGATGAGTCATCTCATCTGACTCACTTGACTCACACACACAGCCGGGATATTGCCCTGAGCTCGCGGGTGTCCGTGAGCTCAGGGCGGAAAGCGGGAGTCTCCCGCGACTTGCGGGAGACTTGAGATGTCTGATATATATATATACACAATGTTTGGGAGTTCTAAGTAGTTCTCTAGCAAAAAATACTGATTTTAATCCAGCAACATTCTTTGCAGCTCATCGCCCAACACAAACAATTCTCGGCAAACATTTACTACACAAAGGAGGAAGAAGCCTGACAACCCTCTGCATTACATAGACAGTACAAACAGAAAGATAGAGGCGGGGCCTCCAACACACGCCCTCTCTGCGACTAAACTCATCTGCTGGGGACAACTTTGGGCACTGCATTCATTATGAGGCGGAGTCATTGCCTACTGATCTGTTTGCAGTGCCTGACTGGCAATGATGAATAACAAACTACACCCAAAGTACAAGAAGCAGGAAAAGTAGTTAGATTTTGGCAGAAAGCCTGCAGTTCACTGCCAACATCCTGTGATTGGCTGCTCCGCATCATATTTATTGTAACTTCCCTGTGTGCTATCTGTACCGAGGCAAAGAGATGTCGGTAATGCTCGGGCAAGGTGTGACAGGTAATGTCTGTGATCTGTATACAGAGATATAATGTGTGATCCCAGCGGTGTATACATGGAGATCAGTATATAGGAATAGATGAGATCTGTATACAGAGATATAATGTGTGATCCCAGCGGAGTATACATGGAGATCAGTATATAGGAATAGATGAGATCTGTATACAGAGATATAATGTGTGATCCCAGCGGAGTATACATGGAGATCAGTATATAGGAATAGATGTGATCTGTATACAGAGATATAATGTGTGATCCCAGCGGAGTATACATGGAGATCAGTATATAGGAATAGATGAGATCTGTATACAGAGATATAATGTGTGATCCCAGCGGTGTATACATGGAGATCAGTATATAGGAATAGATGAGATCTGTATACAGAGATATAATGTGTGATCCCAGCGGAGTATACATGGAGATCAGTATATAGGAATAGATGAGATCTGTATACAGAGATATAATGTGTGATCCCAGCGCTGTATACATGGAGATCAGTATATAGGAATAGATGAGATCTGTATACAGAGATATAATGTGTGATCCCAGCGGTGTATACATGGAGATCAGTATATAGGAATAGATGAGATCTGTATACAGAGATATAAAGTGTGATCCCAGCGGTGTATACATGGAGATCAGTATATAGGAATAGATGAGATCTGTATACAGAGATATAATGTGTGATCACAGCGGTGTATACATGGAGATCAGTATATAGGAATAGATGAGATCTGTATACAGAGATATAATGTGTGATCCCAGCGGTGTATACATGGAGATCAGTATATAGGAATAGATGAGATCTGTATAAAGAGATATAATGTGTGATCCCAGTGGAGTATACATGGAGATCAGTATAGGAATAGATGAGATCTGTATACAGAGATATAATATGTGATCCCAGCACTGTATACATGGAGATCAGTATATAGGAATAGATGAGATCTGTATACAGAGATATAATGTGTGATCCCAGCGGTGTATACATGGAGATCAGTATATAGGAATAGATGTGATCTGTATACAGAGATATAATGTGTGATCCCAGCGGTGTATACTTGGAGATCAGTATATAGGAATAGATGTGATCTGTATACAGAGATATAATGTGTGATCCCAGTGGAGTATACATGGAGATCAGTATATAGGAATAGATGTGATCTGTATACAGAGATATAATGTGTGATCCCAGCGGTGTATACATGGAGATCAGTATATAGGAATAGATGAGATCTGTATACAGAGATATAATGTGTGATCCCAGCAGAGTATACATGGAGATCAGTATATAGGAATAGATGTGATCTGTATACAGAGATATAATGTGTGATCCCAGCGGTGTATACATGGAGATCAGTATATAGGAATAGATGAGATCTGTATACAGAGATATAATGTGTGATCCCAGCGGAGTATACATGGAGATCAGTATATAGGAATAGATGAGATCTGTATACAGAGATATAATGTGTGATCCCAGCGGTGTATACATGGAGATCAGTATATAGGAATAGATGAGATCTGTATACAGAGATATAATGTGTGATCCCAGCGGTGTATACATGGAGATCAGTATATAGGAATAGATGAGATCTGTATACAGAGATATAATGTGTGATCCCAGCGGTGTATACATGGAGATCAGTATATAGGAATAGATGTGATCTGTATACAGAGATATAATGTGTGATCCCAGCGGTGTATACATGGAGATCAGTATATAGGAATAGATGTGATCTGTATACAGAGATATAATGTGTGATCCCAGCGGTGTATACATGGAGATCAGTATATAGGAATAGATGTGATCTGTATACAGAGATATAATGTGTGATCCCAGTGGAGTATACATGGAGATCAGTATATAGGAATAGATGTGATCTGTATACAGAGATATAATGTGTGATCCCAGCGGTGTATACATGGAGATCAGTATATAGGAATAGATGAGATCTGTATACAGAGATATAATGTGTGATCCCAGCGGTGTATACATGGAGATCAGTATATAGGAATAGATGAGATCTGTATACAGAGATATAAAGTGTGATCCCAGCGGTGTATACATGGAGATCAGTATATAGGAATAGATGTGATCTGTATACAGAGATATAATGTGTGATCCCAGCGGTGTATACATGGAGATCAGTATATAGGAATAGATGAGATCTGTATACAGAGATATAAAGTGTGATCCCAGCGGTGTATACATGGAGATCAGTATATAGGAATAGATGTGATCTGTGTTGCCATTTTTTACTTAAGAGATAGGATAACCGGATTATAGCAGATCTTTGATGGAGGACAGACTCACACAGGCACCATGCTTTAGTTTTCTCAGGAACACACACTGCAGTCTCTGCTGCCTCTTTTTTCTCTTTTTTTTTTTTTTTAGTGAGTGCAACTTTATTTAAACACTTCCTGGTTAACAAACAGACAACATATTCATATGACTGTAGATCAATGGATAAGCTGTATAAGGGCATATAAACAAAATGTCATATATCTTAACACCCCCACTTGCTCTTATACTGCTTATGAAAAATAGTTTAGTACAGTTACATCATTTTACTCTCTATACTCCAAAAATATAACTCACAAATCTATCAAGCTTAAACTTTGTTATTGGTTTAGTCATAACATCAGCTACCATTTTATCCGTAGAACAATACTCAAGATCTATCTTGCCTTCACTCAGAATAGACCTAAGGAAATGGAATTTAATGTCAATATGTTTGCATCTTTGATGGTAAACTGGGTTCTTTGCGAGAGCTATCGCACTCTGATTGTCTTCAAAAATCTTCACTGGCTCAAACTGACATTCACTGTCCAATTCTCTCAGCAGTTGTGCAAGATATAGACTCTCCTGTGTGGTTGCAGCTAATGCTATATATTCAGCTTCACATGAAGATAGTGCAACTGTTGGTTGTTTCTTTGATTTCCAAGAAATCAGAGGTCCATTTTCAGTCAGGCTAAAACAATATCCTGTTGTGCTTCTCCTATCAATCTGGTCTGAGGCCCAACTGGCATCACTATACGCCTCTAGTTTTAACTTCTCTTTACATTTTCTGTAGCATAGTTCAAAATTGACAGTTCCTTTCAAATATCTCAGTACGTGTTTGGCCGTGATCATGTGTTGTACACTTGGTTGTGAAAAGTGTTGTGACAGTTTGCTTATAGTCCAACTCAAATCCGGTCTTGTACACGTAGCCACATAAATCAAACTGCCTACTATCTCCCGATAGCTTTTTACATCTGCAAGTTCACTTTTGTCGTCGAAATCTAATTTTTGTTCACAAGGAGTAGATCTCGGTTTACAATCTGACATACCAAATCTTTCTATCATTTTCAAAATGTATCTCTTCTGATTCATCTTCACCGTTTCACTAGTCTGTCTAAAATCAATGCCCAAAAAATAGTTCAGTTTTCCAAGATCCTTCATTTTGAATTTTGTCGCAAGTGTTGACTTCACATCATTGAGTAGTTTTTCATTGCTTGCAGCAATGATGAGATCATCCACCCATATTAGTAATATTGCTTGTTCATCTCTGTTCTGTTTGACATAAACACAATGGTCTACAGAATTTTGTATGAATGCATTTGAACATAGATAATCATGTAGCATCTTGTTCCAGTTTCTTCCCGATTGCTTAAGACCATACAGTGACTTTTTTAGTTTGAGAACTAGCTTTTTATTTGTGTCATCTTTGATCTCAAAACCTTCTGGTTGGTCTATATATATATCACAATCAATTGGGGCATGTAAGTAAGCTGTCTTCACATCCATTTGATGCAAGATTAAATCATATTGTGCTGCCATTTGCATCAAAATGCGTAATGAAGTAAAATTCGCAGTTGGAGAAAAAGTTTCCATGTAGTCGGTTCCCTTTACTTGATTATAGCCTTTTGCCACAAATCTGGCTTTGTACGTTTCAGTTCCATCTGCATTGCTTTTTATTGCATTCACCCATCTACCCCTCACTGAATGTTTGCCTTCTGGTAATGTGGTCAATTTGAAGGTATCATTCTCCTTTAGTGACTCCATCTCATCTTTCATTGCATTTAACCAACTTTGTGACTGGGGTGTTTCCATAGCTTCTCTGAAGGTCTGAGGTACATCATGTGCTCTATAGCAGTAATCTATGTTCATTAGTACCTGATCATCACCAACAGATTCTAGTACATAGTCATTTAAATACTGAGGAGTTTTTCTATTTCTTGTAGGGTATCTTGTACCATGGTCTTCATCTTTGTCCTCTACAATCTTCTCTAAAGAATCTGGGGTCTCATTAGTCATTGGACCTGATACAGGAATTACACTCCTTTCCTCATAGAAATCATCATTATTGTCCAACAGCTCAGTCTGAGTTTGTTTCTCGATTACATCCTTTTCAATGAATTTTACTAGTCTGTGCTTGAAGACTTTGCCAGTTTCAGGGTAATACACTAGGTAAGAAGGACTATTTTTGTCATATCCTACAAAAATTCCTTTTGTGCATTTTGGATCCAGCTTTTTCTTATCGTGTTTGTATGCAAAACATTCTGACCCAAAAATCTTAATTTTTGATAAGTCTGGTTTCTTCCCTGTCAGTATGTTGTATGGCGTTTGCTTCAAACGATTGTTAAAACATTTATTTCGAATCATAGCTGCTGTCATCACTGCATATGTCCATAACTCTTTTGGTACTTTGCTCTCTATTAGCATACATCTTGCCATCTCTATCAGTGTTCTCCAGTTTCTTTCAGCTGTTCCATTTTGATGTGGTGAATAAGGTGCTGAAGTCTCATGTCTTATGCTCTTCTTTATGAGTAGTGACTGGAAGTCATTCGATGTGAATTCGGTACCATTGTCTGACCTCATTCTCTTGATGATCCCATAGGGGGCAGTATCAGCGATAAACTTCTCTGTGGCTAGAACTGTGTCACTCTTGTTTTTCAGAAAGTATACAAACACTGCACCAGAATAATCATCAGTGAATCCTATGACGTATTTGAATCCGTCCTTTGCAACTGGCTCTATAGGACCTGTTAAATCTGTGTGTACTAGTTCAAGTGGGTATTTTGCACGGGTGTCAGGCTCCCTGTTTCTACTCTGAGCAAATTTCCCTTGGATACAAATCTCACAATTCAGGTTGGACTTATCAACCTTACCTTGGATCTTCATTCCATCTACTAGATTCTGTAGTTTCAAGATATCATCATAATTACAATGACCTAGGATTTCATGCCATGTCTGAATATCATAACAACCGTAACAACTGTCATCGCATTCCTTATAGGTGTTCAAATAGTAAAGCCTGTTGTATTTCTTTATAACAAATTTTGTACCATTCTTATGGATCAGAATACTGTCATCTTGTCTGAATTCAACAGACGCCCCATTTCTTGTTGCTGCTTCAACAGAGAAAATGTCTTGTGGATATGTGGGGATAAACAATGCGTTTTGTAGCAATGTCCTCCTTTGTCTTCCCTTACTGTCCATTAGGTACATCTCAGCGTCGCCTCTCTTGAGTGCTACACCGGAAGTTCTTTTCCCATCTGCCAACTCCATGTAATGTTTCTCTGGCTTAAACGAGGTGTCAAATCTTTTAAATTTCTTGATGTCTGTGATAATATGCGATGTTGCTCCTGTATCTACCATCAGGCTTTTTGTTTTGGGATTGTTTAACTGGTCTTCGCTTATTTTAAAAGCAAATGTTTGTTCTGTATCATCCACTACCTGCTTTACATTGTCTCGTGCCTTTCGTCTGCACAATGTCTCACTGTGAGTGGAGCTCTTGCAATAATTACACCAATTTGTCTTCCTCTTATTCATTTTGTATGGACATGCATTAGCTTTGTGACCTTTCTGATGACAACTGTAGCAGACAATGATGTCTTTCTCCCTTGTTGGTACAACAGGGGTGCTGATTTTCATTACATTATCAGTGCTTGTGCTGATGTGATATTTTTCAGTGTCCTCAAAAATCCTTAACTGGGTTTTAAAGTCAGTAAACGTCATATCTTCTTTACCTTGTGTTATGTGGATTGCAAATGGTTTGAATGATTCAGGCAGACCTTTAAGAATCATAGCCACTAATAGTCCATCACTGAGGGTCTCTCCTGCATTTCTAAGTGCTGTAATCGCTGTTTCTGTGCGTATGATATAGTCTGTGACACTTTCACATTCAGACTTCTGAAGAGATGTTAGTTCTGTGTATAAATTTATGATACGTGGCTTACCTTGGCCAGCATAATGATCTCTCAGGATTTTCAGCGCTTTTCTTCCATTATCAGTTGCTTCTCTCATTATAAGAGATAGACTTTTATCATCCAGGAATTGTATTAACTCAGCATAAGCTTCCTCATTCTTATTCCTGTCTTGCACAGGGTCTGTTTCGTCTGATGGTTCCTGAAGGATCGTTTCTTTAAGATTCATCAAGCGCAGATGGCCTAGGAATTTTGTCTCCCACAGCTCATAATTTTTCTCATCTCCATCGAAAAGCAGCCTGTTCCATCGGCTTGTTCCCTCTCTCCTGGGCCCATAACCTGTTGCCATTTTTTACTTAAGAGATAGGATAACCGGATTATAGCAGATCTTTGATGGAGGACAGACTCACACAGGCACCATGCTTTAGTTTTCTCAGGAACACACACTGCAGTCTCTGCTGCCTCTTTTTTCTCTTTTTTTTTTTTTTTAGTGAGTGCAACTTTATTTAAACACTTCCTGGTTAACAAACAGACAACATATTCATATCACTGTAGATCAATGGATAAGCTGTATAAGGGCATATAAACAAAATGTCATATATCTTAACAATCTGTATACAGAGATATAATGTGTGATCCCAGCGGTGTATACATGGAGATCAGTATATAGGAATAGATGGGATCTGTATACAGAGATATAATGTGTGATCCCAGCGGTGTATACATGGAGATCAGTATATAGGAATAGATGTGATCTGTATACAGAGATATAATGTGTGATCACAGCGGTGTATACATGGAGATCAGTATATAGGAATAGATGTGATCTGTATACAGAGATATAATATGTGATCCCAGCGGTGTATACATGGAGATCAGTATATAGGAATAGATGAGATCTGTATACAGAGATATAAAGTGTGATCACAGCGGTGTATACATGGAGATCAGTATATAGGAATAGATGAGATCTGTATACAGAGATATAATGTGTGATCCCAGCGGTGTATACATGGAGATCAGTATATAGGAATAGATGTGATCTGTATACAGAGATATAATGTGTGATCACAGCGGTGTATACATGGAGATCAGTATATAGGAATAGATGAGATCTGTATACAGAGATATAATGTGTGATCCCAGCGGAGTATACATAGAGATCAGTATATAGGAATAGATGAGATCTGTATACAGAGATATAATGTGTGATCCCAGCGGTGTATACATAGAGATCAGTATATAGGAATAGATGTGATCTGTATACAGAGATATAATGTGTGATCCCAGCGGAGTATACATGGAGATCAGTATAGGAATAGATGAGATCTGTATACAGAGATATAATATGTGATCCCAGCGGTGTATACATGGAGATCAGTATATAGGAATAGATGAGATCCGTATACAGAGATATAATGTGTGATCCCAGCGGAGTATATATGGAGATCAGTATATAGGAATAGATGTGATCTGTATACAGAGATATAATGTGTGATCCCAGCAGTGTATACATGGAGATCAGTATATAGGAATAGATGTGATCTGTATACAGAGATATAATGTGTGATCCCAGCGGTGTATACATGGAGATCAGTATAGGAATAGATGAGATCTGTATATAGAGATATAATGTGTGATCCCAGCGGTGTATACATGGAGATCAGTATATAGGAATAGATGAGATCTGTATACAGAGATATAATGTGTGATCCCAGCGGAGTATACATAGAGATCAGTATATAGGAATAGATGTGATCTGTATACAGAGATATAATGTGTGATCCCAGCGGTGTATACATGGAGATCAGTATAGGAATAGATAAGATCTGTATACAGAGATATAATGTGTGATCCCAGCGGTGTATACATAGAGATCAGTATATAGGAATAGATGAGATCTGTATACAGAGATATAATGTGTGATCCCAGCGGTGTATACATGGAGATCAGTATATAGGAATAGATGAGATCTGTATACAGAGATATAATGTGTGATCCCAGCGGTGTATACATGGAGATCAGTATATAGGAATAGATGAGATCTGTATACAGAGATATAATGTGTGATCCCAGCGGAGTATACATGGAGATCAGTATATAGGAATAGATGAGATCTGTATACAGAGATATAATGTGTGATCCCAGCGGTGTATACATGGAGATCAGTATATAGGAATAGATGTGATCTGTATACAGAGATATAATGTGTGATCCCAGCGGTGTATACATGGAGATCAGTATATAGGAATAGATGTGATCTGTATACAGAGATATAATGTGTGATCCCAGCGGAGTATACATGGAGATCAGTATAGGAATAGATGTGATCTGTATACAGAGATATAATGTGTGATCCCAGCGGTGTATACATGGAGATCAGTATATAGGAATAGATGAGATCTGTATACAGAGATATAATGTGTGATCCCAGCGGTGTATACATGGAGATCAGTATATAGGAATAGATGAGATCTGTATACAGAGATATAATGTGTGATCCCAGCGGTGTATACATGGAGATCAGTATATAGGAATAGATGAGATCTGTATACAGAGATATAATGTATGATCCCAGCGGAGTATACATGGAGATCAGCAGTGTTGGGGTAGTTACTCAAAAAATGTAACTAGTTACTTCTGTAAATTATAATGAGATTACTTTACTAGTTACTACATTTGAAAAGTAACTTCACTACTTATTACTTTACTTTCCTCTTTCTTAATTGACCGTGTAGAAGAAGATACATGACACTCTTTCTGCATAGAGTTTATTGTATAAACACAGGCTTTGGGAAACATGAGAACAAAACCTGAAAAAACAGAATAAAACAAAGTGCAACAAAAAGTCATAAACTTCATCCCTCTCTATTCTTCCAAATAACGATTGTATCGCACGGCTTGGGTAACGCAGGAAAACGCGTTCCTGTAGTCTAGTAAAGTAGTGTAGTTACCAATATTAGTATTGTAACTAGTTACTTTACTTAGTTACCAAAAAAAGTAATTTAGTTACTGTAATTAGTTACTTTGTAACTAGTTACCCCCAACACTGGAGATCAGTATATAGGAATAGATGAGATCTGTATACAGAGATATGATGTGTGATCCCAGCGCTGTATACATGGAGATCAGTATATAGGAATAGATGAGATCTGTATACAGAGATATAATGTGTGATCCCAGCGCTGTATACATGGAGATCAGTATAGGAATAGATGAGATCTGTATACAGAGATATAATGTATGATCCCAGCGGAGTATACATGGAGATCAGTATATAGGAATAGATGTGATCTGTATACAGAGATATAATGTGTGATCCCAGCGCTGTATACATGGAGATCAGTATATAGGAATATATGAGATCTGTATACAGAGATATAATGTGTGATCCCAGCGGAGTATACATAGAGATCAGTATATAGGAATAGATGAGATCTGTATACAGAGATATAATGTGTGATCCCAGCGGTGTATACATGGAGATCAGTATATAGGAATAGATGAGATCTGTATATAGAGATATAATGTGTGATCCCAGCGGTGTATACATGGAGATCAGTATATAGGAATAGATGAGATCTGTATACAGAGATATAATGTGTGATCCCAGCGGAGTATACATGGAGATCAGTATATAGGAATAGATGGGATCTGTATACAGAGATATAATGTGTGATCCCAGCGGTGTATACATGGAGATCAGTATATAGGAATAGATGTGATCTGTATACAGAGATATAATGTGTGATCCCAGCGGAGTATACATGGAGATTAGTATATAGGAATAGATGAGATCTGTATACAGAGATATAATGTGTGATCCCAGCGGTGTATACATGGAGATCAGTATAGGAATAGATGTGACCTGTATATGGGAAGGCGGAGCCTGAAGTTGTGGGAGGGGAGGAGCCGCCTATTTAAGGTCAGGCCCTCCACCTCTTCTGGGCTGCCGCAGGACTCATTAGAGGATTGGTCACGCCCATAGCTTCTAGACTCTCCACTCACCTTACTGCAGAGCACCACAAGGATGCTTCCGGGTCAGCCTAGCAGGCACCCGGCAACCGTGAGTACTTGGGGGGGGGGGGAAGACAGCAGGGCCAGCGCTACCACTAGGCAAGCTAGGCAGCCACCTAGGGGCTGACTGGGCTGGCTGCCACAGACTTGCCTTAAAACAGGGATGGCGCCAGCATAGTAGGAGGAGCAGCGTGCATGTAGAAGTCAGGAGAGACGGCTTCCCCCTGTAGGCTGTATGGAGGCGGTCTGCCTGTCTATTCCCACCACCGCTGCCTACCTGTTAGAACTATTGGTTGCTGGACCCGCCTAGCGTCCTAGCAACCAATCGACTGCAGGGAGGCATTGAGAGGAGGAAGCTGTAACTTCCTCTACTAGCTGCTCCGCCTTCCAGCGATGCACGTCCTAGCTTCCTTTCTACCTGATTATCAATCAGTCCAGGAGTGACTGATAATGATCATGTGAGTGAGGGAACTAGCAGAGGGAGGCGAGCGCAGGAGTCCGGGTCGGGGTCAGTCTGTTGGGAGAAGCAGCAGAGAAAGCACAGGCGCTGTCAGTGAAGAATGCAGGAGTGTCCTCACACATCAATTCCTATCCTGTTCTGCAAACAAAAGGGGGAAGGGACAAAGAGCACACTGTAAAAGTCACTGATTGCAACATCACCTACTCTACAGAGTAGGGATGCACCGATCCGACTTTTCTAGTTCAGATACCGATGCCTGGCTTTGTGTATCCGCCAATACCAATACGGAAGTATTGTTTTGTGATCTTATAACAAAACAATACTTCCGGATCGATATCTGTATCGGCAGATACCTTATAACAATTGTGCATTCAAAATCTAAAATATCATGTAATCAAACTCAAAGAATAAAATGTAGCCACAAGAAAAAAAACTGTTTATTGCTTGAACATACAATAGCAATCAAACAGTAAACATTGTAAAAAATATAAAGTGCAAAATCCTGCAAACAGGAATTTAAATAAAATGCAACATAGCAGCACAATATAGCAGCTGAACCTGAGAAATTCTCAGTGAGAATAAACTAAGCGCCGGTTCACACTATTACGCCTTGCCAGGCGACTTGGTCAGCCTGGCAAGTCGCGCACCGTCAGGTCCATTAAGTAGTACAGGATCGGTTCTAATAGGAGCGACACAAGTCGCTCCGACTTAGAAAAAGGGTCCTTTACTACTTCGGAGCGACCTAATGTGAACGGGGGCTAAAAAAGCTGGTCGAGCAAGAAACAACATGACCACACATACAAATAGCATGTAAATTTGTAAACATGTAGTCCTGTGTCACACCACCATCACAATTTGATAGTGGCGTGTGACAGTGACACTGGACTACCTGTTTTTTTTTTTTGATTCTGTTGATATGTTTTTTTTTTATTTTTCAAAAAAATTTCAACGCTAATTGGGGCATACCCCGGCACAAAACAACTTAAACAGCTACACACTATGGAAACATAGACAAACACCAAGACAATCTCAGCCCAGAAAAAAAGGGGGGGCCAAGATTACCGAAAAACACACCTTCACTAAGAATCAGGAAAAAAATGAAAATTCATGACATAATGTATCCTAGTATCAAACCCGCTCCTCCACCACCCAGGACTCACAGGCCGCTACAACAGTCCCTCCCATCAGAAATACAAAAGTCTCTACCACATACGAGGTTCTCACAAAATGAGAGAAAGGGGGATCAATCCTGAGTATCAGTTGTCAGAGAGGAGTTCATCCACAATTGCCACACCTTCTCGAACTTTCGAGGACATCCTCTAGACATGTAAGCTATTTTATACAAAGGCACCACATCATTAACCAGTCCCTTCCAGAAACTCAGTGTAGGAGGGAGTGCTGATTTCCACTTCAGAACTATCGCTTTACGGGCATTGAACAGTAGTATGCCCACCAAGGTGCGCACCGCCTTGGGAGCGTGCATAACGTTCACCAAGCCCAGAAGGCAAACGGCTACCGTCAGCAGAACTGCATGCTTAACAAGGTTGGACACGAAGTCGGTCACCTCCCACCAGAAGCCCCCAACCGCCGGGCAGCCCTGGACTACCTGTTTACATTACAAATGCCATTTGTGATCAAGTTGATTCACACATGACACAAACATGACCAGTGAATGGTCACTTAATCAGCAATCGCAAATTCTTTCTCATAAAGACAAGCATTTCTGCTCTCTCTGCTCAGAAGTCTATTTCTCTTCTCATCCACAATGCTGGAAACTGTGCTGAACACTCTCTCACTTTCTACACTACTGCAGGGGGCACAGAGGTATTTTGTGGCAGTGGCAGCAAGACAAGGTAATCTGTATTTGTTGACTCCCCAGAACTGGTATGGGTTGTCTGAAGCAGCGATGGTTTTCTCTGCAAGCTGTGAGCAAAGCAGCCTAAGCTCCGTACCCCCATTTTGTCTATGGCCTTTTTCATGTTGCCTGCATTGTCTTGGAGTATGACATGCACTTTATTCAAAGGAATGTGCCACTGGTCAAGTATAGCCTTAATTGCAGCCAAAATGGTATCGCTGGTGTGTGAACCATGAAAGTTTTTAGCTTGAAGCATTGCACCGTGCGGTGTACAGCTTGTGTCCAACCAGTGGACTGTTCAACTTAAAAGCGACATTGGACACACATCAGACCTCCATATATCTGTAGTAAAGCTCATAGCCTTTATATCTTTAATCTCTTTTGAGACATGTTCGCAAACTTTTTTGTACAGTTCTGGCACTGCGGTCTCAGAAAAAAAATACTTGCGTGATGGAAGAGAGTACCTCGGCTCCAAGTGTTCCAGTAGGCGACGGAAGCCCTCATTTTCAACAACTGACATTGGTTGAGCATCTAAAACAATGAATTCCAAAACTTTCTGTGTTATTGCTGAGGCTTTCAATCTTTCCATCGGAAACTTTTCGCGTAGTTGAAATGCATCCTGCAAAGTTTGTTGCTGCTGGGCTGTATTGTCCGCTCCTTTTGTTTTGTTGAGCTGCAGGAATTCAGCGTGCTCCTTAGCGTGGTGTTTCTGGATGTGCTTGATTAAATTGGTAGTATTGAACTTAGCAGTTATACCACCTCCCCTCAAAACATTTACTTTGCAGAACTAGTTGGCGTGGCAAGCGTGTAATATCTCCACACAGCCAACTCTTTGGCGCGCTCCATACCTGACACACGTGAGGCTGATTAATGACGTAGATGCTGCGACGAAACCCCGGATCGGCCCGTGGATCTGTTAATTTTTCCGATCCCCGATCCAGCTATTTCGACAGTATCACAGTCGATATCCGATCCGAATATCGGATCGGTGCATCCCTAGTATCAGTGGGAGGAATAGTGTCCCATCATTGGTGTCAGTGGAGGAATAGTGCCCCATCATTGCTATCAGTGGGAGGAATAGTGTCCCATCATTGGTATCAGTGGGAGGAATAGTGCCCCATCATTGGTGTCAGTGGGAGGAATAGTGCCCCATCATTGGTGTCAGTGGGAGGAATAGTGCCCCATCATTCAGCTTCGGGTGTGGCTGCTGGAAGGTTCTCTGGCTGTGTGTCTGAAGCTGCTCCAGGTGTTCTGTGTGAGAGGGGAGTCTGGTAAAATCTCTCCCAGCCCTGCTGGCCCCTTTCTGGGAAGGCCATGCAGGCCAGCGGGGCCTCTCCTGCTGAACGCTCTCAGCCATCCCCTGGGCGGATGGATGGCATGCATGCTCCTGTGCAGCCCGTGATTGGTGATCTCTCTGCACCTGGTGAGGATGAAGATGCTGGATCCATTCGGGAGCGAGTGGTGGCCGGGATCAAAGTCCTCAATAAGGAAAGAGACAAGCTCTACAAGCTTAGAGCGGATGTGAAACGCCTGAGAAAGCAGCGTGAAGGCTTGTTCAGCAAGAACCGTGGATCCATGGATTCAGAGGTCCAATTGGCTAAGGTCCGTGTGGAACATCAGGAAACCATCGTGGCCATGATGGAAGGCAGGGATGGTCCCTTCAGGGAGAAGCTTTGCAATGAACGAAGGTTTGCAAAGATGGAGGTGGAGGAGGAGACCCCCAGTTCTGACCCCCTTCCCCCTCAAGGTGAGGTAAGCAGCCCATTGCCATCTCAGGGCTCAGGAGGCATGCTGAAAGTTATACAGGTAATGGAGTCTCCAATGCAAGAAGATCAGCTGGTGTTTGGTGGTGTGGAGGACTTACCTGTCAGTGTGCCTGATAAAATAAAGGCTATAAAGCCCCAGGTAAAAGATAAAACAGTTTGTGTGCCTTTTAGCACCTTGCCTAGTGATGGGTTTCCTAATGACACTCAGGGTGATTCCCCTAGGCTCAGCAATGTTGTGCCTGCTGCTGATGTCTCTAAACAGGAAAAGTTTTGTTTAAAAAATTACATTTCTGCTCAGGAACTACAAAACCCAGAAGAGCTGATTAACCCCCCTTCTGCTGAGCTTAAAACTATTTCAGTCACTGTTGAACAGGACTCTACAGCGCAGCAGCAGGAAGCACCTGGTACTGCATCAGAAACAGTTATTCCTAATAACATTGCAGGCGTGGTGGAACCCATCATTGTGTGTGGAACTGATAATGCTGCTTGTTCAGGCCAAGCTGGTAAAAATAATAATAGTAATGTACATGATAATGTGACATCAGTGTGGGGTCTTGGCCCTAATAAACCTACATTTGCACAGGTGGTAAGCTGTGCTCCTGGCAATATCAACAAGCCAGGGTTACAATCAAGGAGGAGCTCTGCTTCTAATCGGGGTTTTCCCTCGCAGGCTGCCACTATGAGCACCATTGGATCTGGTCTTGGATCTATGGCTTCTGCTGGGGGGTCCAAGGCGGAACGTAGTCCTCAAATGGGAAGGTGGTGCAGTCCCTCTAGCAAGGCGTAATGTGGTGGACCTGATTTTAGATATGGGTTTTGGGGCTGATGACCTATATGCCTTGATACATGTGGCTGGAAGCCGGGAATACACAGTTAGTTTCACCAGACCAGAGGGTCTTGACTTGTTCTGGGAACGATATATGGCTCGGTGCAGGTCAAGACCTGAATAAAAAGGTCTGGTGCCAGTGGCAGTTTCCCAAAGGTCAACAGTAAAGAAAATTACTATTATCCTAACAAATGAGAGTGTTCCTGCTCGGAACTTAGAGGTCTGGTTGAGAAATTATGGGGATGTTTTGACCAGGCCGGATAAAATTCATGATGAGCTTGGCATCTGGACCGGGGGCTGGTCGGTAACGGTCAGGTTGGCTAGGGATGGGAATGTTGTCCGTCACCTGCTATCACGTACCTGGAGATGAGCCTGACACTGTGAGGAAGGCCTCCCTTGCGCCTCCGACTCGGGACCCCTGATAGTGCAGACAGGGGACACCTGAGTGTAGAGTAGCACGAGCGCCTGGAGACTTGCTTGGAGCGGACGAAGGCTACTGGTGAAGGTTGCCAGAGAAGTCCGATGAGCAGGGTGTTGAGCAGGCAGCAGGTGCAGTAAGCAGGGGTTCCTGGGTAACAGTAGGAGCTTCCTATGCAGGATGGACGGATTCAGGGATGACAGAAGCGTAGTAAGACAAGCCAGGTCAGGAGCCAATCGGTAACGTAAGAGCCAGTAGGAGCAGACAGGGAGAGAGGTCACGGGACAAGCCAAGGTCGGTGCAGGTGGAGATCAGAGAATCGTCAGGACAAGCCGGGTCTGGAACTAGGAACAAGATGCAGGTAAACAGGTAACAGGTATCCAAGGCTGAAGACAAAGCAGCACTGAACCTGTGTGCTGATCCAGCTTAAATAGTGCTCTTCCTTGATGAGAAGGGTGGAGCCAGGATTAGCCTGTGGGTTTAACTCATCCTCTGCCAGAGCCTTCCTGACACCTGCCCTCCTCTGCCTTTATAGGGAGGGATAGGATGACTATTTTTTATCCCGGTCAGCCAAAACTGTGTCACCGCTGTGGAGAAAAGGGGCATTTTAGCTCCTCTTGTTCAGCACTGATCTGTTCAGTGTGTCGGGGACAGGGTCATGTGGTAAGGGACTGCACCCAGGCGATAAGGTGCAACCTGTGCCTGCGCCTTGGCCACCCCTACAGCCGATGTCCTGAAACCTGGCATAATATGGATAGAGAGGTGATAGATGACCTGTTAAGGCTGGACAGGATGGAGGATGAGGCCCCTGGTGTACCATCCTCCCCTGCGGTGACTGACTCCCCTGGTCTTGTTCAGGATCCCTCCCTAGTCCCTGTGCCCACCCCTCTTGTATCTGTAAGTATTCCTTCTGTGTCTGTCCCTGTGTCCCCCCAGCCTACTGTACCCGCTCCTCTTGTGTCAGAACCTTCCAAGTCTGTGCCCCCCAAGTCAGTTATTCCCGATCAGTCTTCCCTTCCTAAGTGTGACCTTAAAGAAGCCCCCCACCCACCAGTGGTAGAGGGTACCAAAAAGGGTGCTGCTGCGGCTTCCTCTGTAAAGAGGTCTTCTGTGAAGACTTCAAAGAAGAAGAAAACAAGAGATGAAAGCATCTCTAAATCTGACCTGCAGTACCTGGAGGAGAGAAGGAAGGTTGTGAGGCGGAAGAGACAGACGGGGAGGATGGAACAGGGACAGGATGTCCCAGTGACTGTCTCCAACCGGTATAGGGCTTCTGCTTGGGATATTTCCTCATCTGGGGATTCTTCTGAGCAGAATTCAGAAATTGAAATGGAGTTGGAGGAGGCTTCAAGAAAGAGAGAGGCTTCTGGTGATGAGCAGCAGAGGGGAGCTAAGAAGCAATCCACCCAATAACCCAAATGGCGGTTCCCCCTCCGTTAAAAGTGGTGACATTAAATGTCGCCAGTATTAAGTCAGTAAGTGCTCGTTCTATGGCCTTATTTTTGTTCAGCCAATTAGATGCTGAAATTTTATTTTTGCAGGAGACTAGGCTCACCTCCTTGGCAGATATTCATATGGCCAAGAGAGAGTGGAGGTATGGTCCATCTTACTGGTCTCTTGCGGCCGAGCCTTACGGCGGGGTGGCGGTGTTGTTTAAAACCGGCATGGTAACTGTCCGGCGGGTTATTGAGGTGGAGATTGGGAGATGTATGGTCTTAGACGTTCTTTTGGGAGGGCAGGACCTGCGCCTAATTAATATTTATGGACCGCACACAAAGTGGGAAGGAAATGCCTTTTTACAAGGATCAAGCCATTTCTTTTTACATCCCGGCAAGTGGTTTTTGGAGGTGACTTTAATACTGTGACTAGGCCCAAGGACAGGAAGGACTTCAATGACAGGCTGGGATATGATAGCGTTTTTTAAAATAGTATGGTTAGGGATGCTGGTCTTGTGGATGTGCACATTAAGCACCTTCCGGATGACACAGGGTTCGCCTTTCATCAAGGTAATAGTCAGAGTAGGATAGATAGGTTTTTTTTGAAGGAGGCCTCTGCTTTCTCACCCCCAGTGGTGCAGCCAGTGGAGTTCTCTGATCACTGTATGCTATCTGTGGTCTTGAATGCTTCAGACTTCCCTCAGAGGGGAAAAGGCATCTGGAGATTAAATTCGACTCTCCTTGAGGAAGAACATGTTAGACAATCCTTTGAGGAATTCTTTCAGGCACAGGTGACCATCCTGGACTTTTGTAGCAGCAAGGCTGAGTGGTGGGAGCTGACCAAAAAGAGGATTGCTGGATTCTTCAGGGGCCTAGCCAATAAAAAACAGTTTAATAGATACATGACCTACCAACGTTTGCGGAGGAAGCTGGATATTCTTGTTTCGAGAGGAGGAGATCCTGGGGCAATCTCTGAAGTGAAAATCCTCCTCAGGAAGTGTCAATATGACCGGCATACCTCTTTGGTTCTGGAGCGGGACTATGGGAAATACCACTCGCCTGACCCTTACCAGAACTGCGAACAGGGTGTAGCTGTTAAGATGGTCGTTGGCCTTAAGGATAGTGCAGGTTCCTTGACAAAGTCCAGGTCAGGGATCCTGGAGGTCGTGAGGTCTTTTTATGCTGAACTTCTTGGGAGGAAAGAGCATGACCGAGACAAGATGGAAAGCTTTTTGGACTCTACTCCAGGTCTAAATGGTGGAGATGTCCCTTTGATGAATTTGACAGAAGAGATCACAGTTGAAGAGGTGACGAGGGCAATTGAACAGCTTGCCATCAAAAAGTCACCTGGACCAGATGGTCTGACGGCTGAGTTTTACAAAGCCTTTAAGTCTATTCTGGCCCCACATTTGGTAGAGGTTTTTAACAGTTGTCTTGCTGAGGGGATGCTTCCCCCTTCCATGAGACACTCAGCTGTGATTCTTCTTTCAAAAGGTAAAGATCCTTCGATGATTGAGAATTGGCGCCCCATCGGCCTTCTCAATGTCGATAGAAAGGTGCTGGCGAAGATACTTTTCTGGCGCCTATCGGCAGTAGCAGAGTCTTTGCTTTCTCGCCATCAGCACTGTTCGATCCAGTGTAGGAGCACCTTCACAGCGGTTTTAGCTGTCCGGGAGGCCTTGGAGCAGTGCAGGGCTGCAGGCTGGGGAAAGTATCTACTGGCATTGGATCAGGCAAAGGCTTTCGATCGTGTCAACCATGAGTACCTGTGGTTGCTCTTTAGTAAGTACGGTCTGCTGGGTGGTTTTGGCGATTGGTTAAAAGTCTTGTATAAGTTGTTGCCTATGCGGATGATGTGTCAGTGATTGTCACTGGGACAGATGAAGCGGAGGAGGTGGTCTCTTTGACATCACGGTACTCTGAAGCATCAGGCTCCAAGATCAATCAGGAAAAGAGTGACGTTTTTTGGATGGGAAAGGAAGGTGAGGGGTTTGATCTCCCGGACACCTTTGCAGTGCCCCAGGAAAAAATTAAGATATTAGGCATTGAATTTGGACATGGCGATTATGGCCTCAAAAACTGGGAAGGCAGGCTGGAAGTTGCCAATACTAAGGTGGTCAGCTGGAAGAGATGGAAGTTATCTCTGAGGGAAAGGGTTGATCTGATTAAGACTTACCTGATACCGATCTTCTTGTATGTCAGCCCTGTCTGCATCTTGCCAGTGTCTCTCTATGCTAGGATCTATAGTGTGTTCTTCCAGATGCTGTGGGGGAACAGACTGAACCCCATCAAGAGGAATGTCACCTATCTATCCAGGAGGGAGGGTGGCTTAGGTATGGTCAACCCCGTTCTTTTCTTTTCACTGCTATTTCTCAAGTTTAACATTGGTAGTATGCTTGCAGTGGAACCTCCTGGATGGGCAGGCATGTTTAGATCTTGGTTTAGGCCTTTTCTGCGACTTTGGGAAGAAGGTGGCCAAGTGAAGAATCTCAGGGGTCATGGTGGTCAGCTTCCAGCCTATGTCGCTCCGTGTCTGAAGTTGCTGCGGCAGTGGCGACTGTCGGCTGAAGATCTCAGATCCGCTCCGAGGAAAGTCCTTATGAGCCGAGTCTTGAGCGAAGTCTTTCATGACCCACTGGCCTTAAGGGATTGCCCAGGCCCAATTTTGAGGGAAGGGTTAATATTGATTAATTTGGCTAGAGTCCCCCTTAAATTCAGGGATCTGGCCTGGTTGTGCTTCCACGGGAGACTCTATGTTCGGGGCAATTTGAAATTCCGCAGTGGGATGGATCGTGGTTGTCCTCGGGAGGAATGTACAGGTGAGGAGGAGACTATGGACCATTTTCTGCTTCGTTGCCCTTTTAACATAGAGGTATACAAACAGGTGGGGAAGGCCCTTGGTGTTCCTTTCCTCTCCAGGCTGGGTTATGCTGAGTGGGTGTATGGAGCATTCAATACTGGTGGGGGCTTTTGTTTGGATACGCTTTTTTTAGTTAGCTTAGTAGTCCGTTATTACATCTGGAACGCACGGTGTCAGGTCTCCCTTTGGCGTAAAATCCTTCCTGATTAGGTGGTGGTGTGTGACATTCTGCATGAGGTGGGGAAGATTCAGGCGCTTGAGAGAGACAAGTGGGGTCAGAGGGCTTGGTTGAAGGCGTGGAGGGGTTTCAAGCCTCCCTGACTGCCAGGAGTCTCTTTCCCGGGTGTGGCTTTCTGTCTCTTATCACCCTAGATTTTTTCTTAATGCTCAGTTTTTGATAAATGGCTGCATACATAGGTGATGGGTTGTGCCTCTTAGGCCCTCTCTGCTGCTTTATGTAAATAGTTTTCTAAAAATGTTGGAAGTGGATTATGTATATATTGTATATATTCTGCACATGGATGTGTGTTCCTTTGTTTTTCTGTTGGAATATTGTACTATAGTTCTGTTTTTTACTTTTGTATAAAATATGTTGCTTGATTCTTTTCAATAAAAGATCAATAGTGCCCCATCATTGGTGTCCGTGTCAGTGGGAGGAATAGTGTCCCATCATTGATATTGGTGGGAGGAATAGTGCTCCATCATTGGTATCAGTGGAAGGAATTGTGCCCCATCAATGGTATCAGTGGAAGGAATAGTGCCCCATCATTGGTGTCAGTGGGAGGACAAGTGCCCCATCATTGATGTCAGTGGGAGGAATGGTGCCCCATCATTGGTGTCAGTGGGAGGAATACTGCCCCATCATTGGTGTCAGTGGGAGGAATAGTGCCTCATCATTGCTGTCAGTGGGAGGACTAGTGCCTCGTCATTGCTGTCAGTGGGAGGAATAGTGCCCCATCATTGGTGTCACTGGGAGGAATATTGTCCCATCATTGATATTGGTGGGAGGAATAGTGCCCCATCATTGGTGGGAGGAATAGTGCCCCATCATTGGTATCATTGGTATCAGTGGAAGGAATAGTGCCGCATCACCGCATACTGTGCCCAGTAAGCTGAATGTCACTTACCCACTACTTCACCAGATACAACCGTGACCAATGGCTGCACATATTAAAGTGACCCTTTCCACCCTTTCACTTAAATAACAATAATGGGCTGATATGAAATCAGCTTAGATTCAGTAACCTCTCGCTATCCAGAGCAGTTTTTTCATTTTGCACACACATGTTAAAATTAACATTTTTGTTGCTAGAACATTTACAGTGGTTTGTAAACTCTTCCATACACCCAGTGAAGTGACTAGCCTCAGGTGATACACAGCGATAAAACAAATCCTCCTGAATAAGTTGTACCTATTTATCTGCTGTCTACATTTGTTCAAAGTCCAGAATTTATAAAGATAGAGGAGAGTTCTCAGAGCTGATTGGAAGGAAGGGACAGGGGCACCCACCCCCCTCCCTTTACAAAGCACACAGGAACAGAGCTGAGGCTGTCAATCTGCTGGAGGTTCCTCCCCTGTCACTATTTTTCTTTTGGTGTCAGGAGAATTTGTCAGGCGTGATTCATGCTGATAGCAGAGGAAGGAAGCTGCAGACAGAAATTACACTTAGTTTTGTGGACTGAGACAAGCATACACTATAGAGGGATATGCATTGTTCATATGTCATGTCTACAGCTGTATTGAAACCTCCAAATATTATATATTTTCTGAAAGCAGAGGCCCTTGAGAAAAAAAAAACTGGTGGCAATTGCAATTTTTTTTAATGTCATGTGATATTTGTGCAACCACAATTTCAGGAAAAAAAATGTAGTGCACAAAAAACATAAAATTGATATCAAATACTTACCGTAATTTTCCTTTCCTGATGTACTCCATGGCAGCATACGTTCGGGTAGGCCCGCCTCCTCTCCTACCCTATAGGACCCCCATCCCATAAATATTTTCTCCCTTTCAGCATCTGTGTTCTGTAACTAGCCTACTCAGGAATTGGGAGGGGAATCCTACTGCCATGGAGTCCATCAGGAAAGGAAAATTACGGTAAGTATTTGATATAAATTTTCCGTTTTCCTGACAGACTCCATGGCAGCATACGTTCGGGAAATAACTCGCTATACACTCCCGGGTGGGAAGATGCTGAACAAAAAAGCTTTAATTGGTACCGTCAACTGACAGCACTTGAACACCAAAATTAACAGAGGATAGTGCGGCTGGTTCAACACAATAATGAGAAAGAGTGAGTTGATAGATAACCAAGAAGCTGCCCTGCAGATCACATCAGGGGAAGCATGCCTAAAGACTGCCCATAACGTGGAAATGCTTTGAGTCGAATGCGCCGTAACCGCCTCTGGAGGAGCCAAGCCCTTCTCTCTGTAGGCCCACTGGATGGCCTGGACAATCCAAGCAGCTCCCGCTCTGGAAGAAGCATGCATTCCTCTTTTCTTCCCTTGAAGAAGGATGAAGAGAAAATCCGACTGTCGAAAGGAAGATGTGATCGCCAGATATTGTTTTAAGGTGTTGCCCACATCTAGAGGATGGCCCGGAGACCCTTCATCAGTCCTGAAGGTGGGAAGGACTATATCCGTATTTTCGTGGAAGACGGAGGTCACCTTGGGATTTGACCCCAGCATAGGGATTAGAACCACTCTGTCTTGGAAGAAGGTCAAGAAAAGCTCTTTTGATCCTAGGTTATGAATCTCGGAGACTCTCTAGCGGAGGTAATAGCTACCAAAAATACTGTCTTCAGCGTAAGCTCTTTGACCGAAAGAGAAGCCATTTTAACAGATGAGAAAAAGGACTAGAGGGAGATCCCATTTGGGGAATCTTGGTCTCCTCTAGGGCCTGAGCCTGACTGCGCCCTTGAAGAATTGCTGGACTAGCTCATGTTTTGCCCATGATACTCTGGTAAATGCCGAGATGGCAGAGACTTGTACCCGGAGCGAGCTGACCGACAGGGAGAGATCTAGGCCAGACTGTAAGAAACTCAGGATCTCCTGAACCGTAGGTGCATTCACTGAACCGGATCCAGGAGTTTGACGACTTATGAATTTAGACCAGATCTTTTCATAGACCCTATTGGTGCTACTCCTTTTGGCATTCATGAGTGTAGGTATTACTTCCACTGGGCATCCGAGGGCCTCGTACCTCCCCCTCTCAAGAACCAAGCCTTGAGGTGCAGACGTGCAGGACATGGATGCAGTGTAGGGCCTTGCGACAGCAGGTCCGACCTGAGGGGCAGGGAGATTGGATCCCGGAAGCTGAGGAGAGACAACAGGGTAAACCAGGGTCTGTTGGGCCAAAAAGGAATTACTGCCAAGATTTCCACCGCTTCCATCCTCAGTCTCCGTAGGAATTGGAGGATTATTAGCACTGGCGGGAAAGCATAAGCTGTTCAGAAATTCCAGCTGTCCGTGAGGGCATCTACCCCGAACGCCTGAAGATCCCGAAACCTTGCATAGTATTTCTGAAGTTTCTTGTTGCAGGGGGCCGCAAAGAGGTCCACCTCCGGAAACAAGCCCAGGGACAGGATCCAGTCGAACACCTCTTGATGGAGAGACCGCTCGTTGTTGTCGAGTTTGTACCTGGAAAGGAAGTCCGCTTCCACATTCAGTATTCCTGGAACAAAAGCTGCCGAGACATTGGCCAGGTGTTCCTGAGCCCAGGACATGATCGGCTCCGTCTCCTGGAGCAGTGACAGGCTGCGGGTCCCTCCATGTCTCTTCACATACGCCACCGCTGTTGTATTGTCCAATCTGAGCATTACTGAGGCTCCTTGGATCAGGTGGCGGAAGGCTTGAAGGGCTCTGAAGGCAGCCCACAGCTCCAGGATATTGGACACTGCTCTGCGTGCAGGAAATTCCCATCTGCCTTTTGGCACTTCTGACAGGCAGTGGGCTCCCCAACCAGTACTGCTGGCATCCGAGGTTACCGTGGTCCACGTGACTGGAGCAATGGAATGGCAATTCACGGGATTCTCCCGTCGTAGCCACCAGGGAAGACACCCTTTCATGGATGGGGTTAGGTGAATTAATTGCGACATGCTCTCCGATGTCCATTGCTGGAGAAAACCCCTCTGGAACGGTCTCAATTTCCACAAGGCCCATTTTACTATGGGGGCTGTGGCCACCAGGGTCCCTACTATCCTCAAACACTGCCGAGCGGTGAGACGGGAGGAAGCCAGAGCGAGAGCCACCCTCTTGAACCACCGGAACTTTTTCCTCGGGCAGAGAGATGGTACATTTCACTGTGTCGAAAAGTGCCCCTAGGAACACAAGCGATTGTGTGGGTAAGAGGTGACTCTTCTCGAGGTTCAAGATCCACCCGAAATCCTGGAGAGTTGAGATCACTTGCTCTAGATGCAGAAGTAGTTGAGACCTGTCTTGAGACAGGAGGAGCAGGTCGTCTAGATAGTGGTGTAACCTGATACCTCTGATCCTGATAAGGGCCACAACTGCCAATAAGGTCTTGGAAAACGTGTGAGACGATGTTGAAAGCCCGAAGGGGAGACAGGTGAACTGCATATGAGCTTGTCCGATGGGGAAGCGGAGAAACCGCTGAAATTCTCTCGCTACTGGAACGTGAAAATACGCGTCCTTCAGATCTATGGACGCTAACCAGTCTTCTGGTTGGACTGACTGCTGGATCGTGATTAAGGACTCCATCATGAACTTCTCCCGGCGGATAGACTTGTTGAGGTACGTAAGGTCTATCACGGGCCTCCAGGTGCCGTTTTTCTTTTGAACGAGCAAGAGGGGTGAATAGACTCCCTGACCTCTTTCCGCATCTGGAACTGGAACTACGGCCTCCTGGACCACCAGAGTGTCTAGATAAGAGAGAAGAATCTTTTTTTTCTCTATAGAAGGAGGAAGAGATGTAGCGATGAATCTGGGCCTGGGAACGTTGTTGAAAACCCAGGAGTGCCCTTGAGACACAATGTTGAGGACCCAGAGATCCTGAATCGAGGCCGCCCAAATATCCCGAAAGTGGAGCAACCTGGCTCCTACTGGGGATGCCTGGGCGGGCCCAACCTCAAAAAGATTTGGCAGTCTCCCGGTCTCCGGACGAGGTGCCTTTGGAGCCCTTTTGAAAGGCGGATTGCCTTGACTTCCATCCTCTCCCCAAGTTCTTGCCCGGTCTGTAACTACGCGCCTCCCTGGCGTGCAGGGGCGGGCTGGGCCGGGGGGCAGGGTGGCATTTTCCCCCTGGGCCGATCTGATCCCCCCCAGAAAAGGCCGCTCAGTTGCTTCATTAAAGTTCACGATCAGCATGCATTTATTGTGACTGGTCTGGCCGCTCTGGAGACCCGGTTGCTAGATCACCAGACGCTTGGCGTCTAGCAACCAGTGACGTCACGGAAGGTCTCCAGAGGAGGAAAGCGAGGCAGAGTGGAGAGGACCTATCATGCAAAGCGGATCGTCCTCCGCGCCGATTACTGGCTCCACCTGCCTCTGGCTCCTCCCTCCATCTTCCACTGTCAGCCGCTGCAGAAGAGAAGAAGAGGTGTGTGCTTACAATGGGAGTTTACTTGCCATTTCCACTGTGGGAACAGCAGCATTCGTTGCTTCTTACTACATACACTGGCCGGTGATGTATGTAGTTAGAAGCTCGAGCTCCATTCCTGGTTTCTGTCTCTCCCCTTCCCCCGTAGTGTCCTGCACTTGCTGTGTGCTGTCTGTGTAATCTCTGATCTCCGCCCCCTCTCCGATCATCAGTGCCCTGTAATGAGAGAATCGGGAGGCAGAGCACACTGCAGGAAGGGAGAGAGGTGACCTGAGATTTTCTAAGTCTGGAGGTAAGCTGCAAAGTTTCTGCTAGGAGGATTTGTTTTACAGTGAAGGGTCCTAAGTGAGAAGTAGAAGTGTGTGTGTGTGTTTGTACATGTATGTGTAATGGTTAAGGAACCTCAATCAGGTTCAAAATAGATTTCTTGCTGCTGGATCTGATTAAATAGGTAATTACAGTGCATGCACGTGGATATCATAGACTGACACACATTGTTCAGGTAAATGATACTACTTTTATTTCTAATGGACAGTATATTATATAGTTAGTAGGCGGTGTCATAGGTTAGTACGTCATAAGCATAATATTAGCATAATACTGATTATTTGCAGCTTTCTGATTAGTCAGTTCCGTTATAAGGTGGTCCCTTTCGAGTTCATGAATGTTATCTTCTTTTGAAGGCACTGTGCCAAGGCTCCATCTTTCTTTTCACGTTCCATCACGGTGGGTGGGGGCGAGTAGGTATCTAGTAACGGCCATTTTGAGTAAGGATGACAGAGGAAAAATATATATACATGTAGAGAAGAATACACATAGAAAAATAGACATTTTGCTTAATTCACAAGTGTTCATCACATTCCTTCACAAGCCCCCCTAAAATGGCTATTTTTCTTCTGTCCCTCATACTAAAGTGCCTACTCACCTGGCCCAAACTCCTCCGGAACTTTTTTAGGGCTGTACATAGAGAAGAGCAGTAACTAGTTCACTACCCCCCTCGATACAGCCTGGAGAGGGCAGTCAGGTGCTATCTGTCCCTATAACCCTATAGAACTGTGAAATTATGAACAGGGAGTGACTGTAGAGGGGTGAAGGGTTTGTCCTCTTCCATCATAAGGCGGTCTTCTTCTTCTTGGTGGAGAAATGTAGGTGTGCTATTGTCTACAGCTTTGCTCATTAGCTTCTTTACAAATGTTTGAATACAGCATACAATCAGGGCTAAAAGAACTAGGATTATCAGTACTGTTACTCCTATCTGGGCAAGCGCCTTCTGCCACCCACTCATCCAGCTAAAATATTGATCCCAAGGGTCTGTAATACCGGAGTTCTTCTTCAACTCAAATGACAGATCTTCCAATTTCTTTATAACTAGAGTAACCTTACCATTTGGACCAGTGTTGTCAGGAAGGTTATTATGGGGAGCAAAGACTCAAAACCAGCTTTTACCTGATCCCTAGCTTGGAATTCATCTGGGATCCCCCTTGGGACCCCTATGGCATCTATTTACACATGAGGATCAAAGCTTCCAGAGGGAGCTGCTTGATTCCTCCTGTGGTTGTGTGCTGAGTCAGTGTATTTATCAGGGGTATTATCCTACAAAGATCAAAAAAATAAATAAATAAATAAACGTAACCACTTATGTGCTGGATGAATTGTACCAAAATGTAGCGACACCATTTGTCTTAGTGATGGCCGCCTGTTGAGTACCTGTTTTGGTGATAATCACCTGCTGAGCTTTTATCAAACTTGTAAGAAAAAAGGATATACAGCACAATCATTGTGCTGCCAGCAGGATCTTGTCTTCAGGAGATTGGGCTTTCTTGCAGTGAAAGGCGTGTATCCAGGTGCTTCGTATCGGGGATCAAGTGAATTTTTCCTTGTGTATTTCTTCACTAACACCCAATCTCCTGGCTGAAGACTGTGGGTTCCCGAGTCTGTTTCTGGATGTGGAATGGAGGAAAATACTCAAGAATGGATATTAGTTAAGGCTTTAGACAAATATGTAACATAACAAGTTAACATATCAGATTGTAACTGCGACTGCTGTGGGGAGTAACAGCCAAGTCTGGGGGCTGAACCAAACAAAATGGGTGTGTCTGACACTGAACAGGGCAATAGGCAAACTCTCTGGTCAACTCATGTTAGTCTCTTGGGCCATCTTTAACATCCTGTTCTTTAGAATCCCATTCATCCTTTCTACCTTCCCACTACTTTGAGGGTGGTATGGGGTGCGTAAAGCCAACTGGGGTGCGTAAAGCCAACTGAACTCCCAGTGCTGCCCAAATCTCTTTTTGTTAGGGTTGCTGTGAAAACTGGGCCCTGATCGCTCTCTATCACCTCTTGGACCCCAAATCTACATACTATCTCACTAAGTCGTTTTTTCTTTTTCTTTTTTTTTTTTTAGCCGTGGTTCTAGCTGTCATGTTTGTGACTGCGTAGGCTCCTGGCTGGCCCGAGAACATGTCCACCACCACTAGGGCGTATTCTTATCAGCTGCTTTTTGGCATCTGTATGTGATCAATGTGTATCCTCTTGGATGGATATAAGGGTTTTTTCAAATGTTTCTGCGGTGTCTTTTCTGTCCTCACCGTCTTTCGTATTCTTCTCCTTTGTCGATCCATTCCAGCTTTTCACCTGTGTAGGCTGTCTTTGCATAGAGGCTAGGTATAGTCTGTCAGATGGCACATGCACTGCCAAAGGCATCTGCACTGAGGATTCACTCTGCTCTTCAGCCGCTTCGGCCGTATTTCGTTGGTTTGGCCGATTTATCCGCCAAGTGGTTTCCCCTGGCTTCTTGAGAATTCAGCTTGCCATGTGTTTTAACCTTCAAGACAGCCACTTGTTCCAGTAGGAGTAGTGCATCCATTAAATCCTTGATGGCAGGACCATGTTTCACCGATGTTCCGGCCGCTGTCAGGAACCTTCTAGCTCTCCGGATGATACCAAAATCATGAGCTACTCCAAGGGCGTATCTTGAGTCTGTGTAAATGTTGCCTCTTTTGCCCTCTGCTATCTTGCACGCTGCAGTGAGGGCTTGAAGCTCTGCTTCCTGGGCAGATACAGTTGGTGGTAATGCTTCTGCTTGTAGGATTTCAAATTCAGAAGTCACAGCATAACCTGTGTGGTACTTGCCTCCTTCATCTGCATATCTAGAGCCATCAAAAGCATGTAGTCAGGGTTTTCCAGAGGAATTTCACTCACTGTAGGGAGATATGAGGTTTCCAAGCGCATCATTTCAAGGCAGTCATAGGGGTCTCCTTCTTCACCTAATCCTTCTCCCCCCTCGAAAAACGGCAGAAGGGTGGCCGGGTTGAGAGTGAGACACCTTTGGAGGGTCACGTTGTCCGGAAGTAGGAGGGAGATTTGCAGCCGTAGATGTCTGGCCGTGGACAGGTGTCGGAGTTGCACCTGATTTAAGATGGCAGCAATGTCATGTGGTGCCAGAAGAAGCAGGGGGTGTGCTAAGACAAGATCTGAAGTTTTGTCTAAGAGTGCTTGGGCAGCAAAGACAGCCCTTAGACAGGAAGGACCACCTCTAGCCACGGGGTCAAGACGGCAAGAGTAGTAACCAATGGGTCTAGTCCGCCCTCCATGTTCCTGAGCCAGGACCCCTGTGGTGTGGCCATTCTTCTCCGACACAAACAGTTTGAAGAGTTTCTCATAATCTGGAAGGCCCAAAGCAGGAGCTGTGGATATTGCTTGCTTCAGCAGAATAAAATTGTCCAGAGCCTCGTTTGACAGGGTAAATGGCACGGACTTGAGAGCATCATAGAGTGGTTGCATGAGGATGGATGCATCAGGGATCCATGCCCTGCAGTAAGATATGAGTCCAAGAAAGGCATGCAGTTGTTTAGCTGCTTTTGGTGGAAGAATATCCTGGATTGCAGCCACTCGGTCTAATGTGATATGTCTTGTGCCTTTAGAAATGCAGTGTCCTAAAAAGGTGACAGTCTTGGAACACCACTGTATTTTCTCTTTGGAGGCCTTACAGCCTTGTTCTGCAAGGCAGCATAGAAGACTTTCTGAAGTTTCTTCAGCAGCGGGGTAGTCATCTGCATAGAGGAGAAGAGTCACTGTAGGTTGTTCCTGTTGCCAGGTATCAGGAACAGAGGTTATGGCTTTGGCAAATTGACTTGGAAATCTTGGACCATTCTGTATTTCTCTGGTTCACCTTTTGGGATCTGTTTCTTCACTGAGAACAAAGGTGCAAGTACTTCAGTGGTACTGAACTTGGAGTTGTCGCTTCACGGAGTGTCTTCATGAGAGGCAGAGAACACAAGGTTGATGAGTCTTCTAAGGATAGGGGAGTATGTAGCTTCACTCCTCCTTCGGGCGTAAAAAATAATTGAGGCCTGTAGTCCGGCCAGCGAATCAGCTCCTAGCAGATGCAAGGGGCATGTAGAAGACACCACAAATCTGGCAAGCAAATCAGGAAATGTCCCCACTTGGATTGGCTCAGTAAGAGGACTAGGTAAATTTCTTGTAGCTGTACTATCCTGTGGTATAGGGGCATTGGCTGTGTTTCTGGGTCAGGCAGACTTGTCATTAAGGTCGCTGTTTGTGATGGGGTTAAATCATCGGGTGCGCTTGTCACCTGCGGTTGGTCATCCCAGTCGGATGTGTCTTCATCACTAGTATATTAGACCTGTAATCCAGGGAGGATGGGAGTGTGGTAGGAACCATCCTGGTTTAAAACAGGAAGAATTGGATATAGGCCTTTGTTAGGCCTTCCTGGTATACCAAGATGGCCGTCTGCAGGAACTGTACTGGGCGGGGCAGGAAGTGAAGACTTGACTGCACCAAGATGGCCGTCTGTAGGAACTGTACTGGGCGGGGCAGGAAGTGAAGACTTGACTGCACCAAGATGGCCGTCTACAGGAACTGTCCCTGTGGGTTGCGTTTGAGTAGGAGTGGTGTGAAGATAATGGGCAGCAGGCGGAGAGTAAGGACCCTCCCCTTTATTTCTCCAGATGCCATTATAGGGCGGGGGCTTATTGTCTTTACGATCTACTTTATGATATACATACATCATAGAGTTTCCAACCTTGATTGTCTCTTCAAGCCATCCTTCAGAATGCAAAGCTTTTGCGGTTTTATACCAGGCTGTTGCCATGGTCAACAAGCCCTTATCACACAAAATTCCTTTGTAATCCCTGATTAGTACATGCCAGAATTCTGGTTGAAGCCTTTCCACGGGATCTTCTAATTTGCAGACTTTTGCAATCTTGGATAAATGTTTAACAGCCTCACTCCCTTCCCTACGCTTCACAATATCATATGCAAACATTCCCTTCTCCGGCTTGCTAATATGCTGACCCATATTCCTCTCCCCCCTCTCTCTGGCCACCCAGCTCAAATGAAAGGTCTCTTACTCTTTTCTGTTCTCCTGCCGCTGTCTCAGCTGACGGCCGGAGGGGTCAGTACTGGTAACCAATCGCTTAACTTGATTTAAAACTTTTGGCTGTGTGCCAATTTTCAAAACTCAGACCAGGGATGACCAGAGCTGATCAGAGGTTCCCCTCCTGGAATAGAGGATGCCCCCCAAATATCTCTCAAATATTATAAGCAGATATAGAGTTAATCTAATTTGAAACTTTTGGCTCAGTGCCAATAGGGTTCAATGGTCACACTAATTGCAGTAACCCTTTCTGTCCAAAAATATATTCTATAACTATTTCAGGAACAAAAAATATTCACAGTTGAACCCCCCCTTGGTAAGTAGCCAATTTTCAAAATTTTGTCCCAGAGCTTCCTTTTACATAGGGACCCATTTGCAAAATGTAAGTTCTCATTATCTCTAATTCTATAAAAAATAGCCTCAAAACATCCAGCCAATGGTGTCTACACTTTATACACAAATGTTTAAATGGCAAAACTTAAAAATTCCATAAAAGAAAGTAATAATTGCATATAGTTGGGAATGCTGAGACTTATTGTCCTCCAAACTCCGCTCAAGGAGTGACCCCCCTCCCTTTTTCTCACGAGGAGAAAAAGGTATGCCAGCTGCATGCGGGGGAGTTTACCAGCTAACAGTGCTAGTCTCAGAGAGAAGAGGAAAAAAAACTTTCAGGGACGCACAGAAGAGAAGGAGGGGGGTTGAACTGAAAAAAAAGACAAACTCAAAAACGTAACCCCTTCCTCTCTCTGTCTCTCTCTCTCTGTTGCCCGTAGCAACCTCAAACCTGACTGGATTTATCTGTGTAACAATAACAATGTACGTTTCATTTCACAACACACACAGAACAAAACATAACTCCTGTCGTCTCTCTCTTGTCATGTGACCTCAACAACTGAGCTTAACCCTTAGGAGATCCTTTGAATCAGTCAACCTCCTACCCGTCCCGTAGGACGTATGTTGTAAGGTCCATCTTTTCAAGGGCAGACAGCTCACTTGAATCCAAGGCACGCTTACAACTAGTGTATCAGCCTATTGAGACACACTTCAAGCAAAACGACAGACACTGAAGACATTACTCCTGCCTCCCCTAGTGTCGGGCATCCACCTGCAGCTGGGCTTTCCCCTCAGAAGATCCTTCGTATCAGTCAACCCTCTGAGTATCCCGTTGCAAATATCCGTCTTATTCAAGGGCAAAACAGCTCACTTGAATCCAAGGGCAAAACAGCTCACTTGGTGACACACAAATGCAACCTTCCAGCAGAGACACACTTCACTCAGGATGGCAGACACTGAACAAACAATATACAGCCAGCAGAAATCTTACGGCGGGTTAATAAAAACAGCCCCAGGTGAGGATTACCCACCTTTTGAAACGTCTTTCGAAAAGCACCTGAGATCTGCGATTAAGATAAGACAGAAACAAGTCGTACAGTGGTAAGGTAAAAGTACCTACCGTACTCTCAGGGGTGCGCAAGTCCCTCTTGGTCTGTCTCATCCAGTCGCCAAACCTCCTACACGGCTTTTCGGCAGACGAACCCCTGAAGCCCCACGTTGGGCGCCATTTGTAATGGTTAAGGAACCTCAATCAGGTTCAAAATAGATTTCTTGCTGCTGGATTTGATTAAATAGGTAATTACAGTGCATGCACGTGGATATCATAGACTGACACACATTGTTCAGGTAAATGATACTACTTTTATTTCTAATGGACAGTATATTATATAGTTAGTAGGCGGTGTCATAGGTTAGTACGTCATAAGCATAATATTAGCATAATACTGATTATTTGCAGCTTTCTGATTAGTCAGTTCCGTTATAAGGTGGTCCCTTTCGAGTTCATGAATGTTATCTTCTTTTGAAGGCACTGTGCCAAGGCTCCATCTTTCTTTTCACGTTCCATCTCAGTGGGTGGGGGCGAGTAGGTATATAGTAACGGCCATTTTGAGTAAGGACGACAGAGGAAAAATATATATACATGTAGAGAAGAATACACATAGAAAAATAGACATTTTGCTTAATTCACAAGTGTTCATCACATTCCTTCACATATGTATGTGTATGTGTGTGTGTGTGTGTGTGTGTGTGTGTGTATATGTGTGTGTGTGTGTGTGTGTGTGTATGTATGTGTGTATGTGTGTGTATGTATATGTATGTATGTGTGTGTGTGTGTGTATGTGTATGTGTGTGTGTATGTGTGTGTCTAAGAAAGCAGCCCCCCCCCCCCCCCCCCCAGAGCTGACAGACATTTCCCAAGCTGACACACAGCCCTATCTATACCAACAAACTCCAATTACTATGTCCAGTTAATGTGAATTTAATTTATGACCATCTTATTTAACCCTGTGTCAACCAAACTCTGTACAATCAAAAACTCACCAACTAACTAAACACTCTATAGGTCCTTCCACCCAGGCATTTTGTCCGGCGGACTCTGTTTTGCTCAGCGGGGATTGATCCGTTCATCCCTGCCAAGCAGGCGAATGACAGGTCAGTCTCTGCTCACTGTGCAGAGACGGACCTGTCAGATCCCCGCTGTCCTCTATGGGAGATTGGATGATAATGGACTACCTGTCCATTATCATCATATCCAATCCTCCAGACGGATGGAAAATAGGATTTCATGGACAGGATCGGATAGCAGCGGGTGTCAGTGGACATGTCACCACTGACATCCACTGCTCCATAGGGGTACATGGAGTGTCCGATTACGGTAGGTCCGCCTGAAAAACTGACAGGCGGGCCGTGGACCTGATCGAAAGCCCGTCGGAAAGGGCCCTGAATAAATTAGAACAGTCCTTAAAGTGGAGTTCCACCCAAAAGTGGAATCTCCACTTTTCTGATACCCCCCTCCCCCCTCCATTGGGGGGGGGGGGGTGGGTACATGTATTTGACTGGTACCTATCCCCACTTCCAGGAGAATGCACTACGGTGATGTGCTTTGGAAGTTCAGCCTCCTTCCTCCGCCACCAGGCCAGTTAGAAAGCGCAGCCCACTTTGCGTATGCGCAGTAGGGATCTGGCTATTCACCACGAATAGCAGCGGGAGCACCCAAGAGCCAATCCAAAAATCAGCGGGCGTGTCGACATTGTGAAATCCCTGGACAGGTTAGTATCCTAATATTAAAAGACAGCATCTACAGTATTTGTAGCTGCTGACTCAATTTTCTCGTGTGTGTGTGTGTGTGGGGGGGGGGGGGGCAGAACTCTGCTTTAACCACTTTCTGCTGTCCGTACGCATATAAGTGACCTCTTGGCAGGCAGGCTTTAACACCGAGAGGCCACATATATGAGTCCTAAATGTAAAGATTTCTGTGCTGAGAGGGTGCGCCCTTCACGCTTCCAGCACGACTACCAGCGAGAGCCAGAACACTCCCAATGCTTCCGTCCCAACATCTCTCCCTGGTCACCCCTCAGACATTGCCTCTAAAATAATTATCTCCCCAACTAAAAGACATCCCCCCACACCTGCCTTCATGCTCTCCTGTACATACCGCCCACTGTCATACCCTCCACGCTCCTCTCCTGTACATACTGCCCACTGTCATACCCTCCACACTCCTCTCCTGTACATACCGCCCACCGTCATACCCTCCACACTCCTCTCCTGTACATGCTGCCCTCTGTCATACCCTCCCATACTCCTCTCCTGTACATACTGCCCACTGTCATACCCTCCACACTCCTTCCCTGTACATACTGCCCACTGTCATACCCTCCACACTCCTCTCCTGTACATACTGCCCACTGTCATACCCTCCACACTCCTCTCCTGTACATACTGCCCACCGTCATACCCTCCACACTCCTCTCCTGCACATAATACCCACCATTATACCCTCCACACTCCCCTCCTGTACATACCGCCCACTGTCATACCCTCCACACTCCTCTCCTGTACATACTGCACACTGTCATACCCTTCACACTTCCCTCCTGTACATACCGCCCACTGTTATACCCCCCACACTCCTCTCCTGTACATACCGCCCACTGTTATACCCCCACACTCCTCTCCTGTATATACCGCCCACTGTTATACCCCCCACACTCCTCTCCTGTACATACCGCCCACTGTCATACCCCCCACACTCCTCTCCTGTACATACCGCCCACTGTCATACCCCCCACACTCCTGTCCTGTACATACCGCCCACTGTCATACCCCCCACACTCCTCCCCTGTACATACTGTACACTGTCATACCCTCCACGCTTCTCTCCTGCACACAATACCCACCAGCATACCCTCCTTAGCATGTGTCCTTAGTCCCTTTCTCTGCATCAAATGTGAGACTTCAGGGGTCTGTTTAGCCCCCTGTTATCTCACCAAAGCTCCCTGCCCCCACCAGCGTTGTGAAAAATAAAGTATAAAATCATTAAATTAAAATGAAAAAATAAAAATGGAAAAAAATAATTGTAAAAAAAAGAAAAACATCACACCAAAATGTTGCATAATTTATCCACACCCACTGTGCTGCAATGCACTATGCACACCACAGGTCACCGTCTCCCTGCTAAGTGTCCCAGGGCAGTACTTTTCCCAGGGGCCCATGATGCTGATAAGGTGAGACTGACCTCATTTCTTTATTGGGTCACCAGCTTTAAGTCTTCTGCCTGTCTGCACGTTCATGAGCTTCATGCCCTTCCACGTAGGCCTAATGCATTAATGTTGCATCATATTAGCAGCCATCTTTAAACCTGGGGGCCCCATGATCTCCTATTGCCCAGGGGCACCATGAGTTGTCATTCCGCACCTGCCTGAAGACAAATTCCTTGTTTGGTGAACATGCTGGCCATACATACCAAAGCTAGAGAATCAATGACCGGCAGCTCTGTGTACAGATCTCAGAGCACCTCCAAGGAAATGTACATCTATGGAGGTTCATTGCACAGATGAGAACACCGGTGTGTCTGCGTTCTGATCCGTACATTGGGGTCACAGATGTACAGTACATTCTGGGAGGTGTTTGGAGTTCCATGCAGGCTGCCGCCTGTCATTGATTTCAGCTGGTGGGCTGCATAGAACATCTGTGCACCCCACAAAGGTGTATGGATTGGATGTATGGATCAGTGTGGAGGGTATGATGGAGAGTATGGTGCACGGATGTATTGATCAGTGTTGAGGGATATGGAGGAGAGTATGGTGCACAGATGTATGGATCAGTGTGGAGGGTATGGTGGAGAGTATGGTGCATGGATGTATGTATTGGTTTGGAGGGTATGATGGAGAGTATGGTGCACGGATGTATGGATCAGTGTGGAGGGTATGGTGGAGAGTATGGTGCACAGATATATGGATAGGTGTGGAGGGTATGGTGGAGAGTATGGTGCACGGATGTATGGATTGGTTTGGATGGTATGATGGAGAGTATGGTGCACGGATGTATGGATCAGTGTGGAGAGTATGGTGCATGGATGTATGGATCGGTGTGGAGAGTATGGTGCATGGATGTATGGATCAGTGTGGAGGGTATGGTGGAGAGTATGGTGCACGGATGTATGGATTGGTTTGGAGGGTATGATGGAGAGTATGGTGCACGGATGTATGGATCAGTGTGGAGGGTATGGTGGAGAGTATGGTGCACGGATGTATGGATCAGTGTGGAGAGTATGGTGCATGGATGTATGGATCGGTGTGGAGAGTATGGTGCATGGATGTATGGATCAGTGTGGAGGGTATGGTGGAGAGTATGGTGCACGGATGTATGGATTGGTTTGGAGGGTATGATGGAGAGTATGGTGCACGGATGTATGGATTAGTGTGGAGGGTATGGTGGAGAGTATGGTGCATGGATGTATGGATCGGTGTGGAGAGTATGGTGCATGGATGTATGGATCGGTGTGGAGAGTATGGTGCATGGATGTATGGATCGGTGGGGAGAGTATGGTGCACGGATGTATGGATCAGTGGGGAGGGTATGATGGAGAGTATGGTGCACGGATGTATGGATCGGTGTGGAGGGTATGGTGGAGAGTATGGTGCACAGATATATGGATAGGTGTGGAGAGTATGGTGGAGAGTTTTTTTGTTAAACCTCCTTTGTTGCTATTAAAATTATATTATGATACCACATTGTATCAAATTTGTCTTACTATATAACATCAATATCCGTTTTAAAACAAGGTGGGCATGGATGGTGAGTTGATTCGGTGGTTCAATGGGCCACTTGACTGGACTTGCCCCCCAGGCCTAAGGCTGCCAGACCTCCCCTGCTGGCGCGGCTTGTGTTCTGCTTCCTTGGAAAGGTGCGTTTCTGAGCACCTGTGCATCTGTCCTGGGGGAGGAAACCAGACCTACCACCCGTGGCCCGAGTTATGGCCACGTCCAATTTATTCCCAAAGAGGGAAGAACCCTCAAAGGGAATCCGGCACCATGCCTGTTTAGACGCCGCATCAGCCACCCAAGCCCGGAGCCAGGGGGCGCGTTTAGCCATAACAGAAGATAACATGACTCGGGCCAATAGGCAGATGATGTCTATAGACGCCTCCCCCATGATCCCCGCAGCCATTCTTAACTCTTGAACCGGAGAGCTCTGTGCTGTTTCTTCTGAGACTCCTTTAAGAGTTTCATCAAGGCCATTGATCCAAACCTCCATGGCTTTTGACACTGTGGCCAGGGCTAAGGCTGGTTTGCAGGCCATGCCTGCTGTAAGATACGCCCGCTTGAGGTAGGCATCAATTCTCCTCTCCAGAGGATCCTTGAACGATACTGTATCTTCCATTGGAAGAGTAACATGTTTTACAAGCCACATTACTGCATTACAGGGGTGGAGACTCCAAGTGCTTCACTTCCTCCTCCTTGAACGGGTAAAGCTTTGCCATTTTTGCAAGCATAGAGTTTTTCTTCTCGACTTTACTCCATTCTTCAGATTATATCTCCCAGCTCCCGTAGGAACGGAAAATTTAAGCGTTCCTTACATAATTGCTTGAAGAACTTCTTCTGCTTCGAGGAGGAGACTGCAGGATCCTCCAATCAATAGCTTCCCTGACTGCCCTACCAATGGGGAAACAAGATTGAACTCAAATCCCAGACAGGACTCATCCGAATCAGACTCCGAATCCGAAGGAAGGATGGAAGGGTGGCTGGGCTGGGAGGATTCAAAAGGGTCTTGACCCAGGATGTCTCTTTCTGGCGAGCGAGATGGCCCAGCTGAAGTACTTGGGCGGTGGAGCTTGGTGAGGGAGTCCTTGAGGACTCTGCGCACTACATCCTCAATGTGCTGGTCCGAATTCTCCCGTTCGCCCGTAGCTTGGGCATAGCAGGGCTTACAGAGGGATGTACCGTCCAGAACCGAAGTCCCACATCCCCAACACTTCTTCCCAATGCGGATGCTCTGAGCGGCCATAATGCTTAGTAGAGGAAGACTGGCCCTCACGCCCCTGACTATGGGGGGATCTGGATCTACGCCTGGACCTGGATGAGGAGTGCCGGTGTTTCGACTTTGAACGCCTTTCTTCACTGCGTGCATTGAGCTGCTGATCAGACCTGGAAGAGCTGGAGACAGACAGACAAGGCATAGAAAAGACAAATTGCGACATATAGATGCAAAAAAGAAATCTAGCAATCCCCTCTCTTACATAGTTACATAGTTACATAGTTAGTGAGGCTGAAAAAAGACACAAGTCCATCCAGTTCAACCTATGTGTGTGTGTTTGCTTTTAACCGTACATTGTATACCCCTGTATGTTGTGGTCTTTAAGGTGTCCATCCAATAGTTTTTTGAAACTATCAATGCTCCCCGCTGATACGACTGCTTGCGGAAGAGAATTCCACATCCTTACCGCTCTTACAGTGAAGAACCCCTTACGCACTTTAAGGTTAAACCGCCTTTCCTCTAGTTTTAGTGAGTGGCCACGTGTCTTATTGTATTCCCTTACTCTAAATAGTTTGTTCCTTATGCTCGGGTCGCCAGTACAGTATTTGTACATTGATATCATATCCCCCCTCAAGCGTCTCTTCTCCAGAGAGAATAGGTTCAGTGCTTGTAGTCTTTCCTCATAGCCGATGTCCTCCATTCCCCTAATTATTTTTGTTGCCCTTCTCTGGACTTTCTCCAGTTCCAGCACATCCTTCCCGAGGACCGGTGCCCAGAACTGGACAGCATACTCCAGATGTGGCCGGACCAGAGTCTTGTAGAGTGGAAGAATAATCTCTTTATTTCTGGAGTGAATCCCCTTTTTTATACATCCCAGTATTCTGTTGGCTTTGCTTGCAGCGGCTTGGCATTGCATGCCACTTCCAAGCCTGTTGTCTACCAGTACCCCCAGGTCCCTTTCCATCCTAGACTCACCCAGAGGTTCCCCCCCTAGTGAGTAGCTTGCTTTCTGGTTTCTGGCCCCCAAGTGCATTACTTTACATTTTTCTACATTAAATCTCATCTGCCATGTAGTTGCCCACCCCGTTATTTTGTTCAGGTCTGCTTGCAAGATTTCCACATCCTGCATAGAAGATATTGGCATGCCTAATTTAGTATCATCTGCAAATACTGAGATTGTACTAGATATCCCCTCCTCTAGATCATTTATGAATAAATTAAACAGGATTGGTCCCAGGACAGAACCCTGGGGGACCCCACTTTCCACACCCGCCCAATCCGAGTACTCCCCATTAATCACCACCCTCTGTACTCTCCCCTGGAGCCAGTTCTCTATCCAGGTACTCACCTTATGGTCCATACCTACCTTCCTTAGTTTGTACAGTAAGCGTTTGTGGGGAACGGTGTCAAAGGCCTTTGCAAAGTCCAGATACACCACATCCACAGGCTTACCTTTATCTAAGTGGCAGCTCACTTCATCGTAGAAGGTTAATAGATTGGTTTGGCACGAACGATTTTTCATGAATCCATGCTGATTACTACTTATAATACCGTTTTCATTACTAAAGTCTTGTATGTGGTCCCTTATCATCCCCTCCAAAATTTTGCAGACTACAGATGTTAGGCTGACCGGCCTATAGTTACCCGGGATATATCTCGGCCCCTTTTTAAATATTGGTACCACGTTGGCTTTTTTCCAATCAGCTGGCACCATACCTGTCTGTAAACTATCCTTAAAGATCAAGAATAATGGTCTGGCAATCACCTGACTGAGCTCATTTAGAACCCTTGGGTGCAAGCCATCCGGTCCCGGGGATTTATTTATGTTAAGTTTCTCTAGTTTAGCTCTAAGTCTATCCTCTGTTAGCCATGGCGGCACTTCCTGAGGTGTATTATTTAGTTCGGACTTACAAGCGGGGTTCATGTAGCCCCCCGATTCCTTTGTGAAGACTGAAGAAAAGAAATTATTTAACACTTCCGCCTTTTCTCTGTCCTCAGTGGCCATTTTTCCTTTATCATCTTTTATGGGGCCAATGTGTTCTGGCCTCGCTTTCTTACTGTTTATATACTTAAAGAATTTCTTGGGGTTCTTTTTACTCTCCTCCGCTATATGTCTCTCGTGTTCTATTTTAGCCGCCCTGATTTCATCTTTACATTTCTTATTACACTCTTTGTAATGCTTAAATGCTGCCAATGACCCCTCAGTCTTGTATTTTTTGAAGGCCTTTTCTTTAGCTCTAATATACATTTTTATGTTGGAGTTTAGCCACCCAGGGTTTAGTTTTGCTCTTTTAAATTTATTTCCCAGTGGAATGCACTGGCCCACCCCCTTGTTAAGTATGCTCTTGAAGCACTCCCATTTTTCCTCCGTGTTCTTTGTTCCCAGGGTTCTATCCCATTTGATATTTTCTAGCAGTGAGCGCAGTTTAGGGAAATTGGCTCTTTTGAAATTCAGTGTCCTTATATTACCCTTGTGTTTCCTATTACTGTAATTAATACTGAAACCAATTGACCTATGGTCACTGTTCCCTAAGTTGTCCCGTATTTCTATATCCGTGAGCAGGTCTGTATTGTTGGTAATCAGTAGGTCAAGTACCGCATTGTTTCTTGTCGGTGCATTCACCATCTGACCCATGAAATTGTCCTGCAAAACATTTAGGAACTGCCGAGCCTTGGCTGAATGCGCGGTTCCTTCTGCCCAGTCTATATCCGGATAATTAAAGTCCCCCATTATAATGACATTTCCCATCCTTGCTGCCAATCCTATCTGTAACATGAGGTCCACCTCACCCTCCTCCCTCTGGTTTGGGGGCCTATAGCATACGCCCAATATTACCTTCCCCACCGTGCCTTTCCTTTGAAGCTCTACCCATAGGGATTCTGCCTCGTCCATAGCTCCATTATTAATATCATCCCTCATATTTACCTGTATACTGTTCTTAATATACAAACATACCCCTCCCCCTTTTTTACCCTCTCTATCTCTGCGATAAAGGGAATACCCCTGAATGGTCGCCATCCAGTCATGAGAGCTGTCAAACCAAGTCTCAGTTATCCCCACAAAATCTAAGTCCTCCTCAAACATCAGCAGCTCCAGCTCTCCCATCTTGTTGGCCAGGCTTCTGGCATTGGTATATAAGCCTCGTAATTTTGATGTTTTTAGGCTGCTCTCTTGATTTTTCCCCGTACCCACCCTGGGTATAGGGGCTCCGAACACCCTACCGCTAATGCCCCCATTTCTGCCCTCTGAAACTTGCTTTCCACTGGCTAATTCTACATCTGTACCCTCCCCCCCATTCCCTAGTTTAAAAGCCCCTCTAACTTTTTGGCCATCCTCTCACCCAGTACGGCTGCACCCACCCCATTTAGGTGCAATCCGTCCCTACCAAAGAGCCGGTGACCGACTGAGAAGTCGGCCCAGTTCTCCAGGAACCCGAAACCCTCCTTACTACACCAGCTCCTCAGCCACTCGTTAACTTCCCTAATCTCCCGCTGCCTCTCTGGTGTGGCTCGAGGTACCGGTAGTATTTCGGAAAATACTACCTTGGAGGTCCTAGTCCTCAACTTAGCGCCTAAGTCCCTGAAATCGTTTAGGACTCTCCATCTTCCTCTGCCTATGTCATTGGTACCCACGTGTACCATGACAGCTGGGTCTTCCCCAGCCCCACCCAATAATCTGTTCACCCGATCCGCGATGTGCCGAACCCGAGCGCCCGGCAAACAACAGACTGTTCGGCGCACACGGTCTATGTCACAGATTACACTGTCTGCCCTTCTAATAATTGAGTCCCCTACCACCAGCACCTGTCTTTCCTTTCCCTTTCTCCCGGCCTCACTGGAGGAGTTCGTCCCCTGGCAGCTAGGGGCGTCGCTCTGCTCCAGCAATGCTGGTCCCTGACTGGTTTCCCCAACATCACACAACGGGGCGTATCTATTGGGGTGCTCCAGCCCAGGATCAGCCTCCTTGACTTGTCCCCTTCTACCCCTCCTAACTGTCACCCCTCTGCTCTGCTCTGATGCCTGCACCTCCGATACTCCGCCCACCTCTGTGCAGGCCCCTGTCTGCACCTGATTGGTACAATCCTGGCTCTCCTCCGGTATGGACATTCGTCTCAGTGTTGCCAGCTGCTTCCCTAGATTCAGGACCTGAGCTTCCAGGGAAGCAACATGCTTACATTTTGCGCATTTGTATTCGCCCTCGATCGCATGACCGAGGAACGCATACATATCACAAGATGTACACCGAGTCGCATCTCCACACTTGCCGGGCATTGTACCTGCTATCTAATCTAATGGGGATTCAGCGATTTAAGTCTATCCTATGTGGCTATTTCCTGGCTTCCTAACGCTACCTTCTCACCCTCTGGTATTCCGCTCCACTCACTTGACACCGGTCAGTCACCCAACACTCACAATCTCACAGCCCGGTCAGACGCACAACGCTGAGTCGCACAGCCCGGTCAGACGCACAACACTAAGTCGCACAGCCCGGTCAGACGCACAACACTAAGTCGCACAGCCCGGTCAGACGCACAACACTAAGTCGCACAGCGCGGTCAGACGCACAACACTGAGTCGCACAGCCCGGTCAGACGCACCACACAGAGTCGCACAGCCCGGTCAGACGCACAACACAGAGTCGCACAGCCCGGTCAGACGCACAACACCGAGTCGCACAGCCCGGTCAGACGCACAACACCGAGTCGCACAGCCCGGTCAGACGCACAGCACCGAGTCGCACAGCCCGGTCAGACGCACAACACCGAGTCGCACAGCCCGGTCAGACGCACAACACTGAGTCGCACAGCCCGGTCAGACGCACAACACTGAGTCGCACAGCCCGGTCAGACGCACAACACTGAGTCGCACAGCCCGGTCAGACGCACAACACTGAGTCGCACAGCCCGGTCAGACGCACAACACTGAGTCGCACAGCCCGGTCAGACGCACAACACTGAGTCGCACAGCCAGGTCAGACGCACAACACTGAGTCGCACAGCCCGGTCAGACACACAACGCTCAGTCGCACAGCCCGGTCAGACGCACAACGCTCAGTCGCACAGCCCGGTCAGACACACAACGCTCAGTCGCACAGCCCGGTCAGACGCAAAACACTGAGTCGCACAGCCCGGTCAGACGCAAAACACTGAGTCGCACCGCCCGGTCAGACGCACAACGCTCAGTCGCACAGCCCGGTCAGACGCACAACGCTCAGTCGCACAGCCCGGTCAGACGCACAACGCTCAGTCGCACAGCCCGGTCAGACGCACAACTCTCAGTCGCACAGCCCGGTCAGACGCACAACGCTCAGTCGCACAGCCCGGTCAGACGCAAAACGCTGAGTCGCACAGCCCGGTCAGATGCAAAACACTGAGTCGCACAGCCCGGTCAGACGCACAACACTGAGTCGCACAGCCCGGTCAGACGCACAACACTGAGTCGCACAGCCCGGTCAGACGCACAACACTGAGTCGCACAGCCCGGTCAGACGCACAACACTGAGTCGCACAGCCCGGTCAGACGCACAACGCTCAGTCGCACAGCCCGGTCAGACGCACAACACTGAGTCGCACAGCCCGGTCAGACGCACAACACTGAGTCGCACAGCCCGGTCAGACGCACAACACTGAGTCGCACAGCCCGGTCAGACGCACAACACTGAGTCGCACAGCCCGGTCAGACGCACAACACTGAGTCGCACAGCCCGGTCAGACGCACAACACTGAGTCGCACAGCCCGGTCAGACGCACAACACTGAGTCGCACAGCCCGGTCAGACGCACAACACTGAGTCGCACAGCCCGGTCAGACGCACAACACTGAGTCGCACAGCCCGGTCAGACGCACAACACTGAGTCGCACAGCCCGGTCAGACGCACAACACTGAGTCGCACAGCCCGGTCAGACGCAAAACACTCAGGTAGTGATAGGTACTCCCAGACACTCAGGTAGCAACAGGTACTCACAGATACTCAGGTACTCACAGATACTCAGGTACTCACAGATACTCAGGTACTCACAGGTACTCAGGTACTCACAGATACTCACAGGTACTCACAGGTACTCACAGGTACTCACAGGTACTCACAGATACTCACAGATACTCAGGTACTACACTACACCCTCAGTCAGTGTACAATCTCAGTCACCAGTCTTACTTACCTAGTGTATGTCCCTTTAAGTCTGACTCTAGCAGTTCCTGGCTGTTTTTTTTTTTTTTTTCCCCTCAGACGGTCAGTCTCCGCTTCTGCACCCGCCTCCCTCTGTCACTTCCCGGTCAGCCTTTGCTCGCTAGTCTCCTCTGCTCCCTCTCTGTCTGGGGGGGGGTTTACTGTTCCGCTCGCCACCCGCAACAAGAGAGGGGGGGGGTTACCGACCCGCTCGCCGCTCGCTTCTGGGGGGGGGGGGGTCGGGGTTCGAGCGCCGCTCCCCGCCGCTGCTCTCCTGGGGGGGGGGGGTTACTCACACGCGGTCGGTCACGCACACACTCCACACACACTCCTCTCTCCTGCACGCCCTGACAGCCTCTGATCCCGCGCTCTGCTCCACAGCACCACCTGCTGGCAAGTGGCTGATTCTCTCTGCCCAGCACATACCTGGTATGAGCGGGCTGGCCACTAGGGGGCGGAGACGACTCCATACTTCGGCAAAAGACAAGTCACTTACTGACTGCATTGAAGGGAAAAGGTAATATTTAGCACATAATAACCCCACAGACCTTATGGGGGGGGGGGGGGGGGGACAGACATCCAGGATTCCTTACCTTGGTACACAAGCCTAGAGTCTGGGGGAGGTTATGTTCATGCCGACCTTCCCACCAGCTCCAGGTAAACTGGCAATTTAAATATGCCGCCCCGTGGCCGCTACGGCGCGTCGCAAGTGATGTCACGGGTCACTCCCGTGCATGCGCACCGAGTCTGACACTCGCCGCGAACTGCGCACGTGCAGAACGCCGCAGAACCCGGAGCGGCGGCCGCAACCTCGGCCGGACCGGGTACAGGAGACGCCATGGTGGTAAGGGGAACCGGAAGGAGCACAAAACCCATAGAGGGGGCACCCGGCTGTATTACAGAGCATTCTAAACAAATACCCAGAAAGTAGAGACAAGAGAAGAGAACAATTAGACACATAAATGGAACACAATCAAAAACTTAGATGAAAAAAACAGGTACCATAACAGGGCTTACCACCCTGCCCGGAGCAGTGATGGGTCCCAGGAGACGCAACACCGGGCTGTTTTCGGGCAATAGTAGGCCACCCATAGCAGCTGGGCTCTCTCGGCCAGACCACAAAGCTCCTGCAGAGGGTCTCTACGATTGCCCCCTCCATACCCTGCTAAGAGAAAAGGGCTTAGCGGAGGCTCCATGCTGACCCAATCCTGCTTCCAGTATATAGGACCGCTGTAGGAACGCATCACCATATGCATGAGGAGGACAAAAAAGGAACACGGATGCTGAAAGGGAGCAAAGATTTATGGGAGTGGGGTCCTATAGGGTAGGAGAGGAGGCGGGGCCTACCCAAACGTATGCTGCCATGGAGTCTGTCAGGAAACAAAATATAATATCTGTAAAGGAAAAGGGGTTGTGTCAAATAAATGGTTACCAAACATGTAAAGACTTAAAAATTCCATGCACACCCATGAAATTGCAAAAAAACGACAGTACCTTAAATTGTCCTAAATTTACAGGTTATTCGTTTAGATAGACATGTGCGGTTTGTTTCGTTCAGAATAAATATTCAGACAAATTTTTCGTTTTTCGGAGATTCGAATATAAAATCGCACGTTTCGAATTGAAAAAATTGGTAACTTCGAAGGAAATTCGAAAAAGACATAAAACTAATTCCGAATGCGAATCCTGGAATACGAATTGAACAAATCAAGCAAATTTACTGAAACAAAATAACTAGATTAACAAATTTAATCAAAACGAAACAAAACTATTTTTTCAAGATGCCCATGTCTAGTATAGAGTTAATCGTGAATTATGGTCCTAGTATTGTTGATCTTACTCTGACTTTTGAGATGATACCTCACAAGTGATACAATCGCTGTTTATATACATGTGAGAGACTTACACATGTTTGCATTTGTGTTTCTGCATGGGGGGTATAGGGGTGCTTTTTCTTTGTTATTATTGTTTTCATGTTTTATTAAAGCTGTAAAACAAAAAAAAAAAAACTGGACTTTTTAAAAAATCCTAAGGACATGACTTAAACAAACATTTACCAGTTTTTCCATTTCCTGGTTGGGTGAGGCACTGGCGAGGTAGTCCTGGTCTCACAGCTACATCTTGGCAAGTTCCTGTCACATGTTCCAGGAGATAGACCCAAAGTTCAGGAAGTAAAGGGATATGGACTCATCTACCCCATGGGTTTTTTTTTACACATATGGTAGAGTGTGGTTCCCTCTAAAGAACAATCTGCATTCGCTTCTCAGAGGGTAGTGCTGAGTGGAGTTATATCCCCTCATCACTGCCTGATTTAACCCTATAATGCTGCTCTACCACACTGTGACGGTCCGCACCGTCACTGACAGTGAAAAAAACTATGTGACAGATAAATTGATGGTTTGGACTGCTTCAGTTGATCAGACTTGTAACAGATGCATGCCATCAGCTCAAACACCTGTCTTCCACGCATTGTAAATCATGCTGATTTGCTCACCTATTGCTTACGGTGGGTTCTCAGTATTTACACTGGGCTTCCGGGCTGGCTTAAGTGTAATGAGTTAATTAGCATGTTAATTGGGATTAGCCATGAGTCAGCTGTACCTCGTTAGCTATTCATTGTGTGATGTTTTGGGTAAATATTCATGTAGTGACCAACCTACTTCTAAAGTGTATAAAAGTCTGTTTCTTTTTTAACCACTTTACCACTAGAGGATTTTGCCGTCTTACATCTGGGCCACTTTTTGCGATTCGGCGCTGTGCGACTTTAACTGACAATTGCGTGGTCGTGCGACGCCATACCCAAACAAAATTTACGTCCTTTTTTTCCCACAAACAGAGCTTTCTTTTGGTGGTATTTGATCACCTGTGCGATTTTTACTTTTTGCGCTATAAACAAAAAAATAGCGTAAATTTTGAAAAAACAACATTTTCACATTTTTTTTATATGAAATTCCCCCCCAAAAGATGTAAAAATCAAAATTTTTTTAAATTTTTGGCCAATTTGTTTTCTGCTACCTATGTTTGGTAAAAAAATTCACAATAAGCATATTTTGATTGGTTTGCGCAAAAGTTATTGCGTTTACTAACCAAGGGAAAGATTTCTGTCATTTTTGGTGTTTTTTTTTTTTTTACGCGTAATGGCGATCTGCGATTTTTTTTTGCGGGACTGCGACATTGCGGCAGACAGATCGGACCCTTGACTGACATTTTTGACACTTTTGGGGTACCAGTGACATTACTGCAGTAATCAGTGCTATATATTTGCACTGTTACTGTAAAAATGACACTGGCAGGGAAGGGGTTAATTTTATTGGAGAGGGAGGGGTTAATGTATGCCTGGTGCTTACTGACGTGTGGGGGGGTAGGTTACTGTGTGACACAAGGACAGATCCAGGGTTCAGCTATGCTGAACCCTGCAATCTGACCCTGCCTGTCACTTGGGAGATCCGCCGGCTTGTGTTTACACAAGCCGGCGGATCTCCACACTAGATCCCCGACGATCGGGGAAGAGCAGAGGCGATCGCCACTGCTCCTCCCCTGGCCCGACTCCCGCTGTGACTGAATACAGCGGGAGCGAGCCTCCTGCGGCGCGCGCGAGCCTCCTGCGGCGCGTGCGAGCCTCCTGCGGCGCGCGCGCCGCCGCCGAGAAAGGGGAGTGTCTGACGACGTAGTACTACGTCGTCAGATGATAACGAGCCACTTTGCCGCAGTAGTACTCCGGTACTCAGTGGTAAAGTGGTTAATAAAGGAGTTAGTTGTTTCCAGTATACAAGCTTAGTGTCAGGCTAGTTTTGTATGACAGCGGCTGGGACTTGATATCTATGTTCAAGACTGCGAGGAAGCCGTATACTGACGGAAGACCACAAGTACAGTGTGGGTCTGAGGTTCCGTTACATGCACCACAATCACATGAATTGCATGTGGCTGCGTTGGGGTTCGAACCCATTGACCTCAGTTGGAGAGTTTGATAGGTGGTGCTACTTGTCAAACTCTGCAATCCGGCAGGAACTACAGCACTCGGCGTTCCAGGATTTTGTCCCTGGGTGCATACTATATTATACCCTAGTACCGCCTGGTGCGCCATTCAGCAGTAGCTTCCAGCCTGGATGGTACATCTGTGCCTTTTGCCTTCACAGATCTGTGTGAATGAATGACGTGGCTGTTTGGGCGGAGCCACACAAAGCTGCACCTATTTCAAAAGTGACAGCAGCTGCAGGGGAGAAGAACCCTGGAGGGGTGTAGCTTAGGGGTGGGGGGTCCCATTTGCAACATTTTACACCATAAAAATGTGTGACATGTAACATGGTCTAAATGGTGAAGTTAGCCTTTAACCACTTAAGCCCCGGAAGATTTTACCCCCTTCCTGACCAGGGCCTATTTTGCGATTCGGCACTGCGTGATTTTAACGGACAATTGCGCAGTCGTGTGACGCTGTACCTAAACGAATTTGACGTCCTTTTTTTCCCACAAACAGAGCTTTCTTTTGGTGGTATTTGATCACCTGTGCGATAAACAAAAAAAAGAGCGTCAATTTTGCAAAAAGAACAATATTTTTCACATTTTTTTATATGAAATTCCCCAAAAAAATGTAAAAATCAAAATTTTTTAACATTTTCGGCCAATTTGTTTTATGCTACATATGTTTGGTAAAAAAAATCGCAAGCATATTTTGATTGGTTTGCGCAAAAGTTATCGCGTTTACTAACAAAGGGAAAGATTTTTGTCATTTTTGTTGGTTTGTTTTTTAACGCATAATGGCGGCGATCTGCGATTTTTTTGCGGTACTGCGACATTGCGGCGGACAGATCGGACCCTTGACTGACATTTTTGACACTTTTGGGGTTACCAGTGACATTTCTACAGTGATCAGTGCTATAAATATGCACTGTTACTGTAAAATGACACTGGCAGTGAAGGGGTTAACTTTTTTTGAGAGGGAGGGGTTATGTGTGTCCCTAGGGGCGTGATTCTAACTGTGATTGGCTGTGGCTAGAGGTGTATGAACAGTGATCAACGGTCCTACATAGTAGAACCGTATGATCACCATTCATACACAGGGAAGAATGACAGGCGGCTTGTTTACATTAGCCGCCTGCCTTTCTCCCTCTGCACCGACGATCGCAGAGTGACTGGCGGACTTTGGGTCCACCGGTCACACGTGCGGGGGGGGGTCCGTGACCGCGCGGGAGTGGGAGCGCGCCCCCGGGGGCGCGCGCTCACTCCCTAGACCCTCACAGGCTAGCGACGTAGTACTACGTCGCTCTGCCTGTGAGGGGCTGACCGCCGCAGTAAATAGTCGTGCGGCGGTCGGCAAGCGGTTAAGCTTCCCATCATGCATCTTTAATTGCTTGGTTTCTTCTTTCTCCAACCCTCCAAGTCTTCAAATCTCTGGTTGGTGACCAATAGCACCCCCGGCCATTAAAGTGCCACCAGTAAAAAATATTTGTCTCCGAGCAATGCATTGTTCTATCTCTTTGTGTTGTCTTTTCTTTGCTCACACTCATTGACACTGTGAACGGGGCCACTCACCATGCATGTGGAGGTACTTTTCATGTGAGAGCACGCTCTTCAATGCCCGGAACCAGGTGGGGCCACGTTCATGTAAGAATCAAACATTATGGTGGTTCCCTGGCTTGAGCTGTATATTGTGCGCAGCAATAAAAGTACAGAGCCCCTCCGTAGAGTGCTGTCCCATGTCACTACACACCTTTAATGTTTATTTCATTTAGGAGGGACACTGCTGAGCCCATGCCCTCTCCACCAGTCTAGCATACCTATGCCACCTCACTACCAGTGACAGAATGGAGTCTCACCATGCACTAGCGTGGACCTCATGTGTGCACTTCCTTAACTCTTCCCATTCTCCCGTACCATTTGGCTAAGCTACTGGTCTCTGTAACACAGGTTCTGTCACAGATACTCTTGTGGAACCGACTGCTGGGGAGAGAGCCAGATCACCGGCCCCCTCACTACAGGAGGACCCTCTACCATGCCAGGTACCATACTTAATGACCAGCTGCAGTGTACCTTGCACTACTTCCTGATAACCCATAGCAACTACACTCTTCCTCGTCTTGCCCAGTAGACCTTCTGTAGTGCTTCATACCAGAGGAGTAACTAAAATCTTCCCAGTGCAAGAAACCATAAAGGGCCTCCCTGACCCCCGGCTGGGCACCTCCCAATGGTGGCAGAGCCCCAGGGTCCAGTTGCAAGTGCGATCTTTGCAACCCTTGTACCAGAAGTGATGAAGTCATTGTCGCTTCTGGAAATGGTGTCAGTTGTTTTTTATCTTTGTTATTTTTTACTATTTCATTTTCATTTATTATTTCTTTATTTCATGTTTTTTTTTTTTTGCAATTTTATTTTTTTTTTACAATTTTTTTTTTAGGAGGCCCATTGGGGAGCTTTGGTGAAATGCCTGGGGTCTAAACAGACCTTCCCATTCATTCACAAACTGAAGCATAGTAAACACAGTTATGAATGAACACAGTTTATTATTGTTCAGTTATGAATGGACAAAGTCAGTGATCGGTACATATCACTGACTGTATTCAGTCAGACAAGGAAGGGGCTGGTAAATTACACATCTACAGGCCCCCTTTCCTGCTCTCCATCCATACAGCATCCCCTGCAGCAGCTGGCAGGAGAAGGAAGGGGAGAACCCATTAGCGCTGCAGGGATGAGGGGGGTCAAGAAGAGAGCACATTTTCCTCCTGCAGCCACTGAAAGGCTGCAGGAGAAAAATGGAGGGGACCAGTTCATCTATATACTACCCCCCTACCCAGGTGTACAGGGGGCCACATGGGCTACCTGAGCATTGGGGCCAGATCACAATTGCCACCCCTGCATGTATGCCCCTGCTTCTAACTGTACCAGTTTTGGTGGGACCTTTCCAAGGTTTGAACAAAATCCTGGTGTCCTTTGAATCCAGGCTGAGTTCTGGAGGCCAGTGCTAGAACAAGTTGAGGCACTTGACTCCAGTAACTTGCCTAACAAGGCTGAGCCAGAGTGGTCACCCGGTGTACTTGCCCTGCATCTCTTACGGGTGCCAAGGGTCTCAGACACTGCAATTGTCCCCTCTGTGGCAGGAGGTATCTCTTTGATTTAGGGTAGGGGGCTGGTAAAAGGATATGTGCTAGGGGTGATTTTGGAGAGGAGAGGACTTGTGCTAGAAGATGGTGTAGGGAATTCAACACAAGTCCTCTACCCTCCCAAATCACCCTCCAGCACACATCCTCTTACCCTCCATCACTCCTCCAGGTGGATATGCTTATTACCTGCCTCCCCTCCAACCCACCCCCATTAACCTGCCCCCCCTGTATATGCTCTTCCATAAACTCAGATCATCAGCGCGGGTGTTACAATGTAATGTCCCTCCTCCATGGCTTTTCCCGGTTGTGTACAGGAGAACATCAGAGCCGAGGAGGAGGAGCCGGCTAAAGTGAGGTCTGTGTGCAGGCAGTCAGTGGTGAGACATGCAAGCTGCCAAGTAGGGGGCGATCATCAGTATGGGACCCCAGGACCCTGCAAGTGATGGGAGGCAGGTGAACCAGGAGTCCACGCTAGCGAACACAGACAAGTAATCAGAGCTTAATGCCAGGAAGTTGTTCCGAAACTGAGCTACGGGATGCAGCACAGAGTGCCTTATGCTCTGGGCCCCCCCTCCCACAGGGGTGGAATACCACAGCCCAGTCGCAAGAGTGACCTTGGCAACCCTGGTAGTTCCGTCACTGCTTCATTCCCTACATGTGCTTCACTGATCCTGTTCCTTCATATGCCAGAAACCATCATGCATAATTTTAATGAGTTCAGACTAGGCTTAAAATAGTGGATGCAACTTTACTGATTATTTTGTGGCAACATCCAACAAATACACTTCCAGTGCAACATTTATCTAACTGAACTAGGCTGCCCAGGCATACCTCAACAAGGTGATAGTCCGTGACTAACATCTCCCAAGGCTTGTCAGTTTTCTGGTCTTCCGGTGTCTTCCAGCGGACTACTGGGCGCAGCAGTCCCTCGCAATGTCCCATGGAGCTTACAGCATCTCTGAGAGCGGGCGAGTTCCGACCTCCCCCTGCCCACCCCTATTTATATCTCAGGGTGGAGTGACAGGGTCCAAAAAGCCTGGGAACTGAGGTGCTAGCAGTTAACCCCTCCCTCAGCCTGGGACAGCCAACTACCTAACTAATACACTTGTAAGCAACCTGCCTACAACACTATAGCATTTCTGTGAACATTTCTCTTCTCTTCCCAGGTCTCCTGTGTATGCTGATCATATCGGTGTCATCAGGAATGGTGTATGTACAGAGCGGATCAGACATCACTGGCTGTAATATGAAATGTCCTGGCTATATAGGTAAAATGGAGCTGTACAGACAGTGTGGAGAGAAGGAGAAGACGATGATAGAGTATTACCTGCATTACAATTACACTAATTATCATGACCCCAGACTCCAACTGCACACAGGCAGTGGCTGCTGGAAGCTGAAATCTGCCAGGAAGGATGATTCCTGTGTGTATGAAACCTGGTATTACAGTCACAGTAATAAGGATTATCTATTGTCCTCTACAGAGATCCGTGTACTGGGTAAGAGTCCATATGCTGCATCACACATCTATGTCTGGACACTTGAAGATGGGGCGATAGACAGTGCAAACCAAAACCAGAAAAATTCCCAGCTCAACTCACAAACCAGTCTGCTTACCAACCGAATGTTTCCTGTCTAACAGTATGCATTAAAAACAGGGGTTTAGTTAGCACACATTTGTAAACGAATGCCTAAACTGGAGGGCCACTTCATGGCACCCTGTATTACCTGCAGTCCTAACTCCTGTAAATCTATGAGAGTCTTTACAGTGGCAGCACATGCATTCCAATGGATAGATAGGGGGAAGGTGGGCCTGGAGGTAGCCCAAACCTCCTTAAAGGCACAGGGGCACAATGGATGCCCAGCACATAGCACAATGGCAGTAAAGGCATTAAGTGTGTCCCCTCACCAGTATACATCAATAACAAACAGGATGGCCCCTGCCCTCACCTATAACTGACCTTCACAGCAAGGATCACAAGGAAGGGCAATGCATTCAAGAAAAAAACAGAAAAATTCCCAGCTCAACTCACCAACCAACCTTCAGGCCCACCTGCCCCCTATCTATGCATTGGAATGCATGTGCTTCCACTGTGAAGACTCTTATAGATTTACAGGAGTTAGGACTGCAGGTAATACAGGGTGCCGTGAAGTGGCCCTGCAGCGTACGTATGCATTTGAAAATGTGTGCTAACTAAACCCCTGTTTTTAACGCATACTGTTAGACAGGTTAATTCGGTTGGTAAGCAGACTGGTTGGTGAGTTGAGCTGGGAATTTTTCTGGTTTTGTCTTGCATGCATTGCCCTTCCATGTGCTCCTTGCAGTAAAGGCCAGTTATAGGTGGAGGCAGGGGGGCATCTTGTTTGTTTGCGATAGACAGTGGCTCAATGAAGAGCAGTATGCATGGAGGAATGTAGAGGCTGAACAACATGAAGTATGTAATGTAAATCATAATACATAAGGTGGAGCTGTGTGATGTACTGTATATAATGTATAGCACAGGATACTGGGATAGGAAGTATAGAATATATAATATACAGCACAAAGTGGAGTTGGGTGGTATAAAAAATATATAACATACACATACAGTGGGTAAAGTAAAGAATCACCCCCATTAAATAATCACATTTTGTTGCTTTGCAGCCTAAACTGTAGACAGACACATTTTATGTTTTATAAATCTTCACTCAGTGCAACTTATAACATCCAAGTGAAAGATAAAACACGAACATGTCAGAAAATAATACAAACAATTAAAAAACAGAATCACTGAGTTTAAAAAGGATCATCCCCTCCTAAAAATTACTTGTAAACTTAATCAGGTGTAGCTAATCACCTTCTCAATGGCACACAAAGCTATTTGCTTTTCAACTGTGATCAGCTGTGGTCACTTTGTTTAGCTCAGCATGAAAGGAGCTTTCCTGGAGCATTTCAGTTCCTTGTAGTGCAACTGAAGCAAACAATAAACTATGGGTGGCATGGCATTGTCGCCGGGATCTCCGGGATAAAGTTGTGGACAGTCACAAGTCAGGCGATAGATACAAAAACATTTCAAAGACTTTATCAATGCCTAGAAGCACAGTGAAGTCTATTATTCAGACGTGGAAGGTATTTGGTACAAAACAGACCCTCCCTGGATAAGGACGTCACTCAAAACTGTATGAAAGAACCAGGAGGAAACTGGTCAGTGAGGCTACCAAGAGGTGTACAGCAACTCTGAAGAAGTTCCAGGAATTTATAACAAAGAGTGGTCATTGTGTGCATGTGACAACAATATCACAAATTCTCCACAAATGTGGCTTGTATGGGAGGGTTGCAAGAAAGACCATATGCAGTCACCACTGAACTTCGCCAAAACGCACCTTGAAGATTCTGAGGCCACATGGAAAAAGGTGTTATGGTCTGATGAGACTAATATTGAATTATTTGGCCTCAACACCAAATGATATGTCTGGCAACTGGCGGAAGTCCAATACAGCTCACCATCCAAATAACACCATTCCTACAGTAAAGCATGGATGTGGTAATATCCTGGTATGGGTGTGTTTCTATGCAGCAGGGACTGGAGCACTTGTCAGGATAGAAGGAAAAATGGATGGTGCAAAATACCATTAAATTATTGAGGAAAATCTGCTGCCCTCTCCCAGAAAGTTGCCAATGGGAAGAAGGTTTACCTTCCAACATGACAATGACCCAAAGCACACAGCAACAATGAGCACACAGTGGTTGAAAGAGAAAAAGGTGAATGTCCTTGCATGGCCTAGTCAGAGCCCAGACTTAAACCCCATTGAAAATCTGTGGAATGACATGAAGAATGCAGTCCACCAACGGTCACCATTAAATTTAACTGAACTTGAGCAGTTCTGCAAAGAAGAGTGGGCAAATATTGCAAAGTCTAGTAGTTAGTAAAGACATATCCCAACAGAATAAAGGATGTAATTAAAGCAAAGGGTGGTTCAACAAATTACTGACACAAGGGGGTGATCCTTTTTCCAACTCGTGATTATGTTTTTTAATTTTTTATGACTTGTTGGTGTTTTATCTTTCACTTGGGTGATATAAAATGCATTGAGTAAATACAGCTGGATAAAGCAAAAACTGTGTCTGTCTTCATTTCAGGCTGCAAATCAACAAAATATGATTCTTTTAAAGGGGGGGGGGGGTTGATTCTTCTTTATACACACTGTAGCTGTAGTGATGTGGAGAGCAAAATACACAGAGAGGAGTGGTGCAGAGTTCAGGGGCAGACTGACCAGGCCTGGGGTCAGGTGGGCCCCATGAGAGACTTAGTCAGTCCGCCCCTGGAGGGGGAGGGATCGCAGTATACTGCCGCAGGGGACAGCCAGTGAGAGAGCTGGAGGCTGCAGACAAAGTGGAGTCAACTCAGAGCCTTATGTGCAGCTCTGCAGCAGGTCAGGGTGCTACCACACACAGGTCTGTCATCGGGGGGGGGGGGGGCACACAGGACATCTGCCGCTCGGAGTCACACACGCGGCAATCGTCCTCCTGTGGCAGTAGACACCTCTCTCCCCGCTGGCAGCTGCACACAGCTCACTGAGGATACTCCTCCCCCTCCTCCGCTCCAATGTTCTGATGTACACAGACAGGAGGGAGATTTCACTGCAAGAGTCACACTGATGATCTGAGGTCTGTGTATAGTTTATAGATACAGTGGAGGGGGACACAGTAACCAGGAAGGGGGGGGGGGTGGGGGGATGTAGCATGGATGCACACATGGTGGATTGATGAGGGGGCTAGAGGATATGTGCTGAGGGTGCTTTGTGAGGGGAGAGGACTTCTGCTAGTAGGCGCGGGACCTCTCCCCTCTCAAAGCACCTCCCAGCACATATCCTATTACCCTCCAAATCAAAAGCTGCCACGTCCCACTCAGTCCTCCTCCCACGGCCTCCCTCAGTCCTCTTCCCACGGCGTCCCTCAGTCCTCTTCCTACGGCGTCCCTCTGTCCTCCTCCCATGGTGTCCCTCAGTCCTCATCCCACGGCATCCCTCAGTCCCCCTCCCACGGTGTCCTTCTGTCCCCCTCCCACGGCGTCCCTCTGTCCTCCTCCCATGATGTCCCTTAGTCTCCCTCCCACGGGGTCACTTCAGTCCCTGTCCCATGGCGTCCCTCAGTCCCCCTCCCACGGTGTCCTTCTGTCCCCCTCCCTTGGCATCCTTCTGTCCCCCTCCCATGGCCTCCCTCTGTCCCCCTATCACGGCGTCCCTCTGTCCCCCTCCCATGGCATCACTCAGTCCCCTTCCCACAGCCTCCCTCTGTCCCCCTATCACAGCATCCCTCTGTATCCCTCCCACGGCGTCCTTCTCTCCTCCTCCCATGATGTCCCTCAGTCCCCCTCCCACGGGGACCCTCAGTCCTCCTCCCACGGCGTCCCTCAGTCCCCCTCCCATGGGGCCCCTTAGTCCTCCTCCCACGGCATCCCTCAGTCCTCCTCCCACAGCATCCCTCAGTCCTCCCACAGCGTCCCTCAGTCCTCCCACAGCGTCCCTCAGTCCTCCTGCCATGGCATCACTCTGTCCCCCTGCCACGGCGTCCCTCTCCCACGGCGTCCCTCTGTCCCTCTCCCATGGCATCCCTCTGTCCCTCTCCCACGGCATCCCTCTGTCCTCCTCCCATGGCGTCCCTCTATGGCATCCCTCAGCTCTCCTCCCACGGTGTCCCTCAGTCCTCCTCCCATGGTGTCCCTTAGTCCTCCTCCCACGGCATCCCCGGGGATCCCCTAAAAAGTAACTGTGATAGAGGGCTCAGGACAGTAAGGACTTGCTTACATTTGCATTTTGTGGGCTGTTAAAACCACATAGTTGAGCCCTGTGTTTACCCCCTCCCCAACCGCACCCCCTTTAACTGTAGTGGCCAGGGGTGTACACATGCTGCAGCAGGAATTATTTACCCTGTCACACTTAACAGGTGTAGCACCTGCCAAGTGTGACCCATTGAAGTGAGTGGGGCTGCTCTGCAACCGCTCTGCAACCTTGTGCAGTACAGTGACCAAGGGGGTAAAGGAGGTGGTGAGGATGAGTTTTATCACCTCCTCACCAACTGCTTTACCCCTTTGGATCCGACACTAGCATGCAGCAACTGCATGCATTGCACACAGTTGCAGGGTGCTGGCAGAGTGGCCCCATTCACCTAAATGGGTTACACTTGGCAGGCGCTACACCTGTGTGAGAGTGTGTATAATTCCTGCTGCGACTGGGTGTAATGTTCTGGTACCTCTGGTACCCCTATTCCACTTTCCACTTCAGTGTATGCGTCCCACCATTCTCTTCTGGTAGGTGCGCATACACCTTTAAGACCGATGCTGTCATCACTGAGCGCCGCAGAGCGGCTATTTCAACCGCCGGCGTTCTCACTCACATGTTCGTTCAATGTGCCTTGTTGCTGACCTGCCTTGAAGCTCATATGCTTGCAAGCGTACCTCGCTGTCGGAACCTCGCTACTGATCCCTGTATCCCGCTACCGGATCACTTGCTCATACTGAACCTCTCTACTACTGCTTGCTATTAGTGATAAGTACCCCGCAGGGGAATCCTCCATAACCTTCCTACTAAGCTTACACTATCTAGCTCTGCATATTAAGGACTTTTACTATCATCTGCACTAATTAGATTGCTAGCTCTTGAGCCTACTAACATCTATCCTTGCACTGAGTTAGTCTCTCCTGTATGTCATCTGCTATCCTACCACCTACTACCATACATGATTGCTAACCTATCTGCATCCTACCTGTTACCATCTATGCTCTCATGAACATTTCTCTCAACTGCTGTTCACCTATTGTCACTGTTCATACCTGTCTCTTCAGCTCATCACCACTATACTGCTATATACATCTATCACTCCAGGAACATCTTATTGAGTGTGTATATTTGTATGCTGAATCAGACAGACCACAGTGATGAGTCTTGGGAGTTGGAATTGGTATTTCAACGTATCTCTACATGACTGCTGAGTGGAGTTTTTCTGCAGCTGCAAATCCATCTTGTTTCAGAAAACGCAGGAGCATTACAGATTGAACGAACCTAAAATGGATTCAGCAGATTTACCCACTCAAGTGACACAATTAAAACAACAAGTGACTGCGTTAATACACGCTCTTACTGAATTAAAAGAAGACAATCAGGCTCTGAAGCAGCAGGTAACCCGTCTATCACAACTTGCCACTGCTCAGCCCCCTGAACCAAAAATAAATCCTCCTCTAGTGTTTACAGGTGATCGCAAAAAATTTTGTGAATTCAAAAACGCCTGTCAGTTACTTTTCTTGCTAAAACCTCGTACCTACCTTACTGATCATATCAAAGTCTGTACTGTTATTTCATACCTAATGGGTGATCCACGGGCCTGGGCAGACTCTCTCTTTGAGAAAAATGATCAGCTTCTCAACTCCTATGCTTTATTCCTAGCGGAACTCGCTAGTCTATATGATGACCCCAATAGGCAGAGTACTGCCGATATTCAATTGAGGTCCTTGAAACAAGGTAGGAGACCTGTAGAAGACTTTGTAGCAGAGTTCAAAAGATGGACCCTTGCTCGCCCGAGCGGATTTACCGGACACCCTGGATGCTTTGATACAACTCAGTATCAACATAGACAGGAGGCTGCGAGAAAGAAAGGCTGAAAAAATGGGAATGCCATTGTCCAGTCCTTCTCGGATTTCGGCCGTTGACCCTACTCCTATGGAGGTAGGAACCATACGCCCACCTTTATCAACTACTGAAAGAGCCAGGAGACGATCCAGTAATCTTTGCTTGTACTGCGCATCCCCGGATCACATGATAAGCGTCTGTCCCCTTGTCCGCAAAAAAGAGGGTGAGTGTTCACATGTCCTCCTAGGGGGATTGACAACTTCATTTACTAACCCTTATCTTTTTGTTCGTTTGACATTGCAGTGGGACCAGACTAGGATTACCACTAAAGCCATGATCGACACAGGATCTTGCGGAAATTATATCGATATACGTTTTGCTACTTTAAATAAAGTACCTATTATTTCAAAACCTAAGCCTGTCTCTGTGAGTCTTATTAACGGTATTCCGTTATCTTCTGGCCCAATCACTAATCAGACACAAGCACTCCTAGTCACCACTAACGAGTCTCATACGGAGACCACTACCTTTGACCTATTATCTTCGCCCCCATTTTCCCATTGTTTTTGGACTTCCCTGGTTACACACACATCAACCAACCATAGATTGGAAGAAACGGACCCTAACCTTCCTCTCTTACTATTGCGAGAGTACGTGTAACGTCCCGTCTTATGGAAAGATCCTGTCTGTGGTGTCAGATGAGATTGCACTATGCTATCAGGATCTGTCCGAAGTTTTTCTTGAGAAAAATGCTCAAGTACTGCCTCCCCATAGGGATTATGATTGCACTATTGATCTACTCCCAAATAGTAAATTGCCTTTTGGTCATGTTTATCCTCTTTCACAGGATGAACTTTCCCATCTCAAGGAATACTTGGATGAGAATTTGACAAAAGGTTTTATTAGACCTTCCACTTCTTCCACAGCTGCAGGACTTTTTTTTGTCCGCAATAAAGACTCAAGTCTCAGGCCTATTATCGACTATAGGCAATTGAACGCCATTACAGTAAAAGATCGCTATCCTTTGCCGCTTATCCCTGAACTCATTGAACAAGTGCGTGGAGCTACCTACTTTTCAAAATTGGACCTGAAAGGGGCATACAATCTAATCCGAATCCGTGATGGAGATGAGTGGAAGACAGCATTCAGAACCAGATACGGATTGTTCGAATATCTTGTAATGCCATTTGGGCTATGTAACGCTCCCGCAGCTTTCCAACGATTCATAAACGATATCTTTAGAGACTTACTTGATGTCTGTGTTGTGGTATATCTGGACGATATACTTATTTATTCACGATCCTTGTCTGAACATATAAAACATGTAAGACTTGTGTTATCCAGATTACTCACACACAATCTATACGTGAAACTAAAAAAATGCTTATTTCATAAAGAAGAAGTATTATTCCTAGGATACATCATATCCAAAACAGGAATCAAGATGGATATGAGTAAGATATCCTGTATTCAGGATTGGCCTATACCAACCACCCGCAAAGCACTACAGCGATTCCTTGGATTTTCAAACTTCTATAGAAAGTTCATCAAGAACTTCTCTGCCATTGTGAGACCTCTCACACAACTCACAAGTATTAAGAAACCATTCAAATGGTCAGATGAAGCAAATGAAGCTTTTCGCTTGTTAAAAACAAGCTTTACCTCTGCTCCCATACTACGCCATCCAGACCCATCCCTCCAATACATTCTGGAAGTAGATGCGTCAAATATGGCAGTAGGAGCAGTACTCTCCCAACGACCAACGAATACTTCACCACTCCATCCAGTCGCCTTCTTCTCTAAATCTCTAAGCAGCCCAGAGGTGAATTACCCAGTGGGTGAAAAGGAACTGCTTGCTATAAAACTGGCTCTGGAGAATTGGCGACATCTACTTGAAGGCACCCGATTACCAATACTCATATATACAGATCATAAAAATCTTCAATATCTTCAGACTAACAAAACCCTCTCCCACCGGCAGGTACGATGGTCACTATTCTTCCTAAGATTTAACTTCCTAGTGACCTACACACCTGCAGACAAGAATAAAAAAGCGGATGCGCTATCACGATTAACTGAAGATAATTGCTCCGAAATCCCTTCCGTTCCTATAATACCCTACAAGCGTATTATTGGGGTTGTCCGTTCCTTGAAGGAAGAGATTCTACACAGTATAGGTTTGGATTCACCTCCACCACAACTAAGTGCTGATGCAGAAGGCTTCCTCTACTACAACGACAAACTCTACATACCCCCTACTATGCGCACCAAGATCTTGCAATTGTCACATGATGTGCCTATGGCAGGACATATGGGTATGACAAAGACCCTTAATTTGCTTACCAGGCAGTTTTGGTGGCCTGATATGAAGACATCTATACAAAAATTTGTCTCTTCATGCAACGTCTGTGCCAGGTCCAAAATTGACACTACAAAACCATCCGGTCTACTATGCAGTCTACCAATACCCCAGACTCCATGGGAAGTTGTGTCCTTGGACTTTATAGTAGAACTACCACCTTCCAAAGGATTTAATACCATTTTAGTGTCAGTGGACCATCTGACAAAGATGGCACATTTCGTTGCTATTCGCAGACTACCTTCGTCCAAACAAACAGTGGAACTACTGATGAAACATGTCTTTAAGTTACATGGAATTCCAAAAACTCTTTTGTCTGACCGTGGATCACAATTCATCTCCAAGTTTTGGCAAGAACTATGTCACATACTACGAATTGAGCGAAAGCTCACTTCTCCCTACCATCCTCAGACCAACGGACAGACTGAAAGAGTCAACCAGTGCATCGAGCAATATTTACGTTGCTACACATCATACCTACAGGATGATTGGGTGGATCTCCTCCCTCTGGCAGAATTTGCCTACAACAATAGCAACCCACAGTACGACCAAACAGAGTCCGTTCTATTTGAACTATGGGTTTCATCCCACTATTCTTCCACCACGCATCCTTCCATCAAGTAACCCAGTAGCCTCAGACTATCTTACCCAAATAAAAGACTCTCTGGGTTTACTTAATACTACCATCTCACACGCTCATAGTCAACAAAAAAAGTACTATGACCTTCGTAGAAGACCTTCTCCTCAGTATGCTATTGGGGACCTCGTTTGGCTATCAACAAAAAACTTAAGATTAAAGATCCCTAACAAAAAGCTTGGGCCTCTGTTCTTGGGACCCTTCCCAATCAGGAAACTTATTGGAAAGGCTGCAGTACAGCTCACATTACCAACAGACCTCAAGATACATCCCATCTTCCATGTGTCGCTACTGAAGCCCCATGTTCCTGACCAAGGAATAAGGCCTACCATCCCACCTCCACCTCCTGTACAAGTTGAAGGCGGAGAAGAATATGAGATAAAGGAGATTCTGGATTCTCGTATCCACAGAAGAAGACTCCAATATCTAGTACGATGGAAGAACTATGGGCCCCAAGACGACACCTGGCTGGATACCTCCGATATACATGCCCCTAGGCTGATTCGCAATTTTCACGCGAAATACCCGGAAAAACCAGTTCTAGAGGCCTTCCGGAGCCGGCCTTAAGGGGGGGGTACTGTAATGTTCTGGTACCTCTGGTACCCCTATTCCACTTTCCACTTCAGTGTATGCGTCCCACCATTCTCTTCTGGTAGGTGCACATACACCTTTAAGACCGATGCTGTCATCACTGAGCGCCGCAGAGCGGCTATTTCAACCGCCGGCGTTCTCACTCACATGTTCGTTCAATGTGCCTTGTTGCTGACCTGCCTTGAAGCTCATATGCTTGCAAGCGTACCTCGCTGTCGGAACCTCGCTACTGATCCCTGTATCCCGCTACCGGATCACTTGCTCATACCGAACCTCTCTACTACTGCTTGCTATTAGTGATAAGTACCCCGCAGGGGAATCCTCCATAACCTTCCTACTAAGCTTACACTATCTAGCTCTACATATTAAGGACTGTTACTATCATCTGCACTAATTAGATTGCTAGCTCTTGAGCCTACTAACATCTATCCTTGCACTGGGTTAGTCTCTCCTGTATGTCATCTGCTATCCTACCACCTACTACCATACATGATTGCTAACCTATCTGCATCCTACCTGTTACCATCTATGCTCTCATGAACATTTCTCTCAACTGCTGTTCACCTATTGTCACTGTTCATACCTGTCTCTTCAGCTCATCACCACTATACTGCTATATACATCTATCACTCCAGGAACATCTTATTGAGTGTGTATATTTGTATGCTGAATCAGACAGACCACAGTGATGAGTCTTGGGAGTTGGAATTGGTATTTCAACGTATCTCTACATGACTGCTGAGTGGAGTTTTTCTGCAGCTGCAAATCCATCTTGTTTCAGAAAACGCAGGAGCATTACACTGGGACACGTGTACACTCCTGGCCACTGCAGTTAAAGAGGATGCGGTAGGGCGGGTAAATATAGCAATCACATTTGGGGTTTTACCGCCCCCTAACTGCAAATGTTGTGTAATCCTCTGGCCAGGGGGCAGGCCCTGGGAAATTTTGCCGGTCAGGCCTGGGGGTGCTCAAGGCTAAAGCTGTGTAAGGGCCCTCAAAATTTCTGATGGCTGCCCTAATCACACAGTTTAGTGTAATCACAGAAGTTTATGGTTTGTCTATAATTACCAGCCAGGCTAAATGAGTGTTCCTTCTTCCCCAGTGCCACTCATGTACAGATACCAATGTTATATACACTGCTCAAAAAAAATAAAGGAACACTTTTTAATCAGAGTATAGCATCAAATCAAATAAACTCCTGGGATATTGATCTGGTCAGTTAAGTAGCGGAGTGGGTTGTTAATCAGTTTCAGCTGCTTTGATGTTAATGAAAATACCAACAGGTGCAGTAGATGGGCAACAATGAGACAACCTCGAAAACAGGAATGGTTTTACAGGTGGAGGTCACTGAAATATTTTTCCCTTTTTTTCTGACTGCTTGTCACTAGTTTTGCATTTGGCTAGGGTCAGTGTCACTACTGGTAGCATGGGGCGATTCCTGAACCCTATAGAGGTTGCACAGGCAGTCCAACTCCTCCAGGATGACACATCAATATGTGTTATTGCCAGAAGGTTTCTGTGTCTCCCAGCACAGTCTCAAGAGCATGGAGGAGATTCCAAGAGACAGGCAGTTACTCTAGGAGAGCTGGACAGGGCCATAGAAGGTCCTTAACCCATCCGCAGGACCGGTATCTGCTCCTTTGTGCAAGGAGGAACAGGATGAGGACTGCCAGAGCCCTACAAAATGACCTCCAGGAGGCCACTGGTGTGGATGTCTCTGACCAAACAATCAGAAACAGACTTCATGAGAGTGGCCTGAGGGCCTGATATCCTCTAGTCTTTCACAGATGAGAGCAGGTTCTACCTGAGCACATGTGACAGACAGAAGGCAGTGCCATCTTAAGAGCATTAAAGGGCCCCGGGCAATGCAGTGCACTGGGGCCCGCCTACACAATCACCCACGAGAATAAAAATGCAAATTATCGATAAGGCCATATTTATTGGTACAGCAGTGCCAGGCTAATGACAGCTTCCAAGTTCGGTGGCTGGGTCCGGTGAACACAAACATGGATGGGAGTCAGACTCGACTGTCCTGTGTGTGCCTGTTCCCGTGGAGGCAGACAGGCATTCCTGCAGTTGTTGGCTCCCCCTCCATTGCCCAAGTGGCCTGACAGCAGTGCAGGGCCGACAGGCGCTTGCCACCTGCAAAGTTCAGTGGCGGGATGCACATGGGAATCGGGACTAATGCTTGGCTTGGGCTGGGTCACTAGGCAGGTGGGGCCCCCTGGACAAATGGGGCCCTCGGGCAACTGCCCAGCATGCCCATACTGTAAGATGGCCCTGACGGAGGGTCTGGAGAAGCTGTGGAGAACGTTATGTTGCTTGTAACATCGTTCAGCATGACCGGTTTGGTGGTGGGTCAGTGATGGTCTGGAAAGGCATATCCATTAAGGGACGCACTGAACTCTACAGGCTAGACAATGGCACCCTGACTGCCATTAGGTATCGGGATGAAATCTTTGGACCCATTGTCAGACCCTATGCTGGTGCAGTGGGTCCTGGGTTCCTCCTGGTGCATGACAATACCTGGCCTTATGAAGCGAGTGTATGCAGCCAGTGCCTGGAGGATGAAGGAATTGATACCATTGAATGGCCTCCATGTTTGCCTGACTTAAATCCATTAGAACACCTCTGGGACAATATGTTTCAGTCTATCTAACGCCGCCAGGTTGCACCTCAGACTGTCCAGGAGCTCAGTGATGCCCTGGTCCAGATCTGGGAGTAAATACCCCAGGACACCATCCGTCGCCTCATTAGGAGCATGCCCCGACATTGTCAGGCATGCATAAAAGCACATGGGGGCGAAACAAACTACTGAGGACCATTCTGAATTGCTGCAATGAAATTTCAGCAAAATTAACTAGCTTGTTGCATCATTTTTTTCACTTCGATTTTCGGGGTGTCTTTGAATTCAGCCCTCTGTAGGGTGATCATTTTCATTTCCATCAATCGATGTGGCATCCTTTCCTTCCTAACACATTACCCAGTCCATACCAGTATAGATCCTAACACATTACCCAGTCCATACCAGTATAGATATCCAGCATGAAAATTTTCCCCATTGAGATCTGATGTGTTTTCACAGTGTTTCATTTTTTTGAGCAATGTATAAGGAAAAGCAATCATTGTAGTACAGATATCAGTGTTATAGATACTAGCACTCAGTTTACAGAGATCAGCGTTATATATATAGGGTATAGCACTTAGTGAGTGCTATTCCCTATATAGAACACTGTATATACATATATATATATATATATATATATATATAAAACACTTTGGCGGGAAGAATGCTCCTTACATTGGTGGTCAGTGGGATGAATGCTCCTTACACTGGTGGTCAGTGGGAAGAATGCTCCTTACATTGGTGGTCATTGGGAAGAAGGAGGAGGACACAGTGAAGGAGCTCTCTCTCTGACAACCAGCCTTTTTCAAGCCTGGGTCTTCCCTGCTAGCTTGGCCCAGGAACAATGCCTGATCCTGGATGAGGCCCTGGGAGGGATCCCCCTGATGACATGGGGCCTAGTGAGGAGGAGGTGGAGGACCTGACTGTGGGTCCAGGCCCTGGTGAGAATGCAGATGTCTTCAGCCAGAATATTATCAATGGTTTTAGGGCGATTGGAAGAGCTGAAGAAAAACTTTAAGTTTTGAAGGCTGAACACAAATCCTTCAGAGCCAAGTACTGCCAGGCCTGGAGTAGAAATCGCATAGCCATGAAGCCTGAGTTACAGGATCTGGAAGAAAAGGTAAAGAAACAATCTTTATTATTGGAAAAACTTAAAGACAGAAGTGGAGTGTTTAAGGAAAAGTTTGACAATGAGAGGCGATTTGCCAGCCAGCCATCAGCAAGTTCCATGGATCAGCAGCCTCAGGTAATGGATGACCCGGCTCCATCTGCCTCTGCACCTCTCACCCCATGTCAGGCCTGGGAATTGCCAGCGGGAACCAGCCAGGGGGTTGAGAGTGAGCATGGAACCCTGACCTTCATTCAGCAGATGGAGACACCTCTGAGAGCAGACAAGTTTGCATTTTCTGATGTTCCAACACCGATATGGTAACGTGCCGGCGGGTATTTGAGGTACAGGACAACTACATGTCTCAGTTGGTGGATTCTCCTACTAGAGAAAATGCAGTCCTGGATCTATTGATCACTAATGACCCAGACCTAATCTCGGAGGTAGGAGTCCAGGACACCCGGGGCTCTAGCGATCACAGGATGATCACATTTAACGTAAATAACAATATAACAAGGCAAGTGGGGAACATAAGAACCCTAAACTTCAGAAGGGCAAACTTTCAGAAAATGGGCTCAATGATGGAACGGGTAAACTGGGACCAATCCCTAGTAACACTGACCACAGAGGAAAAATGGGAATGCTTTAGGAACATATTAAATAAATGCATCTCGCAGTGCATTCCTATGGGAAATAAATTTAGAAGAGACAAAGCCAAACCTGGCTGGCTAAACCGTAATGTTAAAAAACTTATTAGGGGGGAAAAAATGGCCTTCAAGAAATATAATTTAGAGGGCACAGTATCGGCTTTCGAGCAATACAAGGAGGCAAATAAGAAAAGTAAATATGAAATCAAAATGGCTATAATCAACTTTGAGAGACAAATACCGGAGGATAGTAAAAAGAACCCTAAGAAATTCTTTAAATATATCAACAGCAAAAAAACTAGGGCAGAGCATTTTGCACACATAATTAACGATGATGGGAGGATGGTTACAGAGGACACTGAAAAAGCAACCATGCTGAATGCTTTTTTCTGGCCAGTCTTTACACAGGAAAAGGAGGGGTACACTGACCACGACTATATGGTTAGTAGTAATACACAGGACTTGCCGCTATGGCTAACAGAGGGTGAAATCAGGGAAAGGCTGGATAAAATTAACACAAATAAATCACCAGGCCCGAATGGCCTACATCCGAGAGTACTCGAAGAACTTAGTAAGACTATATCTAGACCACTGTTCCTGATCTTTGCTGACAGTATTATGACAGGAAATGTACCAGGGGATCGGAGGAAAGCTAACGTGATACCGATATTCAAAAAAGGGCAGAGGCATATCCCGGGGAAATTATAGGCCTGCCAGTCTGACATCGATAGTATGTAAACTTCTGGAGGGGATGATAAGGGACTATATCGTAGAGTTTGCTAAAGACAACAACATCATCAGCAGTAATCAGCATGGGTTTACAATTGGGCATTCTTGTCAAACCAATCTCTTAACATTCTACGAGAAGGTGAGCTGTGAGCTAGATAGGGGGAGACCAGTGGTGTACCTGGATTTCGCTAAGGCGTTTGATACAGTTCCCCACAAGCGCTTAATTTATAAAATAAGGTCTGCAGGCATTGACCGCAAGGTTTGCTCTTGGATACGGAACTGGCTAAAAGGGCGTGTCCAAAGGGTGGTAATAAATAGCGCATACTCAGACTGGTCTGAGGTGGTAAGTGGGGTCCCCCAAGGCTCAGTCCTGGGACCAACCTTGTTCAATTTATTCATAAACAGCATTGAGGATGGGATCATTAGTTCTATATCAGTTTTTGCAGATGACACAAAATTGGGCAGGGCAATAACTGCACAGCAACGACATGGCAAATGAGGTTTAATGTGGAGAAGTGTAAGGTTTTGCACTTGGGGACTAAAAACATAAAAGGACAATACACTTTAGGAGGGGAACCTTTGGGGGAATCGAAAATGGAGAAAGATCTGGGAGTCTTGGTAGAGGATAGACTAAGCAATAGCGTGCAATGTCAAGCGGCGCCTGAGAGGGGACATGATAGCAATTAAAACTATCTCAATGGTGATCTCAGCATAGAAAAAAGCTATTTAGTCGAAAGGATTGCATGAGGACTCGAGGGCATACAATGTGATTAGAGGAGAAGCGTTTTAACCTCAGGCAACGTGGGGGGTTCTTTACTGTTAGGGCTACAAGATTGTGTAATTCTCTACCACAAGAGGTGGTTTCTGCGGGTAGTATGGTGGCTTTCAAAAGACTCTTAGACGTACATCTCAAGGATCAGAACATTCAGGGATATGAGAGATGATTACAGCCACACACACCTACACAGGTTGAACTAGATGGACTATTGTCTTTATTCAACCTCACCTACTATGTAACTATGTTACTATGTAATGTGAGTACACCCCTCACATTTTCGTAAATATTTTATTATATCTTTTCATGTGAAAACACTGAATAAATTAGACTTTGCTACAATGTAAAGTAGTGAGTGTACAGCTTGTATAAGGCTTCTTTCACAGGGCCGCTCCGTGTGAAAGCTCCGCTGCGGGGTTTTTTTTTTTTTTTTCACAGAGCGGATGACATTTGTGTCATCCGCTCCGTGTGCCCGCATATCATCCCATCCGTTTGCGGATGATATACGGACATAATGTAAGTCTATGGCATTGCGGATGTCAGCGGATGACACTGCTGACATCCGATTTTCCTTCCTTTCCGTTTTTTACACGGATGAAAAAATAGGGTTCTGTTCCGTTCCAAAAAACGGAACAGAACTGAAAGGAAGAAAATCGGATGTCAGTGGATGGTATTCCGCTGACATCCGCAGTGCCATTGACTTACATTATGTCCGCAAATCATCCGCAAAAAAATAGGATGATTTGCGGACAAGCGGAGCGGCCGTGTGAAAGAGCCCTTACAGTGTAGATTTGCTGTCCCCTCAAAATAACTCAACACACAGCCATTAATGTCTAAGCCGCTGACAACAAAAGTGAATACACCCCTAGGTGACAATGTCCATATTAAGCCCAAAGTGTCAATGTTTTTGTGGCCACAATTATTTTCCAGCACTGTCTTAACCCTCTTGGGCATGGAGATCACCAGAGCTTCACAGGTTGCCACTGGAGTCCTCTTCCACTCCTCCATGACTACATCACAGAGCTGGTGGATGTTAGAGACCTTACGCTCTTCCACCACCCATTTGAGGATGTCCCCCAGATGCTCAATAGGGTTTAGGTCTGGAGACATGCTTGGCCAGTCTATCACCTTTACCCTCAGCTTCTTTAGCAAGGCAGTGGTCGTTTTGGAGGTCTGTTTAGGGTCGGTATCATGTTGGATTACTGCCCTGCGGCCCAGTCTCTGAAGGGAGAGGATCATGCTCTGCTTCAGTATGTCACAGTACGTGTTGGCATTCATGGTTCCCTCAATGAACTGTATCTCCCCAGTGCTGGCAGCACTCATGAAGCCCCAGACCATGACACTCCCACCATCATACTTGACTGTAGGCAAGACACGCGTGTCTTTGTACTCTTCACCTGGTTGCCGCCACACACGATTGACAATATCTGAACCAAATACCTTTATCTTGGTCTCATCAGACCACAGGACATGGTTCCAGTAATCCATGTCCTTAGTCTGCTTGTCTTCAGCAAACTGTTTGCGGGCTTTCTTTTGCATCATCTTTAGAAGAGGCTTCCTTCTGGGATAACAGCCATGCAGATCAATTTAATGCAGTGTGTGGCGTATGGTCTGAGCACTTACAGGCTGACCCCCCACCCCTTCAACCTCTGCCGCAATGCTGGCAGTGCTCATACGGCTTTCTCCCAAAGACAACCTCTGGATATGACGCTGAGCACGTGCACTCAACTTCTTTGGTCGACCATGGCGAGGCTTGTTCTGAGTGGAACCTGTCCTGTTAAACCGCTGTATGGTCTTGGCCACCGTGCTGCAGTTCGGTTTCAGGGTCTTGGCAATCTTCTTATAGCCTAGGCCATGTTTATGTAAAGTAACGATTATTTTTTTTTTAGATCCTCAGAGAGTTCTTTGCCATGAGGTGCCATGTTGAACTTTTCAGTGACCAGTACGAGAGAGTGAGAGCGATTCTATGGAAGAGGAGAATATGAGTATGTTGTCAAGATACACAATCATGTAGAGGTCAAGGAAGTCTCTAAAGATACCATTGACGAAATGCTGGAAGGTAGCTGGGGCATTACACAGTCCAAAAGGCATAACTAAATACTCAAAGTGCCCATAGCGGGTATGAAAAGCTGTTTTCCATTCATCCCCTTCGCGGATCCTTACCAGGCTATATGCACCTCGAAGGTCAAGCTTTGTGAACACTTTTGCTGCTCTGAACCGCTGGAAAAGTTCTGGAACAAGAGGGAAAGGGTATCTGTTCTTAAATGTTATTTTGTTTAGCTCTCCAAAGTCCAGACAGGGTCTCAGGGTGTGATCTTTTTTTTCAACCAAAAATATGCCAAAAAAATATGTAAATCCCCTTTCTAGGTTCTCAATTTAGAGGGACATTGTCTCAAGCTCAAGTTCTGATAGGGGGAAAATCCGCCTGAATGGAATCTCGGTCCCAGTAAACAGTTCAACTGGGCAATCGTACAGCCGATGGGGCGGTAAGGTCTCGGCATTCTTCTTATCAAAAACATCTAAGAAATCATGGTAAACGGATGGAACATGTTGTGAAACTGAAGTCTCTGGTTGCAGTTCCATAAAGGGGGCCGAGGTGGTGACCGCTAGGAAAAAACAGTGTTGCTGGCAGTAGGTGGTAGGAAATGACACAGCTCCAGACTCCCAGTTTATTTGGGGATTGTGTGCCTGCAACCATGTAATGCTCAGGATTAGTGTTGAGCGGACACGGACCCGAAAACTTTACTGTATGTTCGGGTTTAAAATCCGTGTTATTTCCTGATTTGTATGTAATGGCGCGGTTTTACTGGCGGGCTTTCAACAGCCAATCAACAAGCGTTTAACTGGTGTGCCATAGAAGCCATCACAGCCATGCCTACTAATGGCATGGCTGTGATTGGCCAGCTGAAGCATGTGACCCAGGTCTTTATAAGCTAGAGACACAGCGCGCTGTGCGTCAGTCTGTTCTAGTGTAGGGAGAGAGCACACACAATGGATCTGGCTGCTGCTGATTAGGGACAGACAGGGAAAAAAAACATTGTGCCCGAAAAGAATGCAGGGACAGGTCGGAGTGTAGGCAGGGAAAGATAGAAGAGCATTTTAGGGACAGGCTGGAGAGAGTAGGCAGGGAGAGATTAGGAGACACAGGACAGAACAATCGTCCGTTAGCGATCTACATCGATTTTGCTGTGTGGGGGGTGGTGCAGTGAACCATCTTTTTGCCCTCACTTGAGCCCACTGAGGAGGAGGAGGGAGAAAAAAAAATATTTTTATCAGTCTGTTGTGTGCAGCGTTCAGCTATATTTTACTACAGAGTGCTGTTCTAATCTGCTATTTAAAAATTACAAATTTAAAGGGGAATTTGTTTTTTCCTCTTCATAGCCTGCTGCTGACCGTGACATAAAACATAAGACACTGTTGTGTTCACATGTACTATTGAAAAATCACCAATTTTATATACTTTTTTCTATTGTGAGATACACCTTTTTACATACTTTTTTCTATTCCGCTATTCAATATACACCCTTTTGGGGTAAAAAAAATTAAATTGTGGCATAGTCTGTATCGGTACGTGTGAGATACACCTTTCAAATTTTTTTGGCGCATCTTCCACCACCGAGGATTGCAGGGCGCTTCAGTTTGCCTCCTGTTCCGAACTCCTCCTACTCCTCTTCCTCATCCTCATCCTCATCCTCATCCTGCCTTTAGGGTACAAAAAATTGTAATCGGGGCCTAGTCTGTGTTTTTACGTGTGAGATACACCATTTTATATCCTTTTTTCTATTCCGTTTTTCAATATACACCCTTTTGGGGTGAAAAAAATTAAATTGCGGCATAGTCTGTATCGGTACGCGTGAGATACACCTTTTTACATACTTTTTTCTATTCCGCTATTCAATTTACACCCTTTTGGGGTAAAAAAAATTAAATTGCGGCATAGTCTGTATCGGTTATTACTGGCAATGTTGCCAGTTCTCCTACGACCATTTCCCTGATGGGTCAGCAGAGGGCTGTGTCGATTGAGCCAGGAGCGTCCATGACTAGTACTGGCAGAAATGCCAGTACGGCTGCGTCCCTGAAGGTGCTGTAGCTTCAGGCCAGTTGCGGGACGCCCGGCTGCTCTTCTATTACTATCCAGGGCTACAGCAGGAGAAGCCGAGCTCTCCCTCTGATGTCAGCCAGGAGTCACGTGACCGCTGAGCTGGCTGCTTGGCTCCTCCCGCTGTAGCCCTGGATAGTGATAGCAGAGCGGCTGGGAGTCACATGACCGGCCTTAAGCTACCTCACAAAAAGGTATTTAGAGCCTTAGTTTCTAAAAAAACACTTTTACAGTGCAGGATGGGAACTTAAAAGAGAGGGGCTGGCATTGACTTTTTCTTCTTTTATTAACAGCGGGGGGGCGGAGACAGAAACACAGACTCCCGAGCTGATAGGCAGGGAGGGGGGGGGGAAGCAGAGAGGAGGCACGTAAACTGACCACGGTGTCAGGGCTCAGCAGACATGATATACAGTGCATTGCGAAAGTATTCGGCCCCCTTGAACTTTTCAACCTTTTGCCACATTTCAGGCTTCAAACATTAAAATATAAAACTGTAATTTTTTGTGAAGAATCAACAACAAGTGGGACACAATCATGAAGTGGAACGAAGAGGCCCATGATCACTCTGGATGAACTGCAGAGATCTACAGCTGAGGTGGGAGACTCTGTCCATAGGACAACAATCAGTCGTATACTGCACAAATCTGGCCTTTATGGAAGAGTGGCAAGAAGAAAGCCATTTCTTAAAGATATCCATAAAAAGTGTTGTTTAAAGTTTGCCACAAGCCACCTGGGAGACACCAAACATGTGGAAGAAGGTGCTCTGGTCAGATGAAACCAAAATCGAACTTTTTGGCAACAATGCAAAACGTTATGTTTGGCGTAAAAGCAACACAGCTCATCACCCTGAACACACCATCCCCACTGTCAAACATGGTGGTGGCAGCATCATGGTTTGGGCCTGCTTTTATTCAGTAGGGACAGGGAAGATGGTTAAAATTGATGGGAAGATGGATGGAGCCAAATACAGGACCATTCTGGAAGAAAACCTGATGGAGTCTGCAAAAGACCTGAGGCTGGGATGGAGATTTGTCTACCAACAAGACAATGATCCAAAACATAAAGCAAAATCTACAATGGAATGGTTCACAAATAAACATATCCAGGTGTTAGAATGGCCAAGTCAAAGTCCAGACCTGAATCCAATCGAGAATCTGTGGAAAGAACTGAAAACTGCTGTTCACAAACGCTCTCCATCCAAGCTCACTGAGCTTGAGCTGTTTTGCAAGGAGGAATGGGCAAAAATTTCAGTCTCTCGATGTGCAAAACTGATAGAGACATACCCCAAGCGACTTCAAGCTGTAATCACAGCAAAAGGTGGCGCTACAAAGTATTAACTTAAGGGGGCTGAATAATTTTGCACGCCCAATTTTTCAGTTTTGTATTTGTTAAAAAAGTTTGAAATATCCAATAAATTTCGTTCCACTTCATGATTGTGTCCCACTTGTTGTTGGTTCTTCACAAAAAATTACAGTTTTATATCTTTATGTTTGAAGCCTGAAATGTGGCAAAAGGTCGCAAAGTTCAAGGGGCCGAATACTTTCGCAATGCACTTGTACCGTGGTCAGTTTACAGGGGGAGGGCAGAACCAGGCAGGATCAGCCAGGTATTTACAGTTTCCAGAGGGGAAGGTTAGAAAGCACAAGCACTGTGCTGTTTAAGCTGCTATAAGGAAACGGGATATCATTTTTTTTTTTTAGGTAACAAATACTTTAAGTATCTAGGCTCCATTGGTGATGGCCATTCTCCTCAAAATTCTAGATCCAGTTCTCATCGATAACATAATCAAGTGGAGCAGCTGGAAGAGTCTGGACCTGACTTTGAGCATCCAGTTCTCTGGAGAAGAGAGCGCTGTGACCTGGGAGGTGGACGGGGAGCCTCTCCCTGAAAGATACCGGCTGATAGATGACAATAGGACGCTGATTATCCCCAATGTGCAAATAAGTGACCCCAAGAGGAGATTCCGGGTCAGGATCACAAACCCGGTCAGTGAGGAGATCCGGAAATACCGACTGGAGATCAGAGGTGAGAGGGGTAATATAATGTGATCTGTATATAAGATGATCATAGTGGGAGGGTGACACAGAATAGTAACATATGGTTTATTTACATAAGCTGGGGATGCTATGCAGAAGTGAGCCTGATTTTGCATCCCCAGCTTTAGTAAATAAATAAACCCCATTGTGTCATGTTGTCTTTTCTCTGCTCTCCTGATGGAGAATTATACAGATGAGATGTCACATGACCACCGACCATACAGTCTGATACATTGTAGCTAAATCATGTGTGTATGTAAATCTTATAAATTGTCTCTACGTTGCATTTCCTTACAGATTCTGATTTGTCTGGAAGAAGGGTTATTTTCGTTAGTCTCCTCATTGGTGCTTTACTGTTTTTAGTGTTCGCCAGCATTAAATATGCATGTGGTGAGTGATATTCTTTCTCTCTATAGTACATTATTACACTGATATGCAGAGGAGTCATTCAGTGAATACAGAAACAGATTTATCAGTATTGCCACCAGGGGCAGACTGGCAACTTTCGACCCAGGGGGCAAGTACAAACCAGAGGCCCATGGTGCAGGGACTCAGCCCCTCCCCCACTCTCCAGTGGGGCATGGAACTGGACTCTGCTCAGACACGGTTTGACACCCCTACCCAAATTGCCAAAAGTTGTACAGAAACTACTTTTGGGAATCGGTGCGGCGCCACAAAGTCAACGTCGCACTGATTCGGACGGTGCCAATGGCAGCAATTGGCTAAAATTTGACATGCGATTTGACATGTCAAATTGCATGTCATACCCAAGGGAGGAATGGACCAGGGGGCAGGGGGGGGCAATTGCCCTCTGGGCCACTCTGATGCCCTGTAAAAAGGCTGCACCGCTTCTGCCACAGACATGCCTAAAGGATTCCTGGTGAAGAGAAGTAAAAAGTTCCTGCCGCTGACCTACTGAGTGCGGGTTGAAGAAAAGGACAGAGCGCAGGCCTCCCCCCCTCAGCATGGATGACACTCAGTAGGTCAGTGGGACTTTTTAGTTTTCCTTACCTGGAATCCTTTAGACATGTCTGTGGCAGAAGCGGTGCAGCCTTTTTACAGGGCATCAGAGCTGCCCAGAGGGAAATTGCCCCCCTGCCCCCTGGCCCAGTCCTCCCCTGATTGCCACCCTCTGGCTGTGAGCAGGCACTGAATGTACTAAAGGGTATATAATGTTTTATGTAGTGTTTAAGTGGAATCACTTTTTTGTCACTTTCACTTTCTCATAGTGGATTTTTCCTCTTATACTCCACTGAACAGACATTGGTTCATTCCAAGCGAGATCCCAACTCCAGCATGCCCATTGTTCTATTCCTAGTAAGATTCCATGTCCATCAAACACACTAAAAAATAAATAAAAATAAAACAGTGGTCATGGGACCTTAAATGAGGCAGGTCACTTATTAAAATTACAGATTGGATAAAATAAAAAGTTGTAATTTATTGCATATTCCCTAATTGACATAAATACATCAAATCTATTTTCCCATATGATACAGACATATATAAAGAGAGCTGACACAATTCAAAACACTAAATTCATATAGTAATAGAGTTCATGTTATAATGATTCAATAAAAATTTATTTAAAAAAAAAGGGTACATGGCCGATCTCTAAATCTTGCATCTATGGGCTCTACGCGTTTCGTAGATCCCTGTCCATGTGAATAAAGGAGTAAAACAAGTGGAGGCGTGAACAAATTGGAAATAAAGGGAAGAGAACAAGCCATGAACCAGGTGCCGAATCAAAAAATAAATATGGTGATCAAGAAAAAAAATATATAAAATTACAGCAGGGGTAGCCATAACTCCCAAAAACATCTTACCTTTGGTGTATGGGTTTGGGAGAAAGTGATTCTGGTGTACCCACCCGGTGAGGAAGGCTAGACAGAATAAGGTCCTGGCTGACCTCAGCTAAATACCCCAATGGATTGGGGCAGATCCCCGCCAGCACCATGCGAATGTGACAATAGGGGGACAGAGGAGAACGATCCAACATCCGGTGCAGGCGCCGGAAGCGGGTCATATCAACCCACCCCTAGCGTCAGATGGAAAAAAGTTGCCGACAACGCAATGCCAGAGGGCACCACGGGCCAGGCATATGAACATGGCACGATGTGCCGTGTGACCACCCCCCACCCACATCCCGGATGTGAAAAGAGACAGAAATGAGGAGGAGGTGTCAAGACGCACATCGCAGCCCTGGGATCAACAGGCTCAGCAAAACCCCCACACCCTCTCTGGGCTTGATGTTGAAAAAATTATAAAATATGAAAAGATATAGGAAAAGGGAAAAACTCCCCAAAAATAATAGGAAGTGCTCTGATACAATGTAATAATGGCATGGAAGGAGTAAAATTGTTATAATCATGATGGTGATACAACAGATCATAGGGGACCCAGGTGTCTTCCACCCAATTTATACAAAGAGAAAGGATATGATCTGAATCATACACAGTGATGTGCCTCCATCCCTGAATGTACATACAAACATAAAACAGTGGTCATGGGACTTTAAATGAGGCAGGTCACTTACTAAATTACAGACCTGATAAAGTTGTATTTTATTGCATATTTCACAATTGACATAAATGCATAAAATCTATTTCCATATATGATACAAATATATATAAAGAGAGATGGCATAAAAAGATTAATTAAGTAATACAGTTCATGTTATAATGATTAAATAATATTTCATTAAAAAGAATGGTACATGGTCGATTTCTAAATAGTATCATTAGTACCACTCATCAGGAGCTTGATGTAAAAAAAATTCTGTAAATGTAGGCTTGTATTAGAATACAAAAATCTCATATATATATATATATATATATATATATATATATATATACACAGTATCTCACAAAAGTGAGTACACCCCTCACATTTTTGTAAATATTTTATTCTATCTTTTAATGTGACAACACTGAAGAAATTACACTTTGCTACAATGTAAAGTAGTGAGTGTACAGCTTGTATAACAGTGTAAATTTGCTGTCCCCTCAAATTAACTCAACACACAGCTATTAACCACTTTAACCACTTGCCGACCGCCGCACGACTATCTACGTCGGAGGTCAGCCCCTCACAGGCAAACTGACGTAGGTCTACGTCGCTTGCTTGTGAGGGTCTAGGGAGCGAGTGCACGCCCCCGGAGGCGCGCTCCCGCTCCCGCGTGGTCACGGACCCCCCCCCGCGCGTGTGACTGGCGGACCCGATGTCCGCCGGTCACTCGGCAATCGGCGGGGGAGAGGGAGAAAGTCAGGCGGCTTGTGTAAACAAGCTGCCTGTCATTCTCCCCTGTGTATGATTAATGATCATACGGTTCTACTATGTAGAACCATTGATCACCGTTCATACAGCTCTAGCCACAGCCAATCACAGTAGAAAGCACGCCCCTAGGGACACACATAGCCCCTCCCTTTCAAAAAAAAGTTAACCCCTTCACTGCCAGTGTATTTTTACAGTAACAGTGCATATGTATAGCACTGATTACTGTAGAAATGTCACTGGTAACCCCAAAAGTGTCAAAAATGTCAGTCAAGGGTCCGATCTGTCCGCCGCAATGTCACAGTACCGCAAAAAAAATCACAGATCGCCGCCATTACGCGTTAAAAAAAAAAACAACAAAAATGACAAAAATCTTTCCCTTTGTTAGTAAACGCGATAACTTTTGCGCAAACCAATCAAAATATGCTTTTTGCGATTTTTTTTTACCAAACATAGGTAGCATAAAACAAATTGGCCGAAAATGTTAAAAAATTTTGATTTTTACATTTTTTTGGGGGGGAATTTCATATAAAAAAATGTGAAAAATATTGCTATTTTTGCAAAATTTACGCTGTTTTTTTTGTTTATAGCGCATGATCAAAAAATCGCACAGGTGATCAAATACCACCAAAAGAAAGCTCTGTTTGTGGGAAAAAAAGGACGCCAAATTCGTTTAGGTACAGCATCGCACGACCGCGCGATTGTCTGTTAAATTCACGCAGTGCCGAATCGCAAAATACCCCCTGGTCGTTTAGCAGGAAAATCCTCCGGGGCTTAAGTGGTTAAAGCGGAGTTCCAGCCTCAAAATCGAAAAAATTGATTTTGGGCCATCCGCTTGCTGAGTGCAACCTGAAAAAGAAATGGATACTGCCGATTTTTTTTTTTTTTGGTCACTTACCTTATTAGAGAAGAAAATATACTTACCTTCCTTCTACTTCCTCCTTCTGCGGCCGCGGCCCGCGCCGTTACTTCCGGTGCAGGCACAGCATTCACTGCTTAACAGCTTCTGGGCATTATCCATTATGGAATGTACTAGCCCTGACTGTCCCAGGGGTATTTTTAGCTCAAATTGACCCCCAAGGCCGGAACTCCGCTTTAAGACCAGAAGGATTTGCCCCCTTCCTGACGAGGCCCTATTTTGCGATTCGGCACTGCGTTAATTTAACGGACAATTGCGCAGTCTTGCAACGCTGTACCTAAATAAAATTGATGTCCTTTTTTTCCCACAAATAGAGCTTTCTTATGGTGGTATTTGATCACCTCTGCGATTTTTATTTTTTGCGCTATAAACAAAAAAAGAGCGACAATTCTAAAAAAAAAAAAAAAAAACAATATTTTTCACATTCTGCTATATGACATTCTCAAAAAAAAAAAAAATGTAAAAATCTAAATTTTATAACATTTTAGGCCAGTTTGTTTTCTTTTACATATTTTTGGTAAAACAGTTTGCAATAAGCGTATTTTGATTGGTTTGCGCAAAAGTTATTGCGTCTACTGACTACGGGAAAGATTTATGTCATTTTTATTGTTTTTTTTACTAGTAATGGCGGCGATCTGCAATTTTTTACGGGACCGCGACATTGCGGCGGACAGATCGGACCCCTAACTGACATTTTTGACACTTTTGGGGGTACCAGAGACATTACTACAGTAATCAGTACTAAAAATATGCACTGTTACTGTACTAATAACACTGGCAGGAAAGGGGTTAACCCTGTTGTTGATCAATGGGTTAAATGTGAGCCTGGGGGAGTGATTCTAAATGTGGGGGGCGTGGCTTTTGAAATGACCATAGAGACCTGTGATCCTATATCAGTGGCGGCTGGTGCTCAAAATTTTTGGGGGGGGGCGCAAAAAGAAAAATGTAATAGGTATTGCTTCGCGGCAAAAAACGCGGTAAAAAAATTGCATGACTTTGAGGTCATGGTACAGGCATGGCACAGGTGATGGTATAGGCATGGCACATGTGATGGTATAGGCATGGCACAGGTGATGGCATAGGCATGGCACAGGTGATGGCACAGGTGATGGCATAGGCATGGCACAGGTGATGGCATAGGCATGGCACAGGTGATGGCACAGGTAATGGCATAGGCATGGCACAGGTGATGGCACAGGCATGGCACAGGTGATGGCATAGGCATGGCACAGGTGATGGCACAGGTGATGGCATAGGCATGGCACAGTTGATGGCATAGGCATGGCACAGGTGATGGCACAAGTGAAGGCATAGGCATGGCACAGGTGATGGCATAGGCATGGCACAGGTGATGGCACAGGTGATGGCATAGGCATGGCACAGGTGATGGCATAGGCATGGCACAGGTGATGGCACAGGTGATGGCATAGGCATGGCACAGGTGATGGCATGATGGCATAGGCATGGCACAGGTGATGGCACAGGTGATGGCATATGCATGGCACAGGTGATGGTACAAGCATGGCACAGGTGAGGGCACAGGTCGGCTTCAATCACTTACCTTCTGACGGCGGCGGGATGGCGGGATTCCGGGAACCGTGACGAGCAGCGCCGTGGACGTCCTCCTCTTCAGTCTTCTGTCTTCCGGTCCGGGCGGCGGGAAGGAGATCGGGCGGTGACAGTGCGTGACTGACGCACGCACCGGCACCGCCCCCATTGCGAGTCAGCGATGTCCTGGATGATGATTGGTCCAGGCTGGAGACTGGAACAATCATAGCCAGGATATCACGAAGGTGGGGGTGGCTCAGCGCTTTTTCCTGCGCCCAGGTTACGCCCCCCAGAAGGCAGCCAATCGGCGCCTCTTCTGGGTCGTAAACCCCACCCCCCCCCCCCATAGCCACCAGGCCCAGCGCATAGGCCTGAGAACGCGATTTGTTTTTTTTTCAAAACTTTATTTGTTCTTTTTGTAATTTTTCTTTTTTTTTTCTATTTTTTTTCTTTTTTTTTAGGGGGGGCGGCGCTCTGGCGCCCCCTATGCACGGGCACCCACTGTCCTATATAGAAGGATTACAGGCGATCTCTGATCATTCCAGGGAGAAGAACGGTCAGCTGTGTTTACAACATCCGACCGTCCTTCTCTCTCAGCGGGGAGCGATCGCGGGTGTCAGGCGGCAATCGGAGCCACCTGACCCGTGCATTGGCTTCCCCGCTGCCGAGTGGGCGTGGTTTATCCTGACGGCGTGAGGCACCACGGTTTCCAGCTTGCGGCGGTGTGAGGAGCTTCTGCTTTTCCCGTCCCAGCTCACTCAGCCGGGGGTCCCTGTTTGAGACAGGAACGATCTACAGGAACGCTGCAGCAGCACATTCCTCTATGCAGTTTGTACCATATGCCATTCATATTATCTACGAAATGTGAGTGTTTTACCTCTTTGCTATTTTAATAAAAGTTGTTTTTGGTAATGCACTATGGGAGCCATCCCTCTATTTCTTTCTTATATACACACTAAGGATGAGTTTTGTGGAAAGTGCTGATGCCCATGAGATGATTTATATCTGATCCTGCCTGCCATTAATGGTTATTGTGGTACACTTGGTGAATTTATCCCGGACCATCTCTTTCTGTGCTAGAAGCTCTTAGCCACTTATAATCTGGTGGCAAGGTTGATCCAGTAAGGAGCCATTTGAAACACGTTTTGGGTGCATTTACCTCTACGACTACCTGACAGATCCTATTCTTCTATGTGGCGATTTCCTTTCTGGGGACTTTGATAGCCCACTATCCTTGATGGATTTCTAATGATCTATATGGACTCATTGTGCTGATTTTTAATACTGTCGATTTACCTAATTCATTTTTTTGTCACACAGCAATATTTGAGCTACAGTCACTTTATGGTTATTGCTTGTTGCATATAAACTTTTGAAAATTATTTCTATGATTAGCGCTGCACCATATTGTTTGGAATATTGTTATTTGGAACTTTTACTACTGTTTCAGGTGTCAGCTGCTTCTCCTCAAGCGCAGTGTTTTTTCTGGTTTACATCTACATAAGGATGGCCTAGGCCAGAGGTCTTCAAACTACGGCCCTCCAGTTGTTCAGGAACTACAATTCCCATCATGCCTTGTCTTGTCTGTGAATGTGAGAGTTTTACAATGCCTCATGGGATGTGTAGTTCCACAACAGCTGGAGGGCCGTATTTTGAGGATCCCTGGCCTAGGCTATAAGAAGATTGCCAAGACCCTGAAACTAAGCTGCAGCACAGAGCTCAAGACCATGCAGCCGTTTAACAGGACAGGTTCCACTTAGAACAGGCCTCGCCATGGTCGACCAAAGAAGTTGAGTGCACATGCTCAGAGTCATATCCAGAGGTTGTCTTTGGGAAATATACGTATGAGTGCTGCCAGCATTGCTGCAGAGGTTGAAGGGGTGGGGGGTCAGCCTGTCAGTGCTCAGACCATACGCTGCACACTGCATCAAATTGGTCTGCATTGCTGTCATCCCAAAAGGAAGCCTCTTCTAAAGATAGTTACATAGTTACGGGGGGCCGGATTTAAAGAAACTGCAGCTTCAAACCTCTATGACGTGTTTCAGTTTCGCCGCGTTCAAATCAATTAACTGGCGCTGCGGCGAATTGGCGAGTAAAACAGCAATAATGAATTCCGCCGTCAGCGGGATTCACTTACGATCGCGGCTTCGCCAATTCGCAAACTTATGTCTTCGTGCTTATAGCAGTTTCACATAGCGATGTGGGCTAGTGGATTAGTGCACACATCACATGTCTGTAATTCATCTCCCTCTGCTGTAGGTTCGAGGCTTACCATCTCCACCTACTTTTTTTATTTTCTTTTTTTGTTTATATTGCTAAAATGTAACGGATTACATCATATATATTGCTAAATAATGTTACACTCAGAAGCGCTTGCAAGCTTACACCATTTTAAGTGTTTTTTTTTATCTTGTCTGTGTGTCGAATCGATCTTATGAAGGAAAGTACCAAAGGCAAGTGACCAAACCCCTACCCTACTTCAGGGCAAGATGAAACCTCACAATTTTACCATGGTCTTCTTCCCACATTCCATACAATGTTTAGTTCTTTAGCTATATGTGCTTTTTAGCCTTAACACACTCCATTTTTTCCACCATACAGCTTTATTCTGCACAATAGCTAAGTGCTTTGCAACTTCACTGCAGTTCACAACGTCATGGGTTCAAATCACATCACTACACTTGGGATCTCTTTTCACTCTCATTTTTTTAAACAGTTTTTTTAAACTATCTTGAATTTGGGGGGGGAGGGGGGTGTCCTACCCAAATTTCAAGCACATCAATGGAAACAACACAATTTTGATTTTATGAGTGTGGTCCTAGTTTTATCGAGATGCAATTCTTTACATATTTACCATGGTTCTTACAATTTCTTGACCAATAAACATAGGTGTCTGATATTGGACTCTCTCCATATTTCAACAACACAGGCCCTCATAGTCCAACACTACATTTGCCTCACACCTCAACACAACACTGTCACATCCCTACTCTACATTACAACCCCTCACATCACCAGTACAAGCAGCATGCAAAGTGCAAAACTCCGGCCTTGGCAGCTTAATGGGCCATACACTAACAATTTGTCTAGACTTTTTCCTGTAGACTTAACCAAACCATATAATAGAAGCTCAAACCTCAACACTTTCAATTTGGATGCAATCAGGCAGGCCCTTGCACTACATAGAAAATGTCAATCGGAAGGATAAAGTCTTCTCTAAATCTTACATTGTGGATGGCCCTTTTGTCTGTAGGCACCCACACAAAACAAAAAAACACATGTTCAATTCTAATGTATTTATTTATTTGAGAATGACAGCAGAAGGAGGGATGCAGCAAAAGAATATTGTCACTCTCCAGTCCGTGTGCCTTTACAGCGCCAGACCACGATCTTTGCTCCATGGCTACGGGATTCTGATGTCTTCCACAACTTCCGGCAGAGTTCAGAATCCATTCTGCACCTCTACCAGCTCATAGGGGACAGGCATGGCAAGGTTGCTGGGCAGCTTCCAAGCCACTTTCGAAGTTCCAGGGTGTTCATGTTGGTCATTGGCCATGTGCCTTACCAAATATCCACTGACCACAAAAGAAAATGAGTGGAGTCCATCAAGGTGGGTTTCTACCACCTACACCCGCAAGCAGTACCACTCCTGGAAAAATAAAACAAAGGATAAGACATTTCATTATGAAAATCACATCTTAATGCCTGTTTGCTTCATTCTGAACTTCATTTAATTTCGACATCACGAGTGAAATAACACATTTTATGCCAACTTACACAAACCAGAAATCATTAATGTAAACATTTGAATACACACCTGTGACGCCAGACAGCCCATCACCACAGGCTTCCCATGGTACGTGCCATGATTCCAAGATGTTGATGTTCTGGAAAATTACAACACCATAAGATACCAAGCAGCCGTTCATGTTATCAATAACTACACAGGTGGCATAGACACAAATAAACACCTGCCAGCTCTTCTCAGCCCTTTACACTATTCACAATACCAACATGTTTATGGTTAGAGGTGCATGTTTTTGCTCAAGTAACACAATTTTACCAATGTTGACTACACTTTATCTACAATGGCAAGTGTCATTGGCAGATGATAATCACCCTCTGTCTCCCTGTGAGTGGCACCTCTGCTAACTAGCTAATTAATACACATGCCCTATCTTGACCGGTTACAGTACTTACATGTAAAGTGGCTAGCAACCAGGGTATTCCGGGTGGCCATACCGGCAGCGGTGCTCCGCCGCCTGGGGGCCGCCGGCTGACGGACCTCTGGCTCCCTCTCCTCCGTCAGCTCCCAAGAATCATCCCGGGCAACGCACATGTTGTGCAACACGCAGCACGCCAGGATGATCTTGGAAGCCTTTGTAGGAGAGTACAGGAGTTCACCCCCAGGCCGGGCCAAGCAGAGAAACCGGGACTTGAGAAGACCTATGGTCAACTCAATGATACTCCGGCTTCTCCGCAAGGCCCTGTTGTAATTCCTCTCTGCTGGGCCCTGGGGGTACCTGATTGGAGCCATCAGCCACGTCAGCTGCGGGTAACCAGCATCCCCTGAAAAATAAGAAAAATATACATTAGTTCTTCCTATCATGTGACTTTAGATGACTCCTCAAAATGGGAGACAATTAGGCATTTTACTAAACAACCTGCTCGTCTGTTTGCAAAAAATCATATGAAACATCTCAACTCTGTCTAACTGCCTAAATCACTAATACAAATGGGAAAAAGGACACACAAAGTGGTGGGTTTCTCTTGCAAGTTCCAACTTGGCCCCTATTTTGTTCCTATTACATTAGCCTAGGTCTTACTTCTGGAATATATCTGCAACTAGAGTGAGGAAACCAATATTGACTCACTTATGCAAAGTACTTTGGGGATATGGCAATACCATTGGAATCATTTGTAGGTTTTCTTTGGGTGGCTAGAGGACACCATTTACACATTGGTTAACCACCTTCATTGGACTCAAAGACAACTTTGCAAATCTTTCTTTTGTGAGCTGCTAAGCTGCTGATCTGGTTGTGTGTGAACAGCCTGACAACTAATAACACATCCATTTTAGGTAGGCTTTGCTTAAATCAGGGTGTACACCGATGTAGCTTATTCCTATGTCTATGTAATCTTACAGTTTATGTTGTTAAGACAAAATACTTTACCAATAAGCCACCCTTCGGGCATTTGTCCACTTTCAAACACCTCGTACAGAGTACTTGTTCTTAACATACTGGAATCATGGCACGACCCTGGGTGACCAGTGTTGACACTCATGATGCGCTGTTTGGCGTCACACACTAATTGGACGTTCACAGAGTGGTACTGCTTGCGGTTCCGGTATTCACTTTCGTGGCTCCTTGGGGGCCTAATGGCTATGTGGGTGCCATCGATTGCCCCTAGGATTTGCGGCATGTGTGCCCGCCGGTAGAAACCCAACTTGACTTCATTCCACTCATTTTCATTCTGTGGCCAGTGGATAAAATTGGGCACTATATCCACTATGGCATTAATGACCAACATGAACACCCTTGAAACTGTGGGCTGGCTAATGCCCATGATACTTCCCGAAGTGGCTTGGAAGCTGCCACGCCCTAAAATATACAAAGTGGCCAGCAATCTGGCCATGCCGGGCACCGCATGGCCGCGCTGTGTGTCCGGGTCAATTTTCTCTGCTATGAGCTGGTAGAGGTGTAGAATAGTTCCTCGCTCGAGCCGGAACTTCCTCCTGACATCAGAATCCCGCAGCTTGTCCAAATAGATCCTTGGAGCAAAAATGCGTGGCTGGCGAGGTAAGGGCACACGGACTGGAGGTGCTGCTGCTGGAGGTTCTGCTGCTGCTGCTGCTGCAGCTTCCCCACCTTCTGCTGCCTCCTGTGCCAGGGCCTCCTCAAACAAGGCACCAATAAATGCCAGCATTGCACCATCTAATGCGTCTGGGATATCGTCCTCCATTTTGAACGCGCAAATTCGCGAATGCGCAGATATATATAGAAACGGCCGCTAATTATCACACCTGTGAGCCAGCTATAAAAGGAGCACATGGCCAATATGGCTGCTGGATGTTATAGATCGATGTTTCTTATGTGCTAGCAAGACCCTGTGACCCACAACCTACATTATCTGGAGGTAAGACAATTGTATCTCTCTCTCCCAAAAAAAAGGAAGGAGACAATTTGTACTTATCTTGGGTGTGCTTAAGTTGTCTATGGTGAATCCCCTCCAACCCACAATAGCTTGGGAACCCCTCAAGTGTCTTTTAATCATTGGCAGTTGGCCCCATGTGCATGTGGTTTGGACATGTGTTTTCTCATGTTTGTTAAAGGTGTGCAGTCTAGATTTGGCATCTAAACCTGCCCCCTTACCTTCCCAGCTTCCAAAGACACCATTTTTGCTTTCCTGATAACTGTAATTTATTATGTGCACGTATGTAGGTCATGCGATTTCTCATGTATGTTTAATGTTTGCAGCCTCCTTTTGCCTATAAAGGATTACACCACCACCACCACCACCACTGTGTTTGTGCCATTAGGTAAGTGTTTGGAGGGCCTCGTGTGATTTGTACCCCTATGCGTTTTCTTATGTGTTTTTTTTTTACATTTCTTTGCAGCCTCTTCTGCTCTTTGCCACCACCACCACCACCACCACCACCACCACTGTGTTTGTGCCATTAGGTAAGTGTTTGGAGGGCCTCGTGTGATTTGTACCCCTATGAGTTTTCTTATGTGTTTTTTTTTTACATTTCTTTGCAGCCTCTTCTGCTCTTTGCCACCACCACCACCACCACCACCACCACCACCACCACCACCACTGTGTTTGTGCCATTAGGTAAGTGTTTGGAGGGCCTCGTGTGATTTGTACCCCTATGAGTTTTCTTATGTGTTTTTTTTTTCCATTTCTTTGCAGCCTCTTCTGCTCTTTGCCACCACCACCACCACCACCACCACCACTGTGTTTGTGCCATTAGGTAAGTGTTTGGAGGGCCTCGTGTGATTTGTACCCCTATGAGTTTTCTTATGTGTTTTTTTTTTACATTTCTTTGCAACCTCTTCTGCTTTTTTTGCCACCACCACCACCACCACCGTGTTTGTGCCATTAGGTAAGTGTTTGGAGGGCCTCGTGTGATTTGTACCCATATGCGTTTTCTTATGTGTTTTTTTTTTTCCTTTTCTTTGCAGCCTCTTCTGCTCTTTGCCCACTACTACCACCACCACCACGACCAAGTCTGTTTGTGCCATTAGGTAAGTGTGTTCTGTAACTGTTCACTAATTATACTGTATATGAAGAGCAATCTGCAAATCCTGTTTTTTCTGTTTTCTCTTTTGTCATTTCAGATTTAGGAGTTTGGGGCTCTTTGCTGCTGCTGGACAGCCAGATTCTCTGCCCACCTCGTGCTCCCATGGCCCCACCCACTGGAAGGATGAGAAGGGGCAGGGTGGCCAGGGGGGCCAGGGGGGCCAGGGGGGGCAGGGGGGGCAGGGGGGGCAGGGTGGGCAGATCGTCTGGCTCTGGTGTGAGGGAGGCTCCAGCTGTATCCATGAGGGAGTCCACCATCCCCATCCCGGAGGAGGAAGCCGGGGGAGGTGTTAACACACCAAGTGGACAAGCTGGCTCTTCTGACAGTAGTCCTGGAGCGGGTCCGTCCACCAGAGTCAGCTTGTCCACATTACCCCGGCTTCCCCGTTTCACCCACAATCAGTGCTGTGCCCTGGTCCACGCCTATATGGCCAGATATCAGGCGATACATGGGACCAGGGCCGCGTCTTACTCAGTAACAGAGAAGAACAGATTGTGGGATGAAATCCGGGATGCTGTAAATGCACTGGGTGAAGCACCTCGCCACCGTGACAGTGTGCGGAAGAAGGTCAACGACATCTGTGGGTCCGTTCGGAAGAAGCTAATTGCATGGGCTGCGGAGGGTCTTTATGACCGTCAAGGTCGGCTGGATGAACGTGCACGAAGTTCTCTCTGGGATTATCAATTACCTTTCTTGAACATCATAGGACCCGATACCATCTTTCCCAGAGAGGACTTAGATTCGGATGCTTTGCACCGAGGTAGGATATTATCTTGGATGTCAATTGTGTGAGTTGTTTGGAAAAGATTAACTACTATCCTATGTGTGACATTAAGAGAATGTGATACTTGCCCTTCCAATTGTCCTTTTTTTGTTTTCCCCAACCTGCAATTTGTTCATCTGTAGCACGGATCTCAGCCCCTCCACAGCCCATGCAGCTTGGCGAACCAGACGGACTCACAGGTGTTGACATCAGTGCTGACCCTCCTCCTGGTAGGTCCAATATCATACTGTGCCAAACAATGTAGATGTTTTTTTTTTGCCAAGATAGCTCATATTGCTATGTCCTTTACAGAAGATCCGCAGCAGGGAACACACCCAGTGCAGCTAGGCCTGGAGGAAGGTGTTGGTATGTCTAGTCAAATAATGTTTTTTTGAATCTTATTAACCCCATTAACACACATGTTTTTTCTTAGGAAAGAGTGTTGCCTTTTAGATGTTTACCCTGCAAAACACAGTTGACAGCATTAATGGGTGCCGTCATTAGTAGGCAGACCAAGCCTTCTTAACCTTTGGGAGGGTTTAGCAAGTGTCCTATGAGCCCAGGAAAGCACTTTTGAATGTTTGGCCTCAATGCTTCATTCATGAAGCTAGGAGGGCAATCTGGCCATAATCATTACTGACTAAGGTTATGTACTAAACATGTTTTTTTTTTTTTGTTTTTAAAAGAACATCAGGCCCCTCTTGACGTTGCAGCTGGAGTTGGATCAGGAGCTGGCGACGATTCTGCATCCAGTGCTGTGGTATGTGATATAAGGGAACAAGGTGCACATGTAACATTTCAAAGGTAGCATTGATTTTGGACTAGATGTGGCTTACATTGTGTGTGTTAAATTAGTGCTATGACATTCTGACGATGCACCAGCACAACAAGAGTTCTATCTTGAACATCAGGGAATTATGTTATAATTTGGTGTGCCACTAATGTTCCAAAAACATCCAGGATCTTTAAAGTCCGGCCCGTCTTTGATTTTCCAGGTCCAAATTCATGGGTATCGTTTGGTTGGGTTGTCCTGTAGCCGATTGATGGCAAGATTTTAGACAACATACGTAGATGTATAAAGTCATTGGTGTAGTAACAGATTTACCAAAAGCATAAACAACCTACCACACCAGGGTTAATTGGGAACACCTTCATGTTGAATCTTTTTTGCCTTTGTCATATTAGTCACACCAATATAATATGTACCCATTATCAGAAGTGTTGCTAGCTTGGATAATCTTACAATGAACAAGTACTCATTAGAAGCACATCAAACTTTTCAACGTTCTGCTTGGGGTGTTAAGTTGTCAAACTAATCTGAAATATTTAGTCATGATGTTTGATAATGATTTGGTCTATTTCTTCTGCTTTCAGGTAGCCTTAGATGCAGAGGGATTGTCACCTACCCAACTTCGTCCATCTATGCTGGATGTAGCCGAGAGGCTGCTTGATGAGTATCAGGTCCAAAATGAGTTAAGGAGGCGTACTCAGCAATCTACTGAGGCAGTACGTCTGCTCGGGCTCATACAGGAATCTGTAGCAACAATGGTACAGGTTCACCAGGATATGTTACAGGTTCAACAGGATATGCGTAACAGCTTGGTAAGTTTAGCAGACCAGCATCAACGGGATCGGCAAAGTGTTGACACTCAGGTGCTGGCCACACGCCAATGCCTGTTTGGATCTGAAGATGCCCCATTGGCAGAGCCCTCCCAAACATCTCACTCACCTGCCACTGCAGGTTGTGGTAGTGGGAGGGTAATGCCAGTGTTGGCCACTTGTCAGGCAGCTGGGGATGGGACAATTCCTCCTGTAGCCACTCCTAGCACTTCACACTCCGTTCGGACTCCCACACCCCTCAATGAGCAATCCTCCTGCACAACCTCAATGCGCACTGGTTCCACAGTACCCCTTCCACCTGACTACATTCCCTCCACACCTTTATCACTTCACTCCTCCCCAGGCCGTTCTTCTTTTTTGTCACCAATGCGACATGTCGTTTGCCCCCGCACCGTGGACCACAACAAACAATCAACCACCACTCCCCACACATCTTCACAACCCTTGCACCACCAGCAGCATCAAATAGCCTTGGAGCAGCAACGATCCCATCTCATGGTAATGGCACACGTTGCCCAAATGCTTAGGCTGACCCCAGAGCAGATGACACTATTGGCCGAACATCTTCTGTCTGGGACATTTCCAACGTTCAACACCCTGCATCATCAGCAGCCTCAGACAGAAGATATGATCCTAATGGGCCACTTGAGCACAACTCTACAGTTAACCCCAGACCAGATGGAACTCTTGGCACACCATTTGATGGCAGGAAACTTAACAATGCTCACCACACTGCTTCAGGCACGACCACCAACTTGATTTTTTGTTTTTTTGTTTAATTTGGTTTAGTTTTGTTAATGATTTACATTGGCCAATTTTTTGGGCCATTTTTTTTTTTAATTTGAGGGTGGCACAATATGATTTATTATAGTGCTTCTTTTGGGGATGAAATAAAATTTTATGCAAAATGATTAGTTTGTGTTTGCTCTTTGGTTTTTTAGGAGTGTTGGTGGCCAAGTAATGGCCCTGGTTAATGTAGGCATTTATACACACGTGCTTCTCTATCTCCAAACATATGATTTCATGTAAATTTAGATAACTCAATGTTCACATAACGACCCAAGAAAAGGTCTCCCTTCAAATGTAGCTTCAAAACAAGTCTCAAGGCTAACATAAACCAAAGCCAACATACTAACAATTACAGACCACACCACTCAAGTAAACAAATACAACACAAAAGACATTCGATGTGTACACCAAAAAGAAAACTTGGGTAATAAAATAAATGTTTTAATAACACATGTGGGTGTCTACCAACTGTAGCGTACAAAAAATATATTACAATATATAATAGAATGAACTAAATTGCCAATGTAACATTTGTGTTGCAAAGAGCAACATACTTAAATTTAATTTAGATAAACATTTTAAACATTTTTTATGTTTTGACATCATTTTTTGGAAGGTTTTCACAAAAACAATTCTTTTTTGTAAACATTTGTGGTTTTTTCCGTTGCCATAAAAACAACAAGGCTTATTTGTAAACATTTTTGGTTTTGTCGGTTGCCATAAAAACAACAAGGCTTATTTGTAAACATTTTTGGTTTAGTTTGTTACCAAAAACAACAAGGCTTTTTTGTAAACATTTTTGGTTTTGTCGGTTGCCATAAAAACAACAAGGCTTTTTTGTAAACATTTGTGGTTTTGTCCGTTGCCATAAAAACAACAAGGCTTTTTTGTAAACATTTTTGGTTTAGTTTGTTACCAAAAACAACAAGGCTTTTTTGTAAACATTTTTGGTTTTGTCGGTTGCCATAAAAACAACAAGGCTTTTTTGTAAACATTTGTGGTTTTGTCCGTTGCCATAAAAACAACAAGGCTTTTTTGTAAACATTTGTGGTTTTGTCCGTTGCCATAAAAACAACAAGGCTTTTTTGTAAACATTTGTGGTTTTGTCCGTTGCCATAAAAACAACAAGGCTTTTTTGTAAACATTTGTGGTTTTGTCCGTTGCCATAAAAACAACAAGGCTTTTTTGTAAACATTTGTGGTTTTGTCCGTTGCCATAAAAACAACAAGGCTTTTTTGTAAACATTTGTGGTTTTGTCCGTTGCCATAAAAACAACAAGGCTTATTTGTAAACATTTTTGGTTTTGTCCGTTGCCATAAAAACAACAAGGCTTTTTTGTAAACATTTGTGGTTTTGTCCGTTGCCATAAAAACAACAAGGCTTTTTTGTAAACATTTGTGGTTTTGTCCGTTGCCATAAAAACAACAAGGCTTTTTTGTAAACATTTTTGGTTTTGTCGGTTGCCATAAAAACAACAAGGCTTTTTTGTAAACATTTGTGGTTTTGTCCGTTGCCATAAAAACAACAAGGCTTTTTTGTAAACATTTGTGGTTTTGTCCGTTGCCATAAAAACAACAAGGCTTTTTTGTAAACATTTGTGGTTTTGTCCGTTGCCATAAAAACAACAAGGCTTTTTTGTAAACATTTTTGGTTTTGTCCGTTGCCATAAAAACAACAAGGCTTTTTTGTAAACATTTTTGGTTTTGTCGGTTGCCATAAAAACAACAAGGCTTTTTTGTAAACATTTGTGGTTTTGTCCGTTGCCATAAAAACAACAAGGCTTTTTTGTAAACATTTGTGGTTTTGTCCGTTGCCATAAAAACAACAAGGCTTTTTTGTAAACATTTGTGGTTTTGTCCGTTGCCATAAAAACAACAAGGCTTTTTTGTAAACATTTGTGGTTTTGTCCGTTGCCATAAAAACAACAAGGCTTTTTTGTAAACATTTGTGGTTTTGTCCGTTGCCATAAAAACAACAAGGCTTTTTTGTAAACATTTGTGGTTTTGTCCGTTGCCATAAAAACAACAAGGCTTTTTTGTAAACATTTGTGGTTTTGTCCGTTGCCATAAAAACAACAAGGCTTTTTTGTAAACATTTGTGGTTTTGTCCGTTGCCATAAAAACAACAAGGCTTTTTTGTAAACATTTGTGGTTTTGTCCGTTGCCATAAAAACAACAAGGCTTATTTGTAAACATTTTTGGTTTTGTCCGTTGCCATAAAAACAACAAGGCTTTTTTGTAAACATTTTTTTTTTGGTTGCCAAAAACAAGGCTTTTTTTGTTTTTTTTGGTTTTTTTGGTTCCCAAAAAAAGGGTTTTTTTATAAATTTTTATATTTTTTTTGGTTGCCAAAAACAAGGCTTTTTTTGTTTTTTTTGGTTTTTTTGGTTCCCAAAAAAAGGGTTTTTTATAAATTTTTATATTTTTTTTGGTTGCCAAAAACAAGGCTTTTTTTTTTTTTTTTTTTTTTTGGGTCCCAAAAAAAGGTTTTTTTTTAAATTTTTATATTTTTTTTGGTTGCCAAAAACAAGGCTTTTTTTGTTTTTTTTGGTTTTTTTGGTTCCCAAAAAAAGGGTTTTTTATAAATTTTTATATTTTTTTTGGTTGCCAAAAACAAGGCTTTTTTTTTTTTTTTTTTTTTTTTTGGGTCCCAAAAAAAGGGGTTTTTTTTAAACTGTTTTTGATTTTTTTGTTAGATTTTTGTTTATAATGGGCAACAATTACAAATGTGACATTTCTTTGTGTTGCAACGTGCAACATAAGTAAACAAACAACAAAAAAAAAATACTAGGATCTTTTTAAAGGTGTGACATTCCTAACGAATGGCTCCTTAGGGTCTGGATCCACGCCACAAAGGTGTTCCAAATATAGAATTCGGTCTCCGCACCACCTCATATAATCCAGGAGGACCTCGTAGGTGAGGTGGGTGTGCCCTGGGTAGAAAAAAACATGACAATTAGTTTTAGGCAAAATGATCCAAACAAGGATTGTAATTAATGTGCCTCAACAAATATGCTTAGGAGTCTATTGGTTGGCTTTTATCAACACTCTGAAGCAAATATGCTAAATTGCTGTTGTAAACCTTAAACTCAAACTTTCACAGCAAATTGTTCAAAAGGTTACATAAGATGGCTTGGAATGTTAGTAGCAGTTCCACCAAAGCTAAGTAAAATGCTTTTCTGCATGTAAACACAAGCAATCATTTTGAAGAATGTAAGGTGTTTTGGGTTCAATTGGTCAACACGATACATGTGCACACATTTATCTCTATCACCATTGGAATCTGTGGAGCGTTCTCTCTCACTCTTACTGTCTATAGATTGAACCTGACACATAGTAGAGACTCACCCTTAGGAATTTTGAGGGCCAGTTCTGGACGGAGCAGATGTGTCTGCTCCCCTGATCTCCTTTCCGCCATCCCAGCTGTGTTAAGAGAGAAGAAAAAGTTTATCAACAAATGGACTCACGCTAACTGTAGGTTACGCAGTCATGAAAACGCTCTAACACCCACTCATTACCCCTCCACATTTCCCTGAAAGTTTTATTTAGACATTGATATGGTGGTGATGCAGATTTGTACAGTGCAAGCGTCATTCTTCTGGGTGAAGCTTGTAGCGTTAAGGATACGTACTCCCTGCTTTTGTGCTGATTGTGTTTTTCTGATGTTTTTGGTGCCTCAGCCCTGCCTGTTCTAAGTGTTGGAAACATATCATTTTGGGAGGGCTGCGGAAAACTAATCAGGTTAGACTTACACTCTCTAGGTTTTTGGGGACAAGAGAAATAACAATCCTCCTTTTTACATGGCCCCTGTACACACCTCTAGGCACCTCCCTCCTGTTGTTTGACCCCACAGCAGGCAGCTTGCTATGGAGGCACATGAGATGAAGCCAAGCACCCTGTGCCTGTTCAGGCACTAGGCTGTGAGCCAGCCTTGCCCCCCTCCCTTCCAATGGTCTCAATGATTAGGAGTGACAGCATCAGGAGGCAATATTGGCATGCTGTCACCTCAGTTAAGGAGGAGGGGGAGTCTGTTCCAGACAAGTATTAGTGCAAAAATTTGGACCGTAAAAAATGGTCCCAGTAAGTCTTAGGGGGAATATGCACACCTATCACTTGGAATACTAATGCATAGAATGCATTCACATAAAGAACCCGCTGCCTTTAGAACAACTTGAAGCCTGAGCGGGGACATACACAGTTAGCATTTCTCCACTTACTAAGTAGACACATTACTGGAAAAGCACACAACTTACCATCATCAGGTTTTTTTGGGGCCCCTGAAGTGGATGGCGTGGCTGGCTCTGGAGAAACTGCACAAAAAGAACACAAATTGTGAACTGGAATGTGGTACATTACCGAGGAAGAGTATTTATGAAAGATTGACAAACACACATTTTCAGTGTTGACTAAATCAGGACATGATTAAATTACAATGTCCCCTAAAAATTTACAAGTACAAAGCACACCATTTCCAATGTAGAGAAACTAACACCAATTTAGAATAGGGTGGCTTGAGATAACTTACAAAAGATAACATGTCCTGTAAAGCTCCCCAAAACCACCTTTCAAACATGAAGGTTAAGCAAGAGTGTTTCATGACCAACCTTCCTGTCACATATAGCAAAACTACACTTGCTTTGACTCCAACTTAGATTATCCTAGATACACATCATCCTAGCACACACAATTCATGTGAGAATCTAATTTTAGGTACTTACAGACTAGTTCAGGGGAGCCTGGAGTGGGGGAGGATGGGGGAGACCCTACATGGGGGGATGGTGTCCCTTCATGGGGGGATGGCGTTGTATCTCCTAGAAACACAAAGACACAAATACAATCCTTGAACAAAAGCTATTTGATAAAGGCACACAGAAAGTAGTCTGGAAACATTGAAGGTAGTAGTTACAGTGGACTGGGTAAGCAGTGGCCCCTCTTCCCCAGTCCTCCACAACAAACATCCTCAATGTCAGCTGCTACAAAACCCCAATGTCAAAATATATATATTACAGCCCTTATATTTACCAGGACACATTGAACACACAAACACATGTAGAATACTTACTTCCCCTTTGAGGAGAGCCCAGGTCCTCATCCGAGTCGGACCAATTGGCCTCTTCTTGGCCAACAGTTTGTTCCTGGCCCGGATCCAGGCGACTTGGCCCTGCCTGAGGCTCCTCTCTTGCTGAAGTTACATCAACCACAAAAGAAAACAAAACAAACAATCATTCCTCCAAGTTCGACCTAATACACAACACACCAGCACATCCACATTACTTACAGGGGGCCTGAGAAGGCTGAGCCTCCACATCCTGATCACTGGTTTCTAAAATAAAAGAAAAACATTATATATTATTTATGGACACAAATAGGCAGTAACCTCTCATCATGCTAGCACCATACTCAATGCCCCTACAATTCAGAACATAGAAGTGCACTTACACCAATGAGATGCATTGACCATGTTTTAAAACAGGAGGGCACCATGCAAATTAAGCGGGCGCCTAAGGCCTTGCACCTACAGGGGCCTTGCGGCCAGTGGCGGAGCACCAACATTTCGAAGGGCGCAGTCAGGGAAATCTCCCAAGTAAAAGATTGCTTTCAATCCTCGGATCAAAAAGTTGCAGCAGTGTGCTGCAGTCCCTTCACTGCGTCTGCCAGGTGTCTGTTGTCCGCTGACACTTACTCCTCCTTCTCTGCCTGGGGATTGGCCGTCTGATCATGTTATCCTAAGATGTGGAGGAATCGGTAGGTGTGTACCTGCACCAGTAGGAAGTGACTGGCCGGTCAACTCACTCTGCTATCATCAGTTGTTGCTCTGGGAGGAGAGCTCCGCCCTGGACCCGGAACATACAGGTAACCAGGCCCAGACTTGATATTTTGCAGGCTGGTCATAGATTTGTTGTGTCCACTATGCAAAGTGGTTGAGTAGCCCCAGGGAAGTTGGAAGAGTCTGAAAATGGTTGGTGGAGGAGGAGGAGAAGAAGGCCCTGGGTGGCTGGGGGACAAGGAGAGGGCCCCTGGGGGTTTTCTAGAGGAGGAAAGATCCACAATGACGCCAGAGTCAATTGCCAAGGAAGAGAGTGGAGCTGAGCAAGTCCTGCCTATCTGACATGAAAGCCAAACATGGTGTAGATGGAGCCCTTTGCCCTACACAATGACAGCACCAGAGGTGGAAGGTGAGTGGTAGCGGGTCTTTGACATTATAGAGCATATGGACTCTGTCCATTATTGGTAGTTTTGTTTGGAGTTGTCCTTTAGATGTTTAACTGTGTTGTTTTTGACCCGAGCTGTGAGGGACTGAGGTATGACAGCCCACTATGCTGAGACTTATAGTGCCCTAGAATGTTGAGGACTGAGGAATCCTTAGTCCCTAACAGAGGGCACTACAAGTCTTAGCATAGCAGGCAGTATTTCCTCATTCCCCTACAGAGAGGATTACAAGTCCAAGCAGGTAGCCTTCTGCAGTGGGACTTGTTGTGCCCTTGACTGTGGTGGACTGAGGAAGGGAAGTGTAAGAGGGTCTCTGTAAGCTCAGATGTATGGGGGAGCTTTGGGGAACACAGAGTTCCCTTTTACACCAGAGTCCCCAGCTTCCCCCCTCAAATAATGGTTCCCAAACTCTCCTTATATCAGAGTCTTCACACTTCCCTCTTACAGTGTAGTAAGTCTGGAGACTCCGATGTAAAGGGGGCTCTGTAAAATGTGATTAGAGATTAGAAATTTCTAACATTTTTATTTTCTACTTACGATCCACAATTTTCAGCTGCTCAAATGGCTCGCTGCCTCTGACTGCATATTGGAGTGTGGCCGTCCTCCTCCTCCCCTTCTTCACCAAAAGCACAAGAGGGTGCCGTCCGTCCGCTTTGGCTAGAAGCAGAAGAAAAAAAAAAAACATAAAAAATACGAATGTACATAGTAGTATTAAAGGTTGTGAAGAGACACTTGATGGAGGTAGGAAAGGTAGGAGCGAGAGGGAGGGGGGGGGGGGGGTGTTGGTATTAGTGTTGTTGCATAGCTAAACACATGTCCACCTACCCAAAAAATTATAACCTATCTGGTCACATGTAATGTATATTTTTACTTACCGGAGATTTGCTCCACAGCCTTTAGCAGGAGCTTGGGTGAGCGCCTTTTGGCATCACTCCAGGCCCGCTGCAGATCCACTATCTCAGGCAGAAACTGAAATCTCCGCTGCAGCCTCATCCGGAGACGACACATCATCTTGTGCTTTTGGTGAAGATGCGTATAAACTTTATCATACCCCCAGAGGAGGAGGAGCTGTGGAAAGAGCAGTGTATGTTTGAGTCCAAGTATGTCCAAAATAGTACAGTCTTCAAATAACATGCTAGGTCGTCTTTGAGATATTGTAGAACAAAGAATTCCATTTCTGGTGATACATATACATCGATGTCCAAATCTACCTCCATGACATAGGTTGCCCCACACTGGTGATTTCCTCTACATGATATAGCCATTTTCTCAATTGGCCTTTCATGACACACCCAGGGCCGCCATCAGGGGGGGACAGGCAGTCACTGTATTTACAACCTTATTGCTGTCCATTTAGCAGGGTGAAAGTAACTTTACACACATGTAGCATAGGTATCAACTTTTGTCACCATGTTAAAAGGACAGCAGTATGGGTAGCATTACAGTGACTGTTATTAGTCCAGGCTCACTAAACTAGCCAATGCTTGGAAAAGCAAGCCATGCAGATTGCTTTTCAGGTCCCTTTTAACACGAGCTGTCTGATTGGGTGTGGCTGTTAATTTTTGACGCAGACCTGATAAGCCCCTCAATTCTCCTTTATGGAGTGTTATATGTAAATGGGATTGCTTCATTTGAGATGCAGATTTAAACTGTGTATGGCCAGGCTGAAGGTACCCAAGTTGATTGGTCGATCACCTGGAGGACAACGTACAACCAGTCTGTCAGATTTTACACACACTTATCGCTAGCATCTCTTGTAGCCACTAGCAATAATCACTGTGTTTTCCTGGCAGGGGCAGCACCAGGAGAACACAATGGCTCCGCAGGAGGGTTTCCCCTGTCTGTGTTGATGGTGGAATCAAGGCAAAATGTTTTTCCTGCAAGCCACGGGACAAACAAAGATAGTTTTTTAATGAATCCATGATTTTGCCAAAATGGAAAAAAAAAGATGTTTGCTTTGTATATTCTTAAGTTTGCTACATAACTAGAACATGTAACAGTGTTATATCATTGCAGGAGATTTCCCTTCACTTCCTGTCTTGGTGTCACCAAAAGAGCCCATAATCAACAGATGCATGTGCAGATTGACAGAATTATGTTAACAGCAATAAATACTTACAGAGAGTCAACACACAACACAGCCAAATCTCACCTCCATAAATAACAAAGGGCCAAAAATGTTACCCATAAAACATGTGACACACAAATATATTGGACCTCTTCGTAGGTCAAATCTTTCCTGATGTCTGAGTGAGCTATATATAATCCAAGCAAACACACCCAGAATGGTAACGCCCAGTCCAAAAATTAACTGTGTGTATCCTGTGTGTTTTGGAGCATGCTCAGTTGCCAAAACAAGGGAAATAGAAATGAGGAATAGAAATGTATGTAGGTGTGTATAGTATATGTGAATTGAAAAAATTCTCTCTTGAAGTTTGCTAGTCATTATTTAGAATGTTTAGATACAGGAATACATACATATATATACAATTACGTGAGAGAGAGAGAAATATATATTTAGGGAAACAATTGAAACACACCTTTTGGGATTTGAGAAGTGAGATTGTGACGATTGAACAGATATGTAAGCCAACAATCTGACTCATCACTCATGAACATCCCTAAATTTGGCGTGGCAATTATATCAGGCGTTCTTATGTGCATTTTGGCTGGCGTTTTCACAGGCGTTTTGACATGCATTTTTTGGGCAGGCATTGTTATATGAAATCACCTACAAAAGCCCCAAAAACAGACCACAAACACGTACATGTGAACGTAGCCCGTTTGGGGGCGTTTGAGGGGGATTTGTCCAGCTCAAGGATCAGCTCCCAAAACAGGCAAAAAATCCAATCCTATTCAGTTCAATGGCCCCTGTTCCCATGTGAGCATTTTGACGGCATGAGGAAAACACCCAACGCTCACTGAGAAATAGCACAATGATTAGGGAGTCTGCCTTCCTGCTGTAGGTTTGTAAGTTCGAATCCGGAAGGTGCCCTCTGTATGGGCAACACTTGGATATCTCCAATCCTCCAAATGTTGACATCATTAATTTTGTTCATGTTTGAAAAAGGCATGTGTATCAGCAAACTTTTAATCCAAAGACATGAACAAAATACAAAAGATGCCCCATAAAGTCAATATGTAGCAATATTGTGAGCTAAAGCTCTATTTGTTTGTTGGGCATACTTTGCTAATTAGCCAAGTATAAGGGATATATATATATATACCTTCAGTTAAATGTGTAGTAAAATGGTAACACTTGGCCATACCCATATGGAAGAAAAGGTAGTATTTGCAATATATTTCTAAAAACATTCTTTGGAAACACATAAAATATTGTCAAAATTGTGACATTTCCTTGATATGTGTGAAATGCTAATAATCTTTCTTTGAAATATGTTTTACATCTATTTTTTTTCTATCTGACGACCAATTCCCCAATGTAATATTTTGTGGGTTTTTTCAGAGAATGTGGAGGTTCTATATAAACACTGTAGATTTGACTGCTATGATTTCGGAGTTAGCAGGAAAGGTGTATGGAATGTGATGGTGTTTACTAAAGGATCCCTTGTTGGAAGTGTGCATGTTTTTCCAATTCCGCCGGTTTTTGCCATTTTCTATGGGCGAGACAGCGGATTTGCAAGCGGTATTCAAAAAAAAATTGACCCAAAATCGCGCTGGCGAAATTTTTTGAGCCAATTTGACGTTGCGCATGCGCACATTCGCGAGTTCGCAGCTCGCGGCTGGAGGAGCTGTTTAACCTTTCCACACTTTCGCAGATATCTCTCTTTCTAAGTCAGTTTTTGAGATTTTTTAAACGCAAGTCATCTCCAAATTGACTTCCACACCTTCCACAGTGATTTGGGATTTTTGGGGGTACAGGGGAAAATTTGGCTAAACTTTAGTCGAGCTTTTAGCTGGCGTGGTTTTAAGTCGCGCTCTGACCATATTGCATCTTAATGAATCTCACACTAGGCGCTATTTTCCGCCCGCCGTTCTTTGAATGCCAATTTCAGACTTAAATAATCGCCGCTTCGCAAAATCACGCCGAAACGCCAATTCGCCGTACTATGAATCAGGCCCATAGTTACATAGTTAGTGAGGCTGAAAAAAGACATCAGTCCATCCAGTTCAACCTATGATGTGTGTGTGTGTTTGCTTTTAACCGTACATTGTATACCCCTTTATGTTGTGGTCTTTAAGGTGTCCATCCAATAGTTTTTTGAAACTATCAATGCTCCTCGCTGATACGACTGCTTGTGGAAGAGAATTCCACATCCTTACCGCTCTTACAGTGAAGAACCCCTTATGCACTTTAAGGTTAAACCGCCTTTCCTCAAGTTTTAGTGAGTGGCCACGTGTCTTATTGTATCTCCTTTCTCTGAATAGTTTGTTCCTTATGCTAGGGTCGCCAGTAGAGTATTTGTACATTGATATCATATCCCCCCTCAATCGTCTCTTCTCCAGAGAGAATAGGTTCAGTGCTTGTAGTCTTTCCTCATAGCTGATGTCCTCCATTCCCCTAATTATTTTTGTTGCCCTTCTCTGGACTTTCTCCAGTTCCAGCACATCCTTCCTGAGGACCGGTGCCCAGAACTGGACAGCATACTCCAGATGTGGCCGGACCAGAGTCTTGTAGAGTGGAAGAATAATCTCTTTATTTCTGGAGTGAATCCCCTTTTTTATACAACCCAGTATTCTGTTGGCTTTGCTTGCGGCGGCTTGGCATTGCATGCCACTGCCAAGCCTGTTGTCTACCAGTACCCCCAGGTCCCTTTCCATCCTAGACTCACCCAGAGGTTCCCCCCCTAGTGAGTAGCTTGCTTTCTGGTTTCTGGCCCCCAAGTGCATTACTTTACATTTTTCTACATTAAATCTCATCTGCCATGTAGTTGCCCACCCCGTTATTTTGTTCAGGTCTGCTTGCAAGATTTCCACATCCTGCATAGAAGATATTGGCATGCCTAATTTAGTATCATCTGCAAATACTGAGATTGTACTAGATATCCCCTCCTCTAGATCATTTATGAATAAATAAAACAGGATTGGTCCCAGGACAGAACCCTGGGGGACCCCACTTTCCACACCCACCCAATCCGAGTACTCCCCATTAATCACCACCCTCTGTACTCTCCCCTGGAGCCAGTTCTCTATCCAGGTACTCACCTTATGGTCCATACCTACCTTCCTTAGTTTGTACAGTAAGCGTTTGTGGGGAACGGTGTCAAAGGCCTTTGCAAAGTCCAGATACACCACATCCACAGGCTTACCTTTATCTAAGTGGCAGCTCACTTCATCGTAGAAGGTTAATAGATTGGTTTGGCATGAACGATTTTTCATGAATCCATGCTGATTACTACTTATAATACCGTTTTCATTACTAAAGTCTTGTATGTGGTCCCTTATCATCCCCTCCAAAATTTTGCAGACTACTGATGTTAGGCTGACCGGCCTATAGTTACCCGGGATATATCTCGGCCCCTTTTTAAATATTGGTACCACGTTGGCTTTTTTCCAATCAGCTGGCACCATACCCGTCTGTAAACTATCCTTAAAGATCAAGAATAATGGTCTGGCAATCACCTGGCTGAGCTCATTAAGAACCCTTGGGTGCAAGTCATCCGGTCCCGGGGATTTATTTATGTTAAGTTTCTCTAGTTTAGCTCTAAGTCTATCCTCTGTTAGCCATGGCGGCACTTCCTGAGGTGTATTATTTAGTTCGGCCTTACAAGCGGGGTTCGTGTAGCCCCCCGATTCCTTTGTGAAGACTGAAGAAAAGAAATTATTTAACACTTCCGCCTTTTCTCTGTCCTCAGTGGCCATTTTTCCTTTATCATCTTTTATGGGGCCAATGTGCTCTGGCCTCGCTTTCCTACTGTTTATATACTTAAAGAACTTCTTGGGGTTCTTTTTACTCTCCTCCGCTATATGTCTCTCGTGTTCTATTTTAGCCGCCCTGATTTCGTCTTTACATTTCTTATTACACTCTTTGTAGTGCTTAAATGCTGCCAATGACCCCTCAGTCTTGTATTTTTTGAAGGCCTTTTCTTTAGCTCTAATATACATTTTTATGTTGGAGTTTAGCCACCCAGGGTTTAGTTTTGCTCTTTTAAATTTATTTCCCTGTGGAATGCACTGGCCCACCCCCTTGTTAAGTATGCTCTTGAAGCACTCCCATTTTTCCTCCGTGTTCTTTGTTCCCAGGGTTCTATCCCATTTGATATTTTCTAGCAGCGAGCGCAGTTTAGGGAAATTGGCTCTTTTGAAATTCAGTGTCCTTATATTACCCTTGTGTTTCCTATTACTGTAATTAATACTGAAACCAATTGACCTATGGTCACTGTTCCCTAAGTTGTCCCGTATTTCTATATCCGTGAGCAGGTCTGTATTGTTGGTAATCAGTAGGTCAAGTACCGCATTGTTTCTTGTCGGTGCATTCACCATCTGACCCATGAAATTGTCCTGCAAAACATTTAGGAACTGCCGAGCCTTGGCTGAATGCGCGGTTCCTTCTGCCCAGTCTATATCAGGATAATTAAAGTCCCCCATTATAATGACATTTCCCATCCTTGCTGCCAATCCTATCTGTAACATGAGGTCCGCCTCACCCTCCTCCCTCTGGTTGGGGGGCCTATAGCATACGCCCAATATTACCTTCCCCACCGTGCCTTTCCTTTGAAGCTCTACCCATAGGGGTTCTGCCTCGTCCATAGCTCCATTATTAATATCATCCCTCATATTTACCTGTATACTGTTCTTAATATACAAACATACCCCTCCCCTCTCTCTGCGATAAAGGGAATACCCCTGAATGGTCGCCATCCAGTCATGAGAGCTGTCAAACCAAGTCTCAGTTATCCCCACAAAATCTAAGTCCTCCTCAAACATCAGCAGCTCCAGCTCTCCCATCTTGTTGGCCAGGCTTCTGGCATTGGTATACAAGCCTCGTAATTTTGATGTTTTTAGGCTGCTCTCTTGATTTTTCCCCGTACCCAGCCTGGGTATAGGAGCTCCGAACACCCTACCGCTAATGCCCCCATTTCTGCCCTCTGAAACTTGCTTTCCACTGGCTAATTTTACATCTGTACCCTCCCCCCCATTCCCTAGTTTAAAAGCCCATTTAGATGATGCACAAGAAAGCCTGCAAACAGTTTGCTGAAGACAAGCAGACTAAGGACATGGATTACTGGAACCATGTCCTGTGGTCTGATGAGACCAAGACAAACGTATTTGGTTCAGATGGTGTCAAGCATGTGTGGCAACAACCAGGTGAGGAGTACAAAGACAAGTGTGTCTTGCCTATAGTCAAGCATGGTGGTGGGAGTGTCATGGTCTGGGGCTGCATGAGTCCTGCCGGCACTGGGGAGCTACAGTTCATTGAGGGAACCATAAATGCCAACATGTACTGTGATATACTGAAGCAGAGCATGATCCTCTCCCTTCGGAGACTGGGCTACAGGGCATTATTTCAACATAACAACCCCAAACACACCTCCAAGATGACCACTGCCTTGCTAAAGAAACTGAGGGTAAAGGTGATGGACTGGTCAAGCATGTCTCCAGACCTAAACCCCATTGAGCATCTGTGGGGCATCCTCAAACGGAAGGTGGAGGAGCGCAAGGTTTTTAACATCCACCAGCTCCATGAGGTCGCCATGGAGGAGTGGAAGAGCTCCAGTGGCAACCTGTGAAGTCCATGCCCAAGAGGGTTAAGGCGGTGCTGGAAAATAATGGTGGCCACACAAAATATTGACATTTTAGGCCTAATTTGGACATTTCCACTTAGGGGTGTACTCACTTTTGTTGCCAGCGGTTTAGACATTAATGTGTTGAGTTATTTTGAGGGGACAGCAAATTTACACTGTTATACAAGCTGTACACTCACTACTTTACATTGTAGCAAAGTGTCATTTCTTCAGTGTTGTCACATGAAAAGATATAATAAAATATTTACAAAAATGTGAGGGGTGCACTCACTTTTGTGGATACTGTGTGTGTGTGTGTATATATATATATATATATATACACAGTATATATAATTGGTCTTGTTACTTACATATCAGTACCAAAGGTACATCCAGTATCGAAGAGGAAAGTGAGAGCGCCAAAAACAACCGTCTATCCCGGGACTAAGGCAGGTATAGGTTGCCCAGTTCAAATGGGGTAGGTGCCATAGTTGGGGCTGTCTTGTCTGGTCTTTGGTGGGTACTACCACAGTAAACTTAATGAAATGATCCACAAAGACTAGAGCAGAGCGGAACCTGGAGGGGAGCTGGAAATCGTCAGAAAGTCTATCGTCACAAACTCAAAGTGTTTTGAGGTCATAATAGTCATTAGGGTAGTCTTTTTGAGAGAAGCATTATGCACTGCACAGACTGCACACTCCCGGCAAGCCCATTGCACCCACTTTGCTAACCGCGGGCATTAAATTATACCAACCTGGGGAACTGGTTATTTACCCATGAGGGAGGAGGAGGAGGCAGCTGCAGGCACACATCTTCACATTGGCTCTCCACTGGATACTGGGAGAGGGCATCCGCATGCCTGTTATTTTCCCAGGCTTGTAATGTATCTTGTAGTTGAAGTGGGCCAGCCTGGTGACCCACTTTTGTTCTAGTGCCCCCAGTTTGGCTGTTTTCAGATAGGCAAGGGGTTGTTGTCCGAGAACACCTCTATTTCTGCCCCCATGAGGTACTCCACAAATCTTTCCATGATGGCCCACACCAGAGTCAATAATTATAATTTAGAGGAACTGTAATTGTGGGGGTTTTGTTCTGTGGGCCGCAGGCTGCAACTTGCGCAAGCTATCACTCTTTTGTGTCCCTTCTGCTCTTGGGCCAGAATGGCCCCCAGGCCTTGCAAGCTTCTATCCATATACACTTGGATGAGCTTTGAGTAAGAGGTGTAGGTCAACAGAGGTGTCGACATCAGCTTTTGCTTCAGAGCTTCAAAGGCCTGCTGCTGCGGATCCTGCCATTGGGACTGGATTGAGGGTGAAGACCCCCCTTTTCTCTGCGTAGGCTGGCCACTCAGCAGCTGGTGTGGCGATATGCGCAAAATTGGGGATGAACCGCTAGTAATAGCCCATTAGTTCCAATAAAAAGTGTAGCTCAGTGATAGTCTTTGTGGGAAGCCACTCTCGAAACGCCTGGACCTTGGTCGGATCTTGGGAACCCCCGGCAGGCTCCACAACGTGCCAAAGTTATTGGATCTTCTGTAGCATCAAGCAGTACCTATTGGACTTCAATTTTAACCTGTATTGGGCCGAACGAGTGAACACCTGGTCCAGGTGTTGGATGTGATTGTAATGTTCCGGTACCTATGGTACCCTTGTTCCTATATTTCTCCTCTCTTTGCGTCCCATCTTGTATAACAAAGGACGCATACACCTTTAAGACCGGATGACATCACTGCCGAGCGCCGCTATGAGCGGCTATTTCAATCGCCGGTTTGCTCTCACTCATCGCTCGTTCAAACCCACATGTTCATCGCACCTACGCCTGAGAAGTCGGAGCTGCTGACATACCTTCCTTGCTGAACTAAAGCCGCAACCTCGCTGGTGATCCGTATCCCGCTACGGGATCACCCCTCTCCAATGGACACTGTTATTCCTAACCTATCTAAGTGATAAGTACCCCGCAGGGGATTCTTACTAACCAATCTCCTACTGTCATCTACTGCAATTACCAAGACTATCTGTATCTATCTATTCACTATCATCTGCATAAGACTGTTAGCTCTTGGGACTACCTTGAACTATCCTTGCACTAGGTTACTCTGTCTAAAGTATACTCCATCTGTGTCCTCTTACCATCTGCACTATACTTGACATCAGAACCTATCTGCTTACCATCACCTGCAACTCTCCTATACTACTTCTAGTGCTCACCATACAATAGCCTGTCTCTCATCTATATATCCTTGTATACTCTATCCCTCCATTAAACATCTATTAATATATATATATAGTATATACCAGGCTGTACACGGTGATGAAGTCCTGAGAGTTGGATATGTTGTTCAACAGATTCTCTACAAGGCTACTAAGTGTAATAATTCTGCAGCTGTAAATCCATCCACAAACAAAAATGCATGAACGTTACAGATTGAACGAGCCTTTTAAAAAAAATATGGATTCAGCAGAATTATCCACTCATGTACTACAATTAAAACAATAAGTAGATGCATTGATTCATGCACTTACAGAGGTAAAAAATGACAATCAAACCTTGAGACAGCAGCTTGGCCGTCTCACACAGCCTCCTGCTGCTCAGCCCCGTGAGCCTAAGATAAACCCTCCTATAGTGTTTTCTGGTGATCGGAGCAAATTCCGCGAATTTAAAAACGCATGTCAACTGTTTTTTTTGTTAAAACCTCTAACCTACACCACTGACCAAATTAAGGTTTGTACCATCATCTCCTATTTAACGGGTGAACCCTGGGCCTGGGCAGATGCTCTCTTTGAAAAGGATGATCCACTCATTAATTCTTATCCCTTATTTCTAGCACAACTTGCTACTTTATATGAAGACCCCAACAAGCAGAGTACCGCTGACACCCAGTTACGGGCCCTAAAACAAGGAAGGAGACCTGTTGAAGATTTTGTGGCGAATTTTAAAAGATGGTCCCCCGATTCAGGGTGGAACGACACATCTTTGCGAACGCAGTTTAGACTCGGCCTATCTGAGGCCGTTAAAGACAAGCTCGCCCGAGCGGATTTACCTGGCACTCTAGAGGGACTGATCCAGACCAGTATCAATATTGACAGACGACTACGAGAAAGAAAGGCTGAGAAGATGGGCTCACCGTTTTCCAGTCCTTCTCGGATGTTGCCTGCTGACCCTACTCCTATGGAAGTAGGAATGATACGTCCACCTCTGACCCTTTCTGAACGTGCCAGGAGGAAAACCGAACATCTTTGCATGTACTGCACATCCCCGAATCATCTGGTAAACGACTGTCCTCTTGTCCGCAGAAAAGAGGGTGAGTGTTCAAATTTCTTGCTAGGGGGACTCACAACTTCCTTTCCTAAACCTTATCTTTTTGTTCAATTAACATTGCAATGGGACCAAACTAGGATCACCACCAAGGCTATGATTGACACAGGATCTTGTGGAAACTACATTGACAATTGTTTTGTCTCCCTTAATAAAATACCTATTGTTTCAAAACCCAAACCTGTCTCCGTTAGTTTTATTAACGGTACCCCTTTATCCTCTGGTCCTATCACCAGTCAGACACAGGCACTTCTTGTAACTGCTGACGAGTCTCATGTGGAGACCACCACCTTTGATGTATTAACTTCGCCACATTTTCCAATCATTTTGGGACTTCCCTGGTTACACATACATCAACCAATCATCGATTGGAAAACAAGAACGTTAGCCTTCTCTTCTCACTATTGCGAGACGACGTGTAACCTCCCCACACATGATAGGATCCTGTCTGTACTGCCAGATGACATTATTCCTAAGTGTTATCAAGATTTATCGGAGGTTTTCCTCGAGAAAAACGCTCAAATGCTACCGCCTCATAGGGACTATGATTGTTGTATCGATCTGCTCCCTAATAGCAAGTTGCCTTACGGACATGTATATCCTCTCTCACAGGATGAACTCTCTCACCTTAAGGAGTATCTGGATGAAAACTTGGCAAAAGGATTCATCCGACCTTCTACTTCCTCCACTGCTGCTAGGCTTTTCTTTGTCCGCAATAAGGACTCTAGTCTTAGGCCTATCATTGATTTCAGACAATTAAATGCCATCACAATAAAGGATCGTTATCCTTTACCTCTTATTCCTGAACTTATCGAACAGGTGCGTGGGGCTTCTTTCTTTTCAAAATTGGACCTAAAAGGGGCATACAATTTAATTCGAATCCGTAAAGGGGATGAATGGAAGACGGCATTCAGAACCAGATACGGACTGTTTGAGTACCTTGTAATGCCATTTGGGCTATGTAATGCCCCCGCAGCCTTCCAACGTTTTATAAACGAGATATTCCGAGACTTGCTTGATGTTTGTGTGGTAGTATATTTGGACGATATACTTATCTATTCTCATTCCTTACCCGAGCACATAAAACATGTGAGACTTGTGTTGTCAAGACTACTTGCACATAACTTATATGTTAAATCAAAGAAATGTCTGTTTCATAAAGAGGAGGTACTATTCCTAGGATATATTATATCTAAAAGTGGAATCAAAATGGACATGAGCAAAATATCCTGCATTCTGGATTGGCCTGTGCCAACCACTCGCAAAGCATTACAAAGGTTCCTAGGATTCTCTAATTACTATAGGAAATTCATTAAAAACTTCTCTGCGATTGTGAAACCTCTCACACAACTTACAAGCACGAAGAGACCATTTAATTGGTCAAAAGAAGCAAATGGAGCATTCTCTCTGCTGAAATCAAGCTTTACTACTGCCCCCATACTATGCCATCCAGACCCATCCCTTCAATACATCTTGGAGGTAGATGCGTCCAATATGGCAGTAGGAGCAGTTCTCTCACAACGACCAACAAACACCTCACCTCTTCACCCAGTTGCTTTCTTTTCAAAGTCATTAAGTAGCCCCGAGGTGAACTACCCAGTAGGTGAGAAGGAGTTATTAGCCATAAAACTGGCATTAGAGAATTGGAGACATCTACTTGAGGGCACTCAATTGCCAATTCTGATATATACTGATCACAAAAACCTCCAATACCTTCAGACTAATAGAACTCTTTCCCACCGGCAGGTACGGTGGTCGTTATTCTTTCTGAGATTTAATTTTTTAGTAACTTACACGCCCGCAGAAAAAAATAAAAAAGCGGATGCACTCTCACGACTAGCCGAGAAAGATTGCACTGAGGTTCCCTCAGTTCCTATAATACCACTTGAACGTATTATCGGAGTCGTTCGCTCACTGAAGGAGGAGATTTTGCACAGCATAGGGTTGGATTCACCTCCACCACAACTAACTACTGACGCAGAAGGCTTCCTTTACTACAACGATAAATTATACATACCCCCTACTATGCGAACCAAGATCTTAGAATTGTCGCATGATGTACCTATGGCAGGACATATGGGTATGACTAAAACTCTCAATCTACTCACTAGCCAATTTTGGTGGCCAGACATGAAGACAACCGTAAAAAAAATTTAGTTTCATCTTGTGATATCTGTGCAAGGTCTAAAATTGACAACACGAAACCATCAGGATTACTTTGTAGTTTACCGATACCCCAGGTTCCGTGGGAAGTGGTATCCTTAGATTTCATAGTGGAACTACCACCTTCCAAAGGATTCAACACCATCTTGGTATCAGTGGACCATCTGACCAAGATGGCACATTTCACCCCTATCCGAAAACTACCTTCATCCAAACAAACAGCAGAATTACTTGTGAAACATGTCTTTAAGTTACATGGTATTCCAAAAACACTGCTGTCTGACCGTGGTTCACAATTCATCTCAAAGTTTTGGCTAGCTCTATGTCAGATACTGCGAATAGAGCGTAACCTTACTTCTGCCTACCACCCTCAGACCAACGGACAGACAGAGAGAGTTAACCAGTGCATTGAACAGTACCTGCGTTGCTATACTTCGTATCTACAGGACGATTGGGCAGATCTCCTCCCACTGGCGGAATTCGCCTATAACAACGCTACTCATAGCACTACTAAGCAAAGTCCGTTTTACCTGAATTATGGGTTTCATCCCACACTCCTTCCTCCACGTATCTTACCATCAAGTAATCCAGTAGCATCTGATTATCTTGCCCAGATAAAGGATTCTCTGGGATTACTCAACAATACCATATCTCATGCTCATAGCCAACAAAAAAAATACTACGACCTCCGTAGGAAACCCTCTCCCCAATATGCCGTTGGGGATCTTGTTTGACTTTCTACAAAAAATCTGAGACTAAAGATCCCTAGTAAAAAACTTGGACCTCTATTTCTGGGACCTTTTCCAATAGAGAAGCTTATTGGAAAAGCTGCAGTACAACTCACATTGCCAGTAGACCTCAAGATACATCCTGTCTTCCATCTGTCTCTACTGAAGCCCCATGTTCCTAACCAAGGAATAAGGCCTACTATCTCACCTCCACCTCCTGTACAAGTGGAGGGTGGAGAAGAATTTGAGATAAAAGAAATTTTGGATTCCCGTTTCAATAGAAGAAGACTCCAGTATCTTGTACGATGGAAGAATTATGGGCTCCAAGATGACACCTGGCTGGATACCTCCGATATCCATGCCCCTAGACTGATTCGCAATTTCCACTTGAAATATCTGGAAAAAACAGTTCTAGAGGCCTTCCGGAGCCGGCCTTAAGGGGGGGGGGGGTACTGTAATGTTCCGGTACCTATGGTACCCTTGTTCCTATATTTCTCCTCTCTTTGCGTCCCATCTTGTATAACAAAGGATGCATACACCTTTAAGACCGGATGACATCACTGCCGAGCGCCGCTATGAGCGGCTATTTCAATCGCCGGTTTGCTCTCACTCATCGCTCGTTCAAACCCACATGTTCATCGCACCTACGCCTGAGAAGTCGGAGCTGCTGACATACCTTCCTTGCTGAACTAAAGCCGCAACCTCGCTGGTGATCCGTATCCCGCTACGGGATCACCCCTCTCCAATGGACACTGTTATTCCTAACCTATCTAAGTGATAAGTACCCCGCAGGGGATTCTTACTAACCAATCTCCTACTGTCATCTACTGCAATTACCAAGACTATCTGTATCTATCTATTCACTATCATCTGCATAAGACTGTTAGCTCTTGGGACTACCTTGAACTATCCTTGCACTAGGTTACTCTGTCTAAAGTATACTCCATCTGTGTCCTCTTACCATCTGCACTATACTTGACATCAGAACCTATCTGCTTACCATCACCTGCAACTCTCCTATACTACTTCTAGTGCTCACCATACAATAGCCTGTCTCTCATCTATATATCCTCATATACTCTATCCCTCCATTAAACATCTATTAATATATATATATAGTATATACCAGGCTGTACACGGTGATGAAGTCCTGAGAGTTGGATATGTTGTTCAACAGATTCTCTACAAGGCTACTGAGTGTAATAATTCTGCAGCTGTAAATCCATTCACAAACAAAAATGCATGAACGTTACAGTGATCTTCAATAGTGATGTCGCGAACCTAAAATTCGCCGTTCGCGAACGGCGAACGCGAACATCGGCAAATGTTCGCGAACCGGCGAACCGGGCGAACCGCCATAGACTTCAATAGGCAGGCGAATTTTAAAACACACAGGGACTCTTTCTGGCCACAATAGTGATGGAAAAGTTGTTTCAAGGGGACTAACACCTGGACTGTGGCATGCCGGAGAGGGATCACGCAAAAAAAAGTTCTTAAAAATTATAATTTTTTGATAGAGAGCCAATTATTGGAAAAATTAAAAAAAAATAAAAATAAAAAATTTCTTTGGATTTAGCATCTGGGGGGTCTAAAAAGTGTACCTGTGAAGTTTCAGCTCTGTAGCATGTCCAGAACCCCTAAAAAACAGCATTTTTCTTATATTTTCAGGAATATGGCTTCTCTGCGGCTGGCTTTTTCTCTTGCAGGCATTTATCGGGCATTTTTTTAGGCAGGCATGTCATTTTTTGTATTTAGTGTCTGGGGGGTCTAAAAAGTGTACCTGTCAATTTTCAGCTCTGTAGCATGTCCAGAACCCCTAAAAAACAGCATTTTTCTTATATTTTCAGGAATATGGCTTCTCTGCGGCTGGCTTTTTCTCTTGCAGGCATTTAGCGGGCATTTTTTTAGGCAGGCATGTCATTTTTTGTATTTAGTGTCTGGGGGGTCTAAAAAGTGTACCTGTCAAATTTCAGTTCTGTAGCATGTCCAGAACCCCTAAAAAACAGCATTTTTCTTATATTTTCAGTAATACGGCTTCTCTGCGGCTGTCTTTTTCTCTTGCAGGCATTTATCGGGCATTTTTTTAGGCAGGCATGTCATTTTTTGTATTTAGTGTCTGGGGGGTCTAAAAAGTGTACCTGTCAATTTTCAGCTCTGTAGCATGTCCAGAACCCCTAAAAAACAGCATTTTTCTTATATTTTCAGGAATATGGCTTCTCTGCGGCTGGCTTTTTCTCTTGCAGGCATTTAGCGGGCATTTTTTTAGGCAGGCATGTCATTTTTTGTATTTAGTGTCTGGGGGGTCTAAAAAGTGTACCTGTCAAGTTTCAGCTCTGTAGCATGTCCAGAACCCCTAAAAAACAGCATTTTTCTTATATTTTCAGTAATACGGCTTCTCTGCGGCTGTCTTTTTCTCTTGCAGGCATTTATCGGGCATTTTTTTAGGCAGGCATGTCATTTTTTGTATTTAGTGTCTGGGGGGGTCTAAAAAGTGTACCTGTCAAGTTTCAGCTCTGTAGCATGTCCAGAACCCCTAAAAAACAGCATTTTTCTTATATTTTCAGGAATACGGCTTCTCTGCGGCTGTCTTTTTCTCTTGCAGGCATTTATCGGGCATTTTTTTAGGCAGGCATGTCATTTTTTGTATTTAGTGTCTGGGGGGTCTAAAAAGTGTACCTGTCAAGTTTCAGCTCTGTAGCATGTCCAGAACCCCTAAAAAACAGCATTTTTCTTATATTTTCAGGAATACGGCTTCTCTGCGGCTGTCTTTTTCTCTTGCAGGCATTTATCGGGCATTTTTTTAGGCAGGCATGTCATTTTTTGTATTTAGTGTCTGGGGGGTCTAAAAAGTGTACCTGTCAAGTTTCAGCTCTGTAGCATGTCCAGAACCCCTAAAAAAAAGCATTTTTCTTATATTTTCAGGAATACGGCTTCTCTGCGGCTGGCTTTTTCTCTTGCAGGCATATATATCAGTGGTGGGTGGGCAGTGGCACAGTACACTCTCTGTGGACCTGGCAGCAGTCACTGGCACCCAGGCAACTGCAATTTAAAAAATATATATATATTTTTTTTACTTTGCAAGCTGCTGTGCCACTTTATATATCAGTGGTGGGTGGGCAGTGGCACAGTACACTCTCTGTGGACCTGACAGCAGTCACTGGCACCCAGGCAACTGCAATTTAAAAAATATATATATATTTTTTTACTTTGCAAGCTGCTGTGCCACTTTATATATCAGTGGTGGGTGGGCAGTGGCACAGTACACTCTCTGTGGACCTGACAGCAGTCACTGGCACCCAGGCAACTGCAATTTAAAAAAATATATATTTTTTTTTACTTTGCAAGCTGCTGTGCCACCTTATATATCAGTGGTGGGTGGGCAGTGGCACAGTACACTCTCTGTGGACCTGACAGCAGTCACTGGCACCCAGGCAACTGCAATTTTAAAAAAATATATTTTATTTTACTTTGCAAGCTGCTGTGCCACCTTATATATCAGTGGTGGGTGGGCAGTGGCACAGTACACTCTCTGTGGACCTGACAGCAGTCACTGGCACCCAGGCAACTGCAATTTAAAAAAATATATTTTATTTTACTTTGCAAGCTGCTGTGCTACCTTATATATCAGTGGTGGGTGGGCAGTGGCACAGTACACTCTCTGTGGACCTGACAGCAGTCACTGGCACCCAGGCAACTGCAATTTAAAAAAATATATATATTTTTTTTACTTTGCAAGCTGCTGTGCCGCCTTATATATCAGTGGTGGGTGGGCACACAGTGGCACTGCAGTGGGCACAGTACACTCTGTGGACCTGACAGTCACTGGCAGCCCAGGCAACTGCAATAATAAAAAATATTTTTTTTTTCAATTTATTGCAACAAGATGCTGTGCCAACGTATATATATCAGTGGTGGGCAGTGCACTGCAGTGGGTACAGTGCACTCTGTGGACCTGACACAGCACTCACTGCAATTATGACAGAGGAAAAAAAAATATTTTTTAAAATGCCAGGTACTGTGCCTGTGCCACCCGAAATGAGTGTGGTGTGCACACAGTACAGTCTGTGGTAGGTCTGTGGCCTCTCACACACACAGCGGGCAGGCAACTGCAGTGTACAATAGATATATATATATATATATATATATATATATAAAGAAAAAAATCTATTACCTTACCAGCCCTTAAAAGGGCTTTTGGGGACACTATATATATATATATATATGTATATATATAAATAAAAAAATCCTCAATTACCAGCCCTTAAAAGGGCTTTTGGGGACACTAGATAGATATAGATATATATATATATGAAGAAACAACTCAATTACCAGCCCTTAAAAGGGCTTTTGGGGACGCTAGGTATATATATATATAAAAAAAAAAAAAAAAAACACAAATACCAGCCCTTAGAAGGGCTTTTTGGGGTGCTGATATTACAGCAGTAGTGGACCAAGAACACTGCAAGACCAGGAACACTGACTAACTGTCCCTAGCTTAACAGCAGCAGCAGCAGCAGCAGCTCTCCCTACTCTCACTACACACACTGCTTCAGAATGATCTAAGATGGATGCTGCCTTTGCTTATTTATAGGAGGTGGGAGGGTGTGGGAGGGAGGTACGCTGATTGGCTGGAAATGTGTCTGCTGACTGTAAAGTTCAGGGTCAAAGTTTGCCTCAATGATGTCTTATGGGGGGCGGACCGAACATCGCATATGTTCGCCGGCAGCGGCGAACGCGAACATGCTAAGTTCGCCGGGAACTGTTCGCCGGCGAACAGTTCTATACATCTCTAATCTTCAAATGATTTGGAGAAAATGTCTACCATGCACATTTTTTTTACTTGATTTTTATTATCTGTTACATTTCATAAGTGATATTAAAACTATTTTTCTTATAGAACAGACCAATGTTTTAATAAAACTGCTCTGGGTGTCAAATATGCTAATTACATTCATTTTTGCATGTATTATAATATCTAAAATGTACTGACCTTCAAAATGTACCAGGAGCTAGAGATGTAATATTTTTAAAGAGGTTCCCTGAGACATGAAATTATTTCAAGTGTTCCTCTCTATTAAAAAAAGTTGAGAAAAGCTGCAGTATATGCAGTTACTCTATGCAAGCCTTTCTCAACCAGGGTTCCTCTAGAACAGGGGGTATCAAACTCAATTTAATCGCGGGCCACATCAGCATTATGGTCGCCCTCAGAGGGTCAGTTCTATCTGTAGCCCACCACTATCAGAAGTCAAGAGCCCCCACCCTCCCTTACATCACAGTGCATTCCCTTTACCATGTGCTGCTGCTGGGAAGAAGCTGGAGGCAGAGCTGGGAAGCAGCAACTGCAGGGTCTGGAGGAGGGCTGGAGCTAGCTGCCGGAGTCTGCTGAATGCTGAGACCAGTGGAGGCGGAAAGGAGGGGGTGCTGCGGCTGCACAGAGAGGTGCAGGATCCGTAGGAGGAGTTGTGTCCTCCTCTCTGCTGCCAACTGCTGTGTTGGTGGGGTAAAGCGGCGGTCCTCTCTGCAGCTGCAGGGGGAAAAGCAAGATCTGGCAGAGATATTCCGTCCTCTCTGCTGCCATCTGCTGAGACAAGGTAACCTTCAATAACCTTCCTGCAGAAGTGGTAGCTGCAAATACAGTGAAGGAGTTTAAGCATGCATGGGATAGGCATAAGGCTATCCTTCATATAAGATAGGGCCAGGGACTATTCATAGGATTCAGATATATTGGGCAGACTAGATGGGCCAAATGGTTCTTATATGCTGACACATTCTATGTAATAACAAGGTGGGGGCAGAGATAAGGGAGATGCAGCAGCTGCAGGAGAGATGCAAGGGCCACATGATATGGCCTGGAGGGCCGGATTCGGCCCGCAGGCCTTGTGTTTGACACCTGTGCTCTAGACTATGGGTTTCTTGAGCCCTGAGAAATGTTTGCCCCTCAGGTAAGTTACCGGTGACACCAATGATCTTTCCCATTATCCTTAAGGGGAAAATTTTTCCCTATGGCCACCAGTTAAAAGACATGCTTCCATTTGACCATCCCACTAAAGCTATGTACAAAGTATATAGTAACAACTGTCAGGGGTTTCCCAAGTCCTGAAAGTTTTATCAAGGGTTCCTCTGTTGTGCATAGAGACTTGCCAGAGGATTAGTATTTTATCTATCCAGTCTTGAGATGTACACAGTGCTGCCACACAGCACAGTCCTGCACTGTGGGTGGGGGGTCATGACCTTTTCTTGCTGCAGTTTCACTTTCCCTTACAGGACTCTTCCCCACCCCCACCCGGTGACTGGATAGTGAATAAGGAAAAAATACATTGATTAGCACATCTCTCTGTGATTGTTTTGGTATTTTTTTAGCATCCCTTTTGATAGTTGGAGAGCTGCAAGATCTAACGGTGCTACATAGACTTCAATGAACTTGTATTGGTAATCATGATGGACTAAATAGCGTCGACATGTTGAGGCTTTCTTCTTTTTTCATTGTCACAGTTATAAATCCTGTGTGATATGATAGTCTGTGCCATCACCTGACCTCACATCTCGGGTTTTATATTCTCAGATCAGATCTCGAACGCTGAACCTCTTAATGGAAGGCAGACAGCAGCTAACAATGCAGCAAATCTTGAAAGCAAGGAAGAAGATACGAGATTGTAAAGAATGGAGAGGGGTTCTTACCTTCAAATTGTTAAAATATATCTTTATTGAATCTTTACATTATAAAATAACACAATTAGCAAACCATCAGTCAAGAGATAGGGTAGGGATGTGGGGGGTTATTAGGTTCAGTGGTCATTCTATTTTCACACTGAATACAGCATAGAGTATTACTGAATCTAGAAGAGAGGACTTGTGGGAGTCTAGGGCCTGATGGCCATTGCATTGTTTGTGGTAAACCCAATCCTAGATCCTAGTACACACAGGCCGAATGTCGGGCAAAAACGGCCGGTTTAATAAAAACCAGCCAATGTTCGGCCTGTGTGTATGGCAGCCGGTCTGACAGAAGTCGGCCAATTGGAAGTCCTCTGTCGGATGAGCATGCTGGAAAACCAGCAGCTGACGGACTCCTGATCAGCGCTCTTAGCCAATGGCTGAAAGCGCTGACTGGAGTTTTCTGGTGGGGGAGCCGCCCCTCTGTCATAACACAACAGCTCAGAAGGGGAGATTGCTGTACTAACACCAGATAGTTAGTACAGTGGCTCTGACCGAAGCGGTCAGTTTTTTTTTTTTTTCAACCCTCTGGAATGAACGGAAAAAAAAACTACAGGTGTGTACCAGACTTTAAGCAGAGGAGCATTTTGGTTGGTAATAAGAGGCAGTGATCTATATATAGAGAGGATACTCGCTGTGATACCTATAAGGTGTAAGAGTAGGTAAAGAAGGACCCTAACAGGGGTGGTTGGGGTGCAAGGCTGTGGTTATTGTTGGACTAGATCTTTAAATATTTATGCATTTCTGTGCCAAAAAAAAATTGTTGTGGTTGGATGCTGCCGGGTATCTATAGTCATTATACTATAGGATCTGAGCCCATGCAACCAGCCAGGAAGGGTAAAATTATTTTTCAAGATGGCAGCCCTGGCTGCTAGGAGGAATCTCAGGATACTATTTGTTTACAAACTGAATTAAGTGACTGGGAGCTGTCATTTACTGGCATTTTTTTTTTTTTCCTTTATAATTGTCAGTTTTGCTGTAGTAGGTTGTATACTTCGTATAGATGCCCCACTTCACAGATAAGGGCACCCTTCAGGCATGGTATTTAAAGGAATTCTGCATTTTTAATGTTTCTCTTTAACCACTTAAGCCCCGGAAGATTTTACCCCCTTCCTGACCAGGCAGTATTTTGCAAATCTGCACTGCGTGACTTTAACGTACAATTGCGCGGTCGTGCGACGCTGTACCTAAACGAATTTGACGTCCTTTTTTTCCCACAAACAGAGCTTTCTTTTGGTGGTATTTGATCACCTGTGCGATTTTTTGAACATGCGCTATAAACAAAAAAAGAGCGTAAATTTTGCAAAAATAACAATATTTTTCAAATTTTTTTATATGAAAAAAAAAAATGTAAAAATCAAAATTTTTTAACATTTTCGGCCAATTTGTATTATGCTACATATGTTTGGTAAAAAAAATCACAAAAAGCGTATTTTGATTGGTTTGCGCAAAAGTTATCGCGTTTACTAACAAAGGGAAAGATTTTTGTCATTTTTGTTGTTTTTTTTTTTTTAACGCGTAATGGCGGCGATCTGCGATTTTTTTTTGCGGTACTGCAACATTGGGGTGGACAGATCGGACCCTTGACTGACATTTTTGACACTTTTGGGGTTACCAGTGACATTACTGCAGTAATCAGTGCTATACATATGCACTGTTACTGTAAAATTACACTGGTAGTGAAGGGGTTAACTTTATTTGAGAGGGAGGGGCTGTGTGTGTCCCTAGGGGCGTGATTCTAACTGTGATTGGCTGTGGCTTGAGGTGTAGGAACAATGATCAACGGTCCTACATAGTAGAACCGTATGATCACTGTTCCTACACAGGGGAGAATGACAGGCGGCTTGTTTACATCAGCCGCCTGCCTTTCTCCCGCTGTCACGGACGATCGTGAGTGAGCGGCAGACATCGGGTCCGCCGCTCACACGCGCGGGGGGGTCCGTGACCACGCGGGAGCGCGCCTCCGGCGGCGCGCACTCGCTCCCCAGAGCCTCACAGGCTAGAGACGTACCGGTACGTCACTTTGCCTGTGAGGGGCTGAACGCCGCAGTATATGTACTTGCGGCGGTCGGCAAGTGGTTAAGCATTAATGCAATCACTTCCCTCCAAATGGAATTTCTAACTTTTTATTTGCTTTGGTCCTTGTTACCCAGGATAGTGACCAACCCCCCTATGCCATTTGTTTGAAACTCCCTTGCCTATTAGCCCATAAAATGGCCATTACTGGGTTTTAAAAATTGGCCACTATTGACTTCAATGGGGTTGAGATTTATCACCAGAACTTAAATCCTGAACCAAGCCCAGGTACATTTGGCTCATCCTCCTGATCCATTTCTTGGTTGAAAGATATATTTTGTCCTTTTTGGGGTAATCTAATCATTAACAATAGTTATACGTTTGTTAGGAATCAGATGACATCAGTTGGTGTAGGACATCATTTCTTGTACCTTTATTTAGTCATGGCACTCATGAAAAGTATGAAAAAATCACCAATCTAAAGTTTAAACAATGTAAATGTTAACCCGCATCAGGAAACCTGAGCCTGGGATGATGCACAGAACCATTTTGGGGAAATGAGTCCCCCTAATCACAACAGAGCCCCCCAATCACACAGTTCCCCCTTTCACATCAAAGCCCTAGCCTTCGGTTTCAGCAGCACAGGGAAGTTGAGAAGGTCAAATACAGACAGTGCCCTGGTGCTGTTCCAGGTGGAATGGAATAAGGAAAGGACAGCTTGGTATATATAGAATGAGACTTTTTAGAATAGGAACATACAGCATGGTATATTGATTGAGGCCTTGTAGAATTCAGAATGTACAGCATAGTATAGGGAATGAAGCCTTGTAGATTTCGGAATTTACAGCATGGTATAGGGAACGAGGCCTTGTAGAATTCTGATTGTACAGCATGGTATAGGGAACGAGGCCTTGTTGAATTAGGAACATACAGCATGGTATAGGGATTGAGGCGTTGTAGAATTAGAAATTTACAGCATGGCATAGGGAATGAGGCCTTGTAGAATTAGGAACATACAGCATGGCATATGGAATGAATCCTTGTAGAATTGGAAAAGTACAACATGGCATAGGGAATGGGGACTTGTAGAATTCGGAATGTACAGCATGGTATAGGGAATGAGGCTTTGTAGAAATAGGAACATACAGTATGGTATAGGGAATGAGGCCTTGTAGAATTAGCAACATACAATATGGTATAGGGAATGGGGCCTTGTAGAATTAGGAACGTACAGTATGGTATAGGGAATGGGGCCTTGTAGAATTAGGAACGTACAGTATGGTATAGGGAATGAGGCCTTGAAGAATTAGGAACATACAGTATGGTATAGGGAATGAGGCCTTGTAGAATTAGGAACATACAGTATGGTATAGGGAATGAGGCCTTGTAGAATTAGGAACATACAGTATGGTATAGGGAATGAGGCCTTGAAGAATTAGGAACGTACAGTATGGTATAGGGAATGAGGCCTTGTAGAATTAGGAACGTACAGTATGGTATAGGGAATGGGGCCTTGTAGAATTAGGAACGTACAGCATGGTATAGGGAATGAGGCTTTGTAGAAATAGGAACATACAGCATGGTATAGGGAATGAGGCCTTGTAAAATTAGGAACATACAGCATGGTATAGGGAATGAGGCCTTGTAGAAATAGGGACGTACAGTATGGTATAGGGAATGGGGCCTTGTAGAATTAGGAACACACAGTATGGTATAGGGAATGAGGCTTTGTAGAATTAGGAACACACAGCATGGTATAGGGAATGGGGCCTTGCAGAATTAGGAACGTACAGTATGGTATAGGGAATGAGGCCTTGTAGAATTAGGAACGTACAGTATGGTATAGGGAATGAGGCCTTGTAGAATTAGGAACGTACAGTATGGTATAGCGAATGAGGCCTTGTAGAATTAGGAACGTACAGTATGGTATAGGGAATGAGGCCTTGTAGAATTAGGAACATACAGCATGGTATAGGGAATGAGGCCTTGTAGAATTAGGAACGTACAGTATGGTATAGGGAATGGGGCCTTGTAGAATTAGGAACGTACAGCATGGTATAGAGAATGAGGCCTTGTAGAATTAGGAACGTACAGTATGGTATAGGGAATGAGGCCTTGTAGAATTAGGAACGTACAGTATGGTATAGGGAATGGGGCCTTGTAGAATTAGGAACGTACAGCATGGCATATGGAATGAGGCCTTGTAGAATTAGGAACATACAGCATGGCCTATGGAATGAATCCTTGTAGAATTGGAAAAGTACATGGCATAGAGAACGAATCCTTGTAGAATTGGAAAAGTACAACATGGCATAGGGAATGAGGACTTGTAGAATTCGGAATATACAGCATGGTATAGGGAATGAGGCTTTGTAGAAATAGGAACGTACAGTATGGTATAGGGAATGAGGCCTTGTGAAATTGGGAATGTGGCCTTGTAGAATTAGGAACATACAGCATGGTATAGGGAATGAGGCCTTGTAGAATTAGGAACGTATAGTATGGTATAGGGAATGAGGCCTTGTGAAATTGGGAATGTGGCCTTGTAGAATTAGGAACGTACAGCATGGTATAGGGAATGAGGCCTTGTAGAATTAGGAACGTACAGCATGGTATAGGGAATGAGGCCTTGTAGAATTAGGAACGTACAGTATGGTATAGGGAATGAGGCCTTGTGAAATTGGGAATGTGGCCTTGTAGAATTAGGAACGTACAGTATGGTATAGGGAATGAGGCCTTGAAGAATTAGGAACATACAGTATGGTATAGGGAATGAGGCCTTGTAGAATTAGGAACGTACAGTATGGTATAGGGAATGAGGCCTTGTAGAATTAGGAACATACAGTATGGTATAGGGAATGAGGCCTTGTAGAATTAGGAACGTACAGTATGGTATAGGGAATGAGGCCTTGTAGAATTAGGAACGTACAGTATGGTATAGGGAATGGGGCCTTGTAGAATTAGGAACGTACAGCATGGTATAGGGAATGAGGCTTTGTAGAAATAGGAACATACAGCATGGTATAGGGAATGAGGCCTTGAAGAATTAGGAACGTACAGTATGGTATAGGGAATGAGGCCTTGAAGAATTAGGAACGTACAGTATGGTATAGGGAATGAGGCCTTGTAGAATTAGGAACGTACAGTATGGTATAGGGAATGAGGCCTTGTAGAATTAGGAACGTACAGTATGGTATAGGGAATGGGGCCTTGTAGAATTAGGAACGTACAGCATGGTATAGGGAATGAGGCTTTGTAGAAATAGGAACATACAGCATGGTATAGGGAATGAGGCCTTGTAAAATTAGGAACATACAGCATGGTATAGGGAATGAGGCCTTGTAGAATTAGGAACGTACAGTATGGTATAGGGAATGAGGCTTTGTAGAATTAGGAACACACAGCATGGTATAGGGAATGGGGCCTTGCAGAATTAGGAACATACAGTATGGTATAGGGAATGAGGCCTTGTAGAATTAGGAACAAACAGCATGGTATAGGGAATGAGGCCTTGTAGAATTAGGAACGTACAGCATGGTATAGGGAATGAGGCCTTGTAGAATTAGGAACGTACAGTATGGTATAGGGAATGAGGCCTTGTAGAATTAGGAACATACAGCATGGTATAGGGAATGAGGCCTTGTAGAATTAGGAACATACAGCATGGTATAGGGAATGAGGCCTTGTAGAATTAGGAACGTACAGTATGGTATAGGGAATGGGGCCTTGTAGAATTAGGAACGTACAGCATGGTATAGAGAACGAGGCCTTGTAGAATTAGGAACGTACAGTATGGTATAGGGAATGAGGCCTTGTAGAATTAGGAACGTACAGTATGGTATAGGGAATGAGGCCTTGTAGAATTAGGAACGTACAGTATGGTATAGGGAATGGGGCCTTGTAGAATTAGGAACGTACAGCATGGCATATGGAATGAGGCCTTGTAGAATTAGGAACATACAGCATGGCCTATGGAATGAATCCTTGTAGAATTGGAAAAGTACATGGCATAGAGAACGAATCCTTGTAGAATTGGAAAAGTACAACATGGCATAGGGAATGAGGACTTGTAGAATTCGGAATATACAGCATGGTATAGGGAATGAGGCTTTGTAGAAATAGGAACGTACAGTATGGTATAGGGAATGAGGCCTTGTGAAATTGGGAATGTGGCCTTGTAGAATTAGGAACATACAGCATGGTATAGGGAATGAGGCCTTGTAGAATTAGGAACGTATAGTATGGTATAGGGAATGAGGCCTTGTGAAATTGGGAATGTGGCCTTGTAGAATTAGGAACGTACAGCATGGTATAGGGAATGAGGCCTTGTAGAATTAGGAACGTACAGCATGGTATAGGGAATGAGGCCTTGTAGAATTAGGAACGTACAGCATGGTATAGGGAATGAGGCCTTGTAGAATTAGGAACGTACAGTATGGTATAGGGAATGAGGCCTTGTGAAATTGGGAATGTGGCCTTGTAGAATTAGGAACATACAGCATGGTATAGGGAATGAGGCCTTGTAGAATTAGGAACGTACAGTATGGTATAGGGAGTGAGGCCTTGTAGAATTAGGAACGTACAGTATGGTATAGGGAATGAGGCTTTGTAGAAATAGGAACGTACAGCATGGTATAGGGAATGAGGCCTTGTAGAATTAGGAACGTACAGCATGGTATAGGGAATGAGGCCTTGTAGAATTAGGAACGTACAGTATGGTATAGGGAATGAGGCCTTGTAGAATTAGGAACGTTCAGCATGGTATAGGGAATGAGCCCTTGTAGAATTAGGAACGTACAGCATGGTATAGGGAATGAAGCCTTGTAGAATTAGGAACGTACAGCATGGTATAGGGAATGAGGCCTTGTAGAATTAGGAACGTACAGTATGGTATAAGGAATGAGGCCTTGTAGAATTAGGAACGTACAGCATGGTATAGGGAATGAGGCCTTGTAGAATTAGGAACGTACAGCATGGTATAGGGAATGGGGCCTTGTAGAATTAGCAACATACAGCATGGTATAGGAAATTAGGCCTTGTAGAATTAGTACCATACACTGGTATATGGAGTGTATTAGCAGAGATATTTTTGTACTTAAAGGAGTTGTAAAGTCAGAAGGTTTTTTATCTTTACCAATTACGATAAAAAGCTTTCTGGGTGTCGCAGCCTCCCCAGTCCCCCTAATACTTACCTGTGCCCCCTTACTTTCCAGCAATGTCCACGAGTCCCTCAGCCATCCTGGGACTTTCCCTCCTGATTCCATCAATCCATTGGCACCTGCTGCTCTCAATCAAAGTCAGTGAGCCCTTCAAGAGAGAGAGGGGGTGGGGCTAAACAGCAGCTCCGTGTCTGAATGGACACATGATTGGGACACATGGAGCTGCAGCTCGGCTTAGATGCCCCCATGTAAATTGCTTGCTGTGGGGGCACTCAATAGGAGGGAGGAGTCAGGAGCAGGAACGAGGGACCCGAGAAGAGGAGGATCCGGGCTGCTCTGTGCAAAACCAACTACACAGAGGAGATAAAAATAACATGTTTGGTATTAAAAAAACAAAAAAACAAAAACGAGACTTTACATCACTTTAATCAAATGATTCCCAGCCACATTCAGACCTCCATCAGCGTGGAGCCGCTTTGATTGTAGTGACTTCATTAGCTTCCCATTTGAAAACTGCTTGCATTCCCCAAGGAGGTGAATGCTGTACTCTGATACACCCTTATGTACAGTTATGGCCAAAAATATTGGTACCCCTGCATTTCTATCAGATAATGCACCACTTCGCCCAGAAAATTGTCGCAGTTAGATGTGTTTAGGCATTCTCATGTTTATTTCTTTTGTTTGTATTTGTATTTGTATGCCCCAAAAAGTGGAGAAACAAAAATGCCAAATCTGACACATTCTACACTCCAAAAATGGCTTTGACAAAATTATTGGCACCTTATAAAAATGGTAAGAAATAATTGCATTCCAAGTTCTTGATACTCCTGTAATTTGTAATTAAACTCACCTGTATCAATTAACAGGTGCTGACAACATAAGAGATCACACTGGCAACCAGTGAAAATTTTAATTAACCACTTGCCGACCGCCGCACGACTATCTACGTCGGCGGTCAGCCCCTCACAGGCAAACTAACGTAGGGCTACGTTGCTTGCTTGTGAGGGTCTAGGGAGCGAGCGCGCGCCCCCGGAGGCGCGCTCGTGGTCACGGACCCCCCCGCGCGTGTGACCAGCGGACCCGATGTCCGCCGGCCACTCGGCGATCGGCGGGGGAGAGGGAGAATGTCAGGCAGCTTGTGTAAACAAGCTCCCTGTCATTCTCCTCGCTGCAAAGACACTGATCACATGGATCTACTATGTAGATCCGTTGATCAGTGTCCTTACAGCTGAAGCCACAGCCAATCACAGTAGAAAGCACGCCCCTAGGGACACACACAGCCCCTCCCTCCCAAATAAAGTTAACCCCTTCACTACCAGTGTATTTTTACAGTAACAGTGCATATATATAGCACTGATTACTGTAGAAATGTCACTGGTAACCCCAAAAGTGTCAAAAATGTCAGTCAAGGGTCCGATCTGTCCGCCGCAATGTTGCAGTACCGCAAAAAAAATCGCAGATCGCCGCCATTACGCGTTAAAAAAAAAAACAACAAAAATGACAAAAATCTTTCCCTTTGTTAGTAAACGCGATAACTTTTGCGCAAACCAATCAAAATACGCTTTTTGCGATTTTTTTTACAAAACATAGGTAGCATAAAACAAATTGGCCGAAAATGTTAAAAAATTTTGATTTTTACATTTTTTTTGGGGAATTTTATATAAAAAAAATGTGAAAAATATTGTTATTTTTGCAAAATTGACGCTCTTTTTTTGTTTATAGCGCGTGATCAAAAAATCGCACAGGTGATCAAATACCACCAAAAGAAAGCTCTGTTTGTGGGAAAAAAAGGACGCCAAATTCGTTTAGGTACAGCGTCGCACGACCGCGCAATTGTCCGTTAAATTCACGCAGTGCCGAATCGCAAAATACCCCCTGGTCGGAATGGGGGTAAAATCTTCCGGGGCTTAAGTGGTTAACCTTTCTGTTGTATAGAAAAACTATAAGGCCCCTTTCACACTTGTGCGACTTGTCATGCGATTTGGGACTGCAAAAGCCGTTCTCCATTATTTACAATGAGCCCCATTCATATCTGTGTGACTTGAAATCGCACCGACCTCAAAGTAGTCCCTGCACTACTTTGGCATGATTTTGAAGCGTTTTAAGGCCAAAGACATTCAAGCCCAGTCAAACTCGCATCAAAATTGCGGCAACAAAGTTGCGGCAAAATTGCAGTAAAATTGCGCGACTTTGAAGTCACACAAGAGTGAAAGGGGCCTAAATAAAGAAGACTCTCACGCTATTATGGAAAGGAATGTCTGGGATGGAGGAATGATAAAAGAGGGAGGTTTCAGCTAGCACTGATAGTTTTATCCTTAAACTACAAGCAAATAGGAGGTGTGGGGTAGTGCTGCGCTACCTCTTGTGTGAAAATTGGTGTAGCAAATCAGAAGCAACCAAAAAACAAAGAAAATCTCTATAGGTAAGATAAGCAATATGTAGACAAATCAAATATAGACCATCTTATAAATAAATAGGCAATGTATACAAATCTAATGTTGATAAATAGTAAATAAATCTGTCAGTGCAATAGTAAAGTGCTTGAAGGTAGTGCAAAATCTATTAGGCCAAAAATAAGAAAAAAAGCATCTGGTGCTATAATTGCCCAAGGTGCTTAGTGCAAGAGAATGGAACCTTAATACATGATAGAAATTAAAATATGTAAAGCTCAAATATTAGTGCTGGTAAATACGTGTGCAAAAAGTGGTAGTGCTGATACTTGCGAATATATCAGAAAATGGATCTTGGTTATAAAATAATTATACATAAGCACACATAGTCCCAAAGAAATGATAGCAAATCCGCCTTGATACAATAAAGGCAGTGGTGGTAAGTAAACTTGTTTAACCACTTGCCGACTGCCGTAAGTACATATACTACGGCGGTCAGCCCCGGCCAGGCAAAGTGACGTACCGGTACATCACTAGCCTGTCACTGGCTTGTGAGCCAATAGCGGGCGAGCGCGCGCCCACCCCGGCTCGTTCCCTAACAAGTCAGTGCGTGTGACCGGCGGACCCGATGTCCGCCGGTCACTCGCGATCGTTCGCCGGGAAGGGAGAAAGGCAGGCGGCTAATGTAAACAAGCCGCCTGTCATTCTCCCCTGGGTAAAAATGGAGATCAGACGGTTCTACTGTTCAGTACTGTAGGACCGTTGATCTCTGTTTTTACAGTAGTAGCCATGTCCCATCACAGTTAGAAACACGCCCCTAGGACACACTTAACCCCTCCCTCTCCAATACAGTTAACCCCTTCCCTGCCAGTGTCATTTTTGCAGTAACAGTGCATATGTATAGCACTGATTACTGCAGTAATGTCACTGATAACCCCAAAAGTGTCAAAAATGTCAGTCAAGGGTCCGATCAGTCCCGCAAAAAAAAATCGCAGATCGCCGCCATTACTCGTTAAAAAAAAAAAACACCAAAAATGACAAAAATCTTTCCCTTTGTTAGTAAACGCGATAACTTTTGCGCAAACCAATCAAAATACGCTTTTTGCGATTTTTTTTTTACCAAACATATGTAGCATAAAACAAATTGGGCGAAAATGTTAAAAAATTTAGATTTTTACATTTTTTTTTTGGGGAATTTCATATAAAAAAATGTGAAAAATATTGTTATTTTTGCAAAATTGTCGCTCTTTTTTTGTTTATAGCGCATGATCCAAATATTGCATAGGTGATCAAATACCACCAAAAGAAATCTCTGTTTGTGGGAAAAAAAGGACATCAAATTCGTTTAGGTACAGCGTCGCACGACCGCGCAATTGTCCGTTAAAGTCACGCAGTAAAAAATCGCAAAAAAAACACTGGTCAGGAAGGGGGTAAAATCTTCCGGGGCTTAAGTGGTTAAATAAAGTGCATGGTGTCCTGGATGGGAAGAATCGCGTCTGTTAAAATGACAGTTCTACCAAGGTTAATATATAATTTTCGCACTCTGCCTATCCAAGTCCCCGCAGATGCCATGTGCCGATTCCAATCCAAAACCCTCCATTACGTATGGGGTGCCAAGGGTCTCAGAATAGCTGGGGCCACAGCTAGAGATCTGGGTGGTCTGGGAGTGCCCGAGTTTCAGAAGTATTACATAGCTGCGCAGCTAGCTCAATTGTGTCAACTTCACAGCCATCACCATCATCCCAATTGGGTCCCATTGGAGGCTCAGGCTTGCTCTCCACTGGCAATGGACCTAATCCTTTGGATCTCTCCAAAACACCGCAAAGCTTTTTTGAGCCCAACGCTCTCTCACTCATTGCACATATGGGAGATGGCCTTTACATTCGGGAAGTACCCCAGTGGCTCCACTTTTTGGCACCCCCCCCTTTTTCCCTCTTGTGTACAAACCAATAGATTTGGTTGGTGGATGAACAAGTTACTGTATCATATAGGTGACTATCTAGACCACAGGGGAATACGTCCTCCCTCGTACTTCATGGGCAGCTTGGGGATGCCCCCCATGGAGAGCTTTCACCTACAACAAATTCAACACTTTCTTAAATCACTATGAAAAGACAGTTCTGACCTGACAGTACAAACTGTGTTTGAAAACAGGTGCATGCAAGATGCTGCTCTCTGGGGAGGCATCTCTTTACTTTATAAAACAGTTTATTATCCCTCTGACAAGACTGTCATATCAGGCAGCATGGGAGAAGGATCTGGACATAGCCCCTGAGGCAGAAGACTGGAGCAAATTGAGCTCAGTGCCAGAACGCCTGTCCAAAATGTTTCCAGGAACCTCAGCCTCCTGCTTCAGTGGTTGTGGCCAGGTGAGCACACCAATGCACATATGGTGAATGTGCCCTAAGGTTTGCCGCTTTTGGATGAGGGCCTGCTCATTCATATTTTCAATCACAATGATAACATCGTTAAAGACGCTAGTGTCACCCTAATTAATAAGCCAATGGAAAATTTCCTGGTGGACAAAATTGCCATTGCGTCAGTGTGGAAAAGTCCTCTTATAGACAAAGCACTGATAAAATGTAAACTTACGTGGATCATGCTGAACAAAATTATAGTGAGCGTTCTACATGACAAACAACCCCTATTTGAGAAAATATGGTCCCCCTGGCTAACATACCTACAGGTCCCTGACACATGGAGTTTGTTACCTGGACGACCGATGGAAGATTGCCCCATGGATTCACCCTTCCCTTTTCTTTCTTTCCTGTTTTTATTTCACCTCTTTAACTTATGCCAATCTTGGTACTATGCCCCTATAGACCTTTCCTTCTCCTTTCTACTTTTCACCCAGACACTCCTGGATGTACTGTTGGATGCAGGTTCCCCTATAAGGGACAGTTGTAAAACTTGATTGTTGATAGAGACAACATGGGTAAGCAGCTCCATTGCCTCATAAATTAACCTTTTATGGTTTTATTTTGGTAAGATTGTGTATCTGATCACGCTGTTTAGCATACACACAATGCACTAGGTGGCTGGTTGGATGGTGGACTCGCAGAATTTAGGAAGTTTGAATGCTTTACCAATAGTTTACAATTAGTTACTGTCCTGACTTACCGTATATACTCGAGTATAAGCGGACCCGAATATAAGCCGAGACCCCTACTTTTACCACAAAAAAGTGTGAAAACTTATTGACTCGAGTATAAGCCTAGGGTGGGAAATGCAGCAGCTACTGGACCCAACTGGACCACCACAAGACACAAAACAGGGTCTGCGGGCATGTAGCAGGAGATGGCGCAGGTCATAGTACAGGCATTGCACAGGTCATGGTAAGGGCATGGCACAGGTCAGGGCACAGGTGATGGTACAGGCATGGCACAGGTGATGGTATAGGCATGGCACAGGTGATGGTACAGGCATGTCACAGGTCATGGTACAGGCATGGCACAGGTCATGGTATAGGCATAGCACAGGTGATGGTATAGGCATGGCACAGTAAGTACAGGCATGGCACAGTAGGTACAGGCATGGCACAGTAGGTACAGGCATGGCACAGTAGGTATAGGCATGGCACAGTATGTACAGGCATGGCACAGGAGATGCAGTGCTGCGGGCATGGTACAGGAGAATGTCCTGTACCATGCCCGCAGCACTGCATGAGGAAATGCAGGGGCTGCGGAGGAGTCTCACTTACCTGTCGTAAAGGGGGGCGTCTTCGATTTAAAAAATCGTGCCACCCAGCGCCGCCAATACGTCACCGCAAATGCGCCGCCGATGCTCGGGAAAGGCCGAACACGTTCGGCTATTCCCGGGCATGCGGCACATGTGCAGTGACACGTCAGCGCCGAGCGGCGCCATTTTTAAAAAGACACTCTAGCCAGTGACTCGAGTATAAGCCGAGGGGTGCATTTTCATCATGAAAAAACATGCTGAAAAACTTGGCTTATACTCGAGTATATACGGTATATACTAGTTTTAGTGTGTTGGGACCCTCAAAGCAGACCTAACCTGCGTCTTATAGTGTTTAATAATCCCCACCTTTGTATATTACATGCTCGGAGTGTGCGAGGATTGTACGCTGTTCCCCCGATCTTTTTTTCCCTAAACTATTGAAACAGAAAGGTGTAAGAAACTAATTGATGGTTATAGGAAACAACTGATTTCAGCTACCAAATATTAAATTGAGGGTTTGCATGGAATGTGTCAGATTTGGCTTTTTGTTTCTCCACTTTTTTGGGTCATACCAATACAAAAGAAATAAACATGAGAATGACTAAACATGTGTAACTGCAACAATTTTCTGGGCAAAGTGATACATTATCCGACAGAAATGCAGGGGTGCCAATATTTTTGGCCATGACTGTAGGCGTGGGCCTCTTGTTTTCTCCCTACTCCTTGGACTATGTTATCTATAACTTGTATAGTAACTTTGCTCTCTCTGTACATTGCTATGAACCTATTTGGAAATTTTTTTTTTTTTTTTTTTTTTTTTTTTTTTTTTAAAGCCCGTAGCGTGTGCAACACACTCAAAAGACTCCACCCGGTGCATAAAAAAGTGCACACACACAAGGTGAGAACACAAAAAAGCACAGGGTGTGCGAAATCGAATGGTCTTCCCTCCGAAGAGGTAGGACCCGAAACCTCAATCCCCCGGGGCGCAAGACTCCTGACAGGGACACAAGGTACTCATGGTCTGTCTGGCCGAAACCAGACAGACCCCGTTCTTCAGGGGGACTGCCGAAACAGCCCCCACCGAGTACTAAGTAGGGCTCCCCCGAAGGGAGACCCCATGGGAGAGGGCGAACTAAGCCAAAAGGCCATATCCACCCCCTCCCAAGACTTAAGGCAGGGCCCGAGGACCCACACACTCCAGTCTGTGCAAATAAAGAAAAAAGGTGAAAGTGCAGGTGACAAACTCCAAATAAAAGGACAGACAAAACATAAAAGTGGGGAAGGGGAAGTGGGGAAAGTGCAATGGTGCCATGTGAGGAACCAAGGCAGGCCTTCCAGCCGGAATAAAAAATTCCTCTGGTGCAAGCCAAAAGGCCTGTCCCAAGAGGCAGGTGTGAAAAAGGTGTGCATAGTGCAGTGACCAAGGTGCCAAAAGAACTCAAGGCGAGCTGCCCCTCACCAGTGAGAAATTAAGGCACCCCTGGGCTGCCACCCCAGGGGCACTTACACTACGGGCTTTTTCAATCTCAGCCCCCGGCCAGACCGAGTGTAGCCTATCCCCACCAGCAGACATCAGAACCTGGACAGCTTAGAGAGAGCTTACCTACAACTGGGGACAGGCTCGCCACAAAAGCCAGATCAAAACCCAGGAGAGAAAGCCCTCCCCTCGCCATCCCGTTCCTCAGTCCATTACATCCAGGAGCAGTTCCACCGGCCCCCCCGAACCGGCTTCCTGCCCCCTTCAAACTGGTTAGGACAGTTCAACCCATTCGAATCAGAAGGCAGCGGGCCCCACATGCTTTCCCAGATGACCTACTTCCCATACCTCAATACTCAGAGCGCTCCGGGTTTCGGTCATACTGGTACTAGCTAAGGCCCATACCAACTGATAAGAACAGATACTACACTTGATCTTAGCCAAAAGGCCGAGAAGCGATTTGGAAATAAGCCATATGCCGCCACCCATCTGGGAGGCTGACCCGTGTCTTGCATTCATTGATTTTGTAAAAATCTTCTTTCAGCTACCTATTGCTACGCTTCCAGATAGTATAGATCAGAATGATGAAGTATATTTTATATGTATTTTGGTATAGTGGAATTTACACATTTTCTATGTTACTCTACTGTTTTTATTACCAATGTCAATCAGACCGAAATAAAATGGATGGAGGGTTGTACTTCTATAATCCAGTATAATTCTCTGGAATTACTTCTAGTTACATGTAGAAATGTTTTGTATTGATTTGCTAAATCATTTTCTCTTTCTGCTGGGCATATAATCTGTAATCTGCATGTAAAAAAACATATTAAACAAACTGTTTCTGCATGTTCTTTGTTTATCATGTTTCATCTGGAATAGTCTTAACAGAAGAGATATATTACAGCTCAACTGGCATCTGTGGGTTTTTTTTCCCTTTATTTTCATCTGGTGATCCTGCCAGCAACACATTTCCTGTCCTAGGGTGACAACACCTCCCCCTCTTTTCTATAACATAGGGGGGTAGGGGAAATCTGTAGTCCACAGAAAGAGCTGAGAACAGGCCATAGGGCATACCGGGCATTTGCCCAGTGGGCCGGGCCGCCTGGGTAGGAGGGACTGCACATAGAGGAACCGAACTGTTAATTTCTCTCCTGCTGCCGCTGAATGTCCTCTTCTTCTACTGCAGGTATTCAGTGGCAGCAGGAGAGAAATGGGCAGTTCCGTTCCTCTATGTGCCGCCCTACCCATATGGCCCCCAGCCATGTTGCAGGGGGCTTGTGCGGGCATTTCTTTCTCTACAACAAGGAAGCCCATAGGGAGCTACAGACTACCCCTGGTTTCTCCCCTGGGTGCAGTGTAGCCTCCTTTGGCTGGAAGACCCGATGATCTCTCTCCTAGCGGGCAGCTTCTACACTGACTGACCGAGCTGGTGGGCGGAGTGGGGGTGTAGCCATCTTCACTTACCTGCACAAATCCCTGCTCTTGCTGAAAATGGTAGAGCACTGGGAGGAGGAGCAAAGGTGGCGACCCTGGGAGCAGGGCCGTCTTTAACACAGGGCAAAAGGGGCAGCTGCCCTGGGTTCAGTCATTCTTGTGGGGCCCAAAGCAGCTGCCCCTTGAGCCCGCACTGGCTGCAAATAGGTAATAAGTGGGCCCAAGAAAATATTTGCCCAGGGTCCAATCATAATTAAAGACGGCCCTGCCTGGGAGTCCTTACCTCCACCCATATGGTAAGTTATCCCTGCAGCAATTCCCTCCATATGCAATGCTTCGGCTTCCTGTTGTTGTTATGCTGCTCACTGGTCCCTCCCTATAAATTGCTCACTACTCCCCCCCACTGTATACTGGTCACTTCCCCCCTGGATGCTGGTCACTTCCCCCCTGTATACTGCTCACTGCATCCACCCACTGTATACTGCCCACTGCTCCCCCCACTTTATACTGGTAACTGTCCCCCATATACCGCTCACTGTATCCCCCCCCCCACTGTATACTGCCCAATGCTACCCCTTCCCCTGTTTACTGGTCACTGCCCCCCTCCACTGTATACTGGTCACTGCCCCTCCCCCACTGTATACTGGTCACTGCTCCTCCCCCTCTGTATACTGGTCACTTTTCCCCCCACTGTATACTGCTAATTGCCCCCCCACCACTGTATGCTGCCCACTGCATCCCCCCACTGTATGCTGGTCACTGCCCCCCCACTGTATACTGCTCCCCCCACTGTATACTGTTCCCTGCCCCCTCCTCCGTATACTGCTCACTGCTTCCTCTGTATACTGCTCACTATATCCCCCCACTGTATACTGCCCACTGCTCCCCCCACTTTATACTGATAACTGTCCCCCATATACTGCTCACTGTATCCCCCCCACTGTATACTGCCCAATGCTACCCCTTCCCCCTGTATACTGGTCACTGCCCCCCCCTCCACTGTATACTGTCACTGCCCCTCCCCCACTGTATACTGGTTATTGCCCCTCCCCCACTGTATACTGGTCACTTTTCCCCCCACTGTATACTGCTCATTGCCCCCCCACCACTGTATGCTGCCCACTGCATCCCCCCACTGTATGCTGGTCACTGCTCCCCCCACTGTATACCGCTCCCCCCGTATACTGCTTACTGCTCCCCCACTGTATACTGTTCCCTGCCCCCTCCTCCGTATACTGCTCACTGCTTCCTCTGTATACTGCTCACTGTATCCCCCCACTGTATATTGCTCACTGTATCCCCCCACTGTATACTGCTCACTGTATCCCCCCACTGTATATTGCTCACTGTATCCCCCCACTGTATACTGCCCACTGCTACCCTTTCCCCCTGTATACTGGTCACTGCCCCCCCCACTGTATACTGGTCACTGCCCCTCCCCCACTGTATACTGGTCACTTCTCCCCCACTGTACACTGCTACCCCCGTATACTGCCCACTGCATCCCCCACTGTATGCTGCCCACTGCATCACCACACTGTATGCTGGTCACTGCTCCCCCCGGTATACTGCTTACTGCTCCCCCACTATATACTGTTCCCTGCCCCCCTCCTCCGTATACTGCTCACTGCTTCCCCCGTATATTGTTCATTCTTCCCCCCACTGTATACTGTGCCCCCCACTGTATACTGCTCATTGCCCCCCCCCCACTGTATGCTGCCCACTGCCCCTCCTCGTATACTGCTCCCTGTTCCCCCCCACTGTATACTGCTCACTGCTCTTCTCCATATGCTTCTCACTGCTCCCCCATATACTGCTCACTGCTCCTCCCATATACTGCTCATTGCCCCCCCCAATGTATACTGTTCAGTGCCCCTCCACTGTAAACTGCCCACTGCCCTCCCCCATACAGCTCCCTGCTCTACTCCCCTGTATACTGCTCACTGCTCCCTCCACTGTATACTGCTCCCTGCTTCCCCTGCCTCTACACTGCTCACTGTTCCTCCCCCCATATACTGGTCATTGCCCCGACTGTATACTGTGCCCCCCACTGTATACTGCTCAACCCTACTGTATACTGTCCACTGACACCCCTCATATACAGTTCCCTGCTCCTCTCCCCCATATACTGCTCACTGCTCCCTCCACTGTATACTGCTCCCTGCTTCCCCCGCCTCTACACTGCTCACTGCTCCCCCCCCATATACTGGTCATTGCTCCCGACTGTATACTGTGCCCCCACTGTATACTGCTCACCCCCCTACTGTATACTGCCAACTGACACCCCTCGTATACAGCTCCCTGCTCCTCTCCCCCATATACTGCTCACTGCTCCCTCCACTGTATACTGCTTCCCCCGCCTCTACACTGCTCCCTGCTTCCCCCGCCTCTACACTGCTCACTGCTCCTCCCCCTATATACTGGTCATTGCTCCCGACTGTATACTGTGCCCCCCACTGTATACTGCTCACCCCTCTCCTTTATACTGCCCACTGACACCCCTCTCCTTTATACTGCCCACTGACACCCCTCGTATACAGCTCCCTGCTCCTCTCCCCCATATACTGCTCACTGCTCCCTCCACTGTATACTGCTCACTCCACTGTACACTGCTCACTGCTCCCTCCACTATATACTGCTCACTCCACTGTACACTGCTCACTGCTCCCCCCCCGTATGCTGTTTACTGCTCCTCTCCTCGGTATACTGCTCACTGCTCCCCTCCATTGTATACTGCTCACTCCACTGTATACTGCTCACTGCTCCCCCCCCCATATGCTGCTAACTGCTCCCCTCCACTGTATACTGCTCACTCCACTATATACTGCTCACTGCTCCCCCCATATACTGCTCACAGCTCCCCCCGTATACTGCTCATTGCCTCCCCGCCCCCACTGTATGCTTCACCCCCTCACTGTATACTGTTCACTGCCCCTCCACTGTAAACTGCCCACTGCAACCCCCCCGTATACAGCTCCCTGCTCCTCTCCCCCGTATACTGCTCACTGCTCCCCCCCCCCCCCCACTGTATACTGCTCACTGCTCCCCTGTCTCTGAACTGCTCTGTACTGCTCCTTCCCCCATCTACTGGTCATTGCCCCCCCACTGTATATTGTGCCCCCCCACTGTATACTGCTCACTGCCTCCCCCACTGTTTACTTCCCACTGAACCCCCCCCCCAGGTATACTGCTCCCCCCCCCCACTGTATACTGCCCACTGCTCCCCCCCACTGTATATTTCTCCCCCCATACTCTGTACTGCTGACTGCTCCCCCCCCCCACTGTATAATGCTTCATTGGGGGAGCTTCAGGGGTCAAAATTGCGACCCCCGACCATGCTGATGGGGGGTCCATGCAGCCTCTCTGTCACTAGGGGTGGGACCAGGGCGGTGCTACAGAAGCCTCAAAATATTGCATTCTACCACCGTGGCGGGGCCCCGCTGCAGAACATGTAAATGGGTCTGGCGTCTGGACCTTAATGAACGGCCCCAAAATAGGAGTAAAGGGTCCCAGAATCAGTGGGAAAAACCCCAGGACAAGAGGACAAGGAAGACCTTCATGGTTTTCTGCACAGGGCCCTGTTCTCTCTCTGGGCCCCTGTGTGCGCTCTCCTGGCCACCTCTCCTCCCCCCGCAGCGCTTCTGGGTACCCTCTCCCGCCGGCTCCTGCAGGGGATCTGGGCTGCTTAGTCTAAAATGCCCGGGCCTATATTTTGTCCCAGTCCAGGCCTGTTCTCTAGGCAGCTCAGGAGGGGTGGACTGTGCCACTGTGGAATTGGAAACGGGGGGTTAGGTCAGGTGACTCGTCATGAGACTCGTGACTGTCTGTGAAGGAAGGGGGTGGAGCTAGAGGGGACCCCTTCTGAGTTCTGCAGTGCTTGATGTCAGGAAGCGGGAAGGAAGGAACAGTGTCACTCAGTCTGTCTGCAGCACCGGCGCCGCACCACCCCAAGGCCTGCCCTGCCTGCAAGGTATGTGAAGTGAGTGACTACTCTGCCACATTGCCACCAGCTGCAAAACGTAATCCCTATTTTGACAGTCAGTCACACAGTCACAGAATGGCCTCTACAACGTTGTGTCCCACTTTGAAGCTCACTAGGATCTTGGGAAGAAGAAGTTGTTTAGCTGTAAAGTTGGCCATGAGAGCCTCAGCCTTGAAGATCCCAAGATCCTAGAATGGACATTGAATTCCCTGAGTGAGTACTGTCACTGATCCGATCCCCCTACCCCAGCCCTGTCACTGATCCGATCCCCCTACCCCAGCCCTGTCACTCATCTGAACCCCCCCCTCCAGCCCTGTCACTAATCCGATCCCCTCCCAGCCCTGTCACTGATCCGATCCCTCCCTCCCTGACCTGTCACTGATCCGATCCCTCCCTCCCAGACCTGTCACTGATCCGATTCCCCCCCCCCCAGCCCTGTCACTAATCCGATCCCCTCCCAGCCCTGTCACTGATCCGATCCCTCCCTCCCAGACCTGTCACTGATCCGATCCCTCTCTCCCAGACCTGTCACTGATCCGATTCCCCCCAGCCCTGTCACTGATCCGATCCCCAGCACTGCCACTGATCCCCCCCAGCACTGTCACTGATCCCCCCAGCACTGTCACTGATCCCCCCCCCCACCACTGTCACTGATCCCCCCCAGCACAGTCACTGATCTGACCCCCCAGCACTGTCACTGATCTGACCCCCCCCCCCCAGCCCTGTCACTGATCCGATTCCCTCTCTCCCAGACCTGTCACTGATCCAATCCCTCTCTCCCAGACCTGTCACTGATCCGATTCCCCCCCCCCAGCCCTGTCACTAATCCGATCCCCTCCCAGCCCTGTCACTGATCCGATCCCTCCCTCCCAGACCTGTCACTGATCCGATCCCTCTCTCCCAGACCTGTCACTGATCCGATCCCTCTCTCCCAGACCTGTCACTGATCCGATTCCCCCCAGCCCTGTCACTGATCCGATCCCCAGCACTGCCACTGATCCCCCCCAGCACTGTCACTGATCCCCCCAGCACTGTCACTGATCCCCCCCCCCCACCACTGTCACTGATCCCCCCCCAGCACAGTCACTGATCTGACCCCCCAGCACTGTCACTGATCTGACCCCCCCCCCAGCCCTGTCACTGATCCGATTCCCTCTCTCCCAGACCTGTCACTGATCCAATCCCTCTCTCCCAGACCTGTCACTGATCCGATTCCCCCCAGCCCTGTCACTAATCCGAATCTTCCCAGCCCTGTCACTGATCCGATCCCCAGCACTGCCACTGATCCCCCAAGCACTGTCACTGATCCCCCTCAGCACTGTCACTGATTCCCCCCCCCCAGCACTGTCACTGATCTGATCCCCCCAGTACTGCCACTGACCCCCCCCAACACTGTCACTGATCCCATCCCTCCACCCAGCATGGCCACTGATGCCACCCACCACCAGCACTGCCACTCATCCCATCCCCTCCATGCTGCCACTCCTCCCCTCCCTCCCTCCACACTGACACTACTCCCCTTTCCTCCCTCCCTCCATGCTGCCTCCCTCCACACTGCCTCTCCTCCCCTCCGTCCACACTGACACTACTCCCCTTTCCTCCCTCCATGCTTCCTCCCTCCACACTGCCTCCCCTCCCCTCCACGGTGCCACTCCTCCCCACCCTCCACGCTGCCACTCCTCCCATCCCCTCGCTCCACGCTGCCACTCCTCCCATCCCCTCGCTCCACGCTGCCACTCTTCCCATCCCCTCCCTCCACGCTGCCACTCTTCCCATTCCCTCCCTCCACGCTGCCACTCTTCCCATCCCCTCCCTCCACGCTGCCACTCTTCCCATCCCCTCCCTCCACGCTGCCACTCTTCCCATCCCCTCCCTCCACGCGGCCACTCTTCCCATCCCCTCCCTCCATGCGGCCACTCTTCCCATTCCCTCCCTCCACGCTGCCACTCTTCCCATCCCCTCCCTCCACGCTGCCACTCTTCCCATCCCCTCCCTCCATGCTGCCACTCCTCCCATCCCCTCCCTCCACGCTGCCACTCCTCCCATCCCCTCCCTCCACGCTGCCACTCATACCACTCCCCAAGCACTGCCACTGATCCCATTCAATTCCCCCAAGCACTACCACTCATCTCGTCCCCCCGCACAGCCACTGATTCCACCTTCCATGTATTGTCACTCATCCTATCCCCCCCTGCACTGCCACTGATCCCACCATCCCGCCACACTGCCACTGATCCCATCCAATCCCCCCCAGCACTGCCATTAATTCCATTCCCCCCCCCCAACACTGCCACTGATCTCATCCCCCTCAGCACTGCCACTCATCCCAACAACCAACCAGCACTACCAGTCATCTCACCCTCCTCTCGTACTGTCACTCATCCTATTCCCCCCCACACTGCCACTTATTCCATCCTCTCTCCACACTGATCACATCGAATCCCCCCGACATTCATCCCCCCCCCCCAGTAATGCCACTGATTCCATCCCCCCCCAGTGCTGCCACTGACTCCATCCCCCCAGCACTGCCACTGACTCCATCCCCCCAGCACTGTAACAGGGGGGGGGGGGGGAGTACCGTACCGCGCTTTAAAGGTGCATCCATGCTCAAAACTATTTATGTGTTACTACAATGTATAACTTAATCATTTAAATAATGTATTCTATCTAAAGTGACTCAGTGCTGCAGTAATTGATTAAATATGCGCTTCACCATAAATCATTAATACCGTTAATTAATAAGTGTATACAAACCATATATATATATATAAATTCAATAAATATTGATAATAGACAAATATAAATTAAATAAAGTCTTCTGTGCTTAAATTCTGTTGCTGTATTAAATAAATAATAAATAATCAATGTCTTTGTACACAGGTGGTTCAAATACTATTAATATATTTAAAGTGCTCAAGTGTCCCAAATAGTGTTAAATGGTGATCAAACTCTTCTTCCTAAAAAATGCATGCAGGTGCTCTTCAGTGCGGTGACCACTAGGTGTCCTAAGCGCTCACCTCAATTTGCTTTTCTCCAATCAGCTGGTACAGTTCCTGTCAGTATGCTGTCCACAAAGATTAGGAACAATGGTCTAGCTATAACCCGACTGAGTTCTTTGAGGACTCTTGGGTGTAAGCCATCTGGTGCTGGTGATTTATTTGTGTTAAGCTTATAAAATATTTGCTTGATTCCAGCCTCTGTTACAGCGGTATGTCCTGTGATGTGCTACTAACAATACTGTCGTGGTCAGTATACCCCTCCTTTTCCTGTGTAATAACGGAGGAGAAGAAAGCATTTAGCACAGTTGCCTTCTCTGTGTCATCTGTAACCATCCTCTCTTCATAGTTTTTATGTGGGCAATGTGCTCTGAATTAGCTTTCTTTCTATTAATATATCTAAAGAATTCTATGGGATTTTTTTTTTTAATTTGCTCTGCTATGTGTCTCTCATAAGTCTTTTTTAGCCACCCTGATTTCGTTCTAACATTTCTTGTTGCATTCCTTGTATTGTTGGAATGCTGACAATGCCCCCTCCACTTTATATTTTTTAAAGGCCATTTTTTTTCTCTCTCTTAAGAATTTTTACTTTACGGTTTAGCCACTCAGATTTTACCTTCACTCTTCTATATTTATTGCCCATTGGAATGTACTGTGTGAAACCTTTGTTTAATATGTTCCTAAAGCATTCCCATTTTTCCTCCGTGTTCAATGTTTTTAGGGTTAGGTCCCAATTGATACCCTGTAGTATTGAGCACAGTTCAGAAAAAATTGCCCTATTGAAATTTAGAGGTCTTGTGCTCCCATCGTGCCTCCTTTTCCTATAATTTCCGCTAAATGTGATCATCCTGTGATCGCTAGATCTCAAGTTGTCCCATATTGCCACATCTGAGATCAGACTTGGATCATTTTTAATTAATAAATCTAGCAATGCATTCTTTCTAGTATAAGAATCTACCAATTGAGACATAAAGTTGTCTTGCAAGACATTCATAAAATGACGGGCGTTTAATGAGTGAGCTGTCCCCTCTGCCCAGTCAATATCAAATAATTGAAGTCCCCCATTATGATGACATTTCCCTGCTTCACCGCCATTCCTAACTGTGATAGGAGGTTCAGCTCCTCCTCCTCCCTTAGGTTGGGGTGCCTATAACATACCATCACTATTAATTTCCCACTTACTTCTTCCCTGTGAAGTTCTACCGACACAGATTCCACCTCCCCTATCGTCCCATTCACAATGCCACTCCACTCTCCCACCCTTACATCTTTTTTGATATAGAGACATACCCCTACCCCTCTTATACCTTTCCTGTCCTTCTTATACAAGGAATACCCCTGTATATTTGCCAGTCGTGAGAGCTGTCAAACCAAGTTTCTGTTAGTCCTACAAAGTCTAAGTCCTCCTCATGCAATAGCAGTTCCAGTTCCTCCAGTTTGTTAGCTAGGCTCCTGGCATTTGTGAAAATAAATAAAAAGCTAGGCTCCTGGCATTTGTGTATACTCCTCAGTGTTGTAGGAGTGGATATTGATTTCTCTTTAAGTTTTTTCATGCTTAGCTTTTGATTTGAACATCCATTCATTCGGGATTTGACATTATGATTATATTATCACTACTGACTCCCACATTACCCTCTGTCCTTTGCTCGCAGCCGCTTCCTCTGACCCCCCCCCCCCCTTCCCAACACCCAGTTTAAAAGCTTCTCCAACTTTGTGGCCATCTTTCTTCCCAATAGAGCTGTACCATCCCCATTAAGGTGCAGCCCGTCCTTAATAAAGTGTCGGTAACCGACTGAGAAGCCAGCCCAGTTTTCCAGGAACCCGAACCAGGAAGCGGGCAGCTTCTACACTGACTGACCGAGCTGGTGGGCGGAGTGGGGGTGTAGCCATCTTCACTTACCTGCACAAATCCCTGCTCTTGCTGAAAATGGTAGAGCACTGGGAGGAGGAGCAAAGGTGGCGACCCTGGGAGCAGGGCCGTCTTTAACACAGGGCAAAAGGGGCAGCTGCCCTGGGTCCAGTCATTCTTGTGGGGCCCAAAGCAGCTGCCCCTTGAGCCCGCACTGGCTGCAAATAGGTAATAAGTGGGCCCAAGAAAATATTTGCCCAGGGTCCAATCATAATTAAAGACGGCCCTGCCTGGGAGTCCTTACCTCCACCCATATGGTAAGTTATCCCTGCAGCAATTCCCTCCATATGCAATGCTTCGGCTTCCTGTTGTTGTTATGCTGCTCACTGGTCCCTCCCTATAAACTGCTCACTACTCCCTCCCACTGTATACTGGTCACTTCCCCCCTGGATGCTGGTCACTTCCCCCCTGTATACTGCTCACTGCATCCACCCACTGTATACTGCCCACTGCTCCCCCCACTTTATACTGGTAACTGTCCCCCATATACCGCTCACTGTATCCCCCCCCCCCACTGTATACTGCCCAATGCTACCCCTTCCCCTGTTTACTGGTCACTGCCCCCCTCCACTGTATACTGGTCACTGCCCCTCCCCCACTGTATACTGGTCACTGCTCCTCCCCCTCTGTATACTGGTCACTTTTACCCCCACTGTATACTGCTAATTGCCCCCCCACCACTGTATGCTGCCCACTGCATCCCCCCACTGTATGCTGGTCACTGCCCCCCCCCACTGTATACTGCTCCCACCACTGTATACTGTTCCCTGCCCCCTCCTCCGTATACTGCTCACTGCTTCCTCTGTATACTGCTCACTATATCCCCCCACTGTATACTGCCCACTGCTCCCCCCACTTTATACTGATAACTGTCCCCCATATACTGCTCACTGTATCCCCCCCACTGTATACTGCCCAATGCTACCCCTTCCCCCTGTATACTGGTCACTGCCCCCCCCTCCACTGTATACTGTCACTGCCCCTCCCCCACTGTATACTGGTTATTGCCCCTCCCCCACTGTATACTGGTCACTTTTCCCCCCACTGTATACTGCTCATTGCCCCCCCACCACTGTATGCTGCCCACTGCATCCCCCCACTGTATGCTGGTCACTGCTCCCCCCACTGTATACCGCTCCCCCGTATACTGCTTACTGCTCCCCCACTGTATACTGTTCCCTGCCCCCTCCTCCGTATACTGCCCACTGCTTCCTCTGTATACTGCTCACTGTATCCCCCCACTGTATACTGCTCACTGTATCCCCCCACTGTATATTGCTCACTGTATCCCCCCACTGTATACTGCCCACTGCTACCCTTTCCCCCTGTATACTGGTCACTGCCCCCCCACTGTATACTGGTCACTGCCCCTCCCCCACTGTATACTGGTCACTTCTCCCCCACTGTACACTGCTACCCCCGTATACTGCCCACTGCATCCCCCACTGTATGCTGCCCACTGCATCACCACACTGTATGCTGGTCACTGCTCCCCCCGGTATACTGCTTACTGCTCCCCCACTATATACTGTTCCCTGCCCCCCTCCTCCGTATACTGCTCACTGCTTCCACCGTATATTGTTCATTCTTCCCCCCACTGTATACTGTGCCCCCCACTGTATACTGCTCATCGCCCCCCCCCCCATTGTATGCTGCCCACTGCCCCTCCTCGTATACTGCTCCCTGTTCCCCCCCCCACTGTATACTGCTCACTGCTCTTCTCCATATGCTTCTCACTGCTCCCCCATATACTGCTCACTGCTCCTCCCATATACTGCTCATTGCCCCCCCCAATGTATACTGTTCAGTGCCCCTCCACTGTAAACTGCCCACTGCCCTCCCCCATACAGCTCCCTGCTCTACTCCCCTGTATACTGCTCACTGCTCCCTCCACTGTATACTGCTCCCTGCTTCCCCTGCCTCTACACTGCTCACTGTTCCTCCCCCCATATACTGGTCATTGCCCCGACTGTATACTGTGCCCCCCACTGTATACTGCTCAACCCTACTGTATACTGTCCACTGACACCCCTCATATACAGTTCCCTGCTCCTCTCCCCCATATACTGCTCACTGCTCCCTCCACTGTATACTGCTCCCTGCTTCCCCCGCCTCTACACTGCTCACTGCTCCCCCCCCATATACTGGTCATTGCTCCCGACTGTATACTGTGCCCCCACTGTATACTGCTCACCCCTCTACTGTATACTGCCAACTGACACCCCTCGTATACAGCTCCCTGCTCCTCTCCCCCATATACTGCTCACTGCTCCCTCCACTGTATACTGCTTCCCCCGCCTCTACACTGCTCCCTGCTTCCCCCGCCTTTACACTGCTCACTGCTCCTCCCCCTATATACTGGTCATTGCTCCCGACTGTATACTGTGCCCCCCACTGTATACTGCTCACCCCTCTCCTTTATTCTGCCCACTGACACCCCTCTCCTTTATACTGCCCACTGACACCCCTCGTATACAGCTCCCTGCTCCTCTCCCCCATATACTGCTCACTGCTCATTCCACTATATACTGCTCACTCCACTGTACACTGCTCACTGCTCCCCCCCCGTATGCTGTTTACTGCTCCTCTCCTCGGTATACTGCTCACTGCTCCCCTCCATTGTATACTGCTCACTCCACTGTATACTGCTCACTGCTCCCCCCCCCATATGCTGCTAACTGCTCCCCTCCACTGTATACTGCTCACTCCACTATATACTGCTCACTGCTCCCCCCATATACTGCTCACAGCTCCCCCCGTATACTGCTCATTGCCTCCCCGCCCCCACTGTATGCTTCACCCCCTCACTGTATACTGTTCACTGCCCCTCCACTGTAAACTGCCCACTGCAACCCCCCCGTATACAGCTCCCTGCTCCTCTCCCCCGTATACTGCTCACTGCTCCCCCCCCCCCCTCTGTATACTGCTCACTGCTCCCCTGTCTCTGAACTGCTCTGTACTGCTCCTTCCCCCATCTACTGGTCATTGCCCCCCCACTGTATATTGTGCCCCCCCACTGTATACTGCTCACTGCCTCCCCCACTGTTTACTTCCCACTGAACCCCCCCCCAGGTATACTGCTCCCCCCCCCACTGTATACTGCCCACTGCTCCCCTCCACTGTATATTTCTCCCCCCATACTCTATACTGCTGACTGCTCCCCCCCCACTGTATAATGCTTCATTGGGGGAGCTTCAGGGGTCAAAATTGCGACCCCCGACCATGCTGATGGGGGGTCCATGCAGCCTCTCTGTCACTAGGGGTGGGACCAGGGCGGTGCTACAGAAGCCTCAAAATATTGCATTCTACCACCGTGGCGGGGCCCCGCTGCAGAACATGTAAAAGGGTCTGGCGTCTGGACCTTAATGAACGGCCCCAAAATAGGAGTAAAGGGTCCCAGAATCAGTGGGAAAAACCCCAGGACAAGAGGACAAGGAAGACCTTCATGGTTTTCTGCACAGGGCCCTGTTCTCTCTCTGGGCCCCTGTGTGCGCTCTCCTGGCCACCTCTCCTCCCCCCGCAGCGCTTCTGGGTACCCTCTCCCGCCGGCTCCTGCAGGGGATCTGGGCTGCTTAGTCTAAAATGCCCGGGCCTATATTTTGTCCCAGTCCAGGCCTGTTCTCTAGGCAGCTCAGGAGGGGTGGACCGTGCCACTGTGGAATTGGAAACAGGGGGTTAGGTCAGGTGACTCGTCATGAGACTCGTGACTGTCTGTGAAGGAAGGGGGTGGAGCTAGAGGGGACCCCTTCTGAGTTCTGCAGTGCTTGATGTCAGGAAGCGGGAAGGAAGGAACAGTGTCACTCAGTCTGTCTGCAGCACCGGCGCCGCACCACCCCAAGGCCTGCCCTGCCTGCAAGGTATGTGAAGTGAGCGACTACTCTGCCACATTGCCACCAGCTGCAAAACGTAATCCCTATTTTGACAGTCAGTCACACAGTCACAGAATGGCCTCTACAACGTTGTGTCCCACTTTGAAGCTCACTAGGATCTTGGGAAGAAGAAGTTGCTTAGCTGTAAAGTTGGCCATGAGAGCCTCAGCCTTGAAGATCCCAAGATCCTAGAATGGACATTGAATTCCCTGAGTGAGTACTGTCACTGATCCGATCCCCCTACCCCAGCCCTGTCACTGATCCGATCCCCCTACCCCAGCCCTGTCACTGATCAGATCCCCCTACCCCAGCCCTGTCACTCATCTGAACCCCCCCCCCAGCCCTGTCACTAATCCGATCCCCTCCCAGCCCTGTGACTGATCCCCCCAGCACTGTCACTGATCCCCCCCCCACCACTGTCACTGATCCCCCCCCAGCACAGTCACTGATCTGACCCCCCAGCACTGTCACTGATCTGACCCCCCCCCCCTAGCCCTGTCACTGATCCGATTCCCTCTCTCCCAGACCTGTCACTGATCCAATCCCTCTCTCCCAGACCTGTCACTGATCCGATTCCCCCCCCAGCCCTGTCACTAATCCGATCCCCTCCCAGCCCTGTCACTGATCCGATCCCTCCCTCCCAGACCTGTCACTGATCCGATCCCTCTCTCCCAGACCTGTCACTGATCCGATCCCTCTCTCCCAGACCTGTCACTGATCCGATTCCCCCCAGCCCTGTCACTGATCCGATCCCCAGCACTGCCACTGATCCCCCCCAGCACTGTCACTGATCCCCCCAGCACTGTCACTGATCCCCCCCACCACTGTCACTGATCCCCCCCCAGCACAGTCACTGATCTGACCCCCCAGCACTGTCACTGATCTGACCCCCCCCCCCCCCCAGCCCTGTCACTGATCCGATTCCCTCTCTCCCAGACCTGTCACTGATCCAATCCCTCTCTCCCAGACCTGTCACTGATCCGATTCCCCCCAGCCCTGTCACTAATCCGAATCTTCCCAGCCCTGTCACTGATCCGATCCCCAGCACTGCCACTGATCCCCCAAGCACTGTCACTGATCCCCCTCAGCACTGTCACTGATTCCCCCCCCCCCCAGCACTGTCACTGATCTGATCCCCCCAGTACTGCCACTGACCCCCCCCAACACTGTCACTGATCCCATCCCTCCACCCAGCATGGCCACTGATGCCACCCACCACCAGCACTGCCACTCATGCCATCCCCTCCATGCTGCCACTCCTCCCCTCCCTCCCTCCACACTGACACTACTCCCCTTTCCTCCCTCCCTCCATGCTGCCTCCCTCCACACTGCCTCTCCTCCCCTCCGTCCACACTGACACTACTCCCCTTTCCTCCCTCCATGCTTCCTCCCTCCACACTGCCTCCCCTCCCCTCCACGGTGCCACTCCTCCCCACCCTCCACGCTGCCACTCCTCCCATCCCCTCGCTCCACGCTGCCACTCCTCCCATCCCCTCGCTCCACGCTGCCACTCTTCCCATCCCCTCCCTCCACGCTGCCACTCTTCCCATTCCCTCCCTCCACGCTGCCACTCTTCCCATCCCCTCCCTCCACGCTGCCACTCTTCCCATCCCCTCCCTCCACGCTGCCACTCTTCCCATCCCCTCCCTCCACGCGGCCACTCTTCCCATCCCCTCCCTCCACGCGGCCACTCTTCCCATTCCCTCCCTCCACGCTGCCACTCTTCCCATCCCCTCCCTCCACGCTGCCACTCCTCCCATCCCCTCCCTCCACGCTGCCACTCCTCACATCCCCTCCCTCCACGCTGCCACTCTTCCCATCCCCTCCCTCCATGCTGCCACTCCTCCCATCCCCTCCCTCCACGCTGCCACTCCTCCCATCCCCTCCCTCCACGCTGCCACTCATACCACTCCCCAAGCACTGCCACTGATCCCATTCAATTCCCCCAAGCACTACCACTCATCTCGTCCCCCCGCACAGCCACTAATTCCACCTTCCATGTATTGTCACTCATCCTATCCCCCCCTGCACTGCCACTGATCCCACCATCCCGCCACACTGCCACTGATCCCATCCAATCCCCCCCAGCACTGCCATTAATTCCATTCCCCCCCCCCAACACTGCCACTGATCTCATCCCCCTCAGCACTGCCACTCATCCCAACAACCAACCAGCACTACCAGTCATCTCACCCTCCTCTCGTACTGTCACTCATCCTATTCCCCCCCACACTGCCACTTATTCCATCCTCTCTCCACACTGATCACATCGAATCCCCCCGACATTCATCCCCCCCCCCCAGTAATGCCACTGATTCCACCCCCCCCCAGTGCTGCCACTGACTCCATCCCCCCAGCACTGCCACTGACTCCATCCCCCCAGCACTGTAACAGGGGGGGGGGGAGTACCGCACCGCGCTTTAAAGGTGCATCCATGCTCAAAACTATTTATGTGTTACTACAATGTATAACTTAATCATTTAAATAATGTATTCTATCTAAAGTGACTCAGTGCTGCAGTAATTGATTAAATATGCGCTTCACCATAAATCATTAATACCGTTAATTAATAAGTGTATACAAACCATATATATATATATAAATTCAATAAATATTGATAATAGACAAATATAAATTAAATAAAGTCTTCTGTGCTTAAATTCTGTTGCTGTATTAAATAAATAATAAATAATCAATGTCTTTGTACACAGGTGGTTCAAATACTATTAATATATTTAAAGTGCTCAAGTGTCCCAAATAGTGTTAAATGGTGATCAAACTCTTCTTCCTAAAAAATGCATGCAGGTGCTCTTCAGTGCGGTGACCACTAGGTGTCCTAAGCGCTCACCTCAATTTGCTTTTCTCCAATCAGCTGGTACAGTTCCTGTCAGTATGCTGTCCACAAAGATTAGGAACAATGGTCTAGCTATAACCCGACTGAGTTCTTTGAGGACTCTTGGGTGTAAGCCACCTGGTGCTGGTGATTTATTTGTGTTAAGCTTATAAAATATTTGCTTGATTCCAGCCTCTGTTACAGCGGTATGTCCTGTGATGTGCTACTAACAATACTGTCGTGGTCAGTATACCCCTCCTTTTCCTGTGTAATAACGGAGGAGAAGAAAGCATTTAGTACAGTTGCCTTCTCTGTGTCATCTGTAACCATCCTCTCTTCATAGTTTTTATGTGGGCAATGTGCTCTGAATTAGCTTTCTTTCTATTAATATATCTAAAGAATTCTATGGGATTTTTTTTTTTAATTTGCTCTGCTATGTGTCTCTCATAAGTCTTTTTTAGCCACCCTGATTTCGTTCTAACATTTCTTGTTGCATTCCTTGTATTGTTGGAATGCTGACAATGCCCCCTCCACTTTATATTTTTTAAAGGCCATTTTTTTTCTCTCTCTTAAGAATTTTTACTTTACGGTTTAGCCACTCAGATTTTACCTTCACTCTTCTATATTTATTGCCCATTGGAATGTACTGTGTGAAACCTTTGTTTAATATGTTCCTAAAACATTCCCATTTTTCCTCCGTGTTCAATGTTTTTAGGGTTAGGTCCCAATTGATACCCTGTAGTATTGAGCACAGTTCAGAAAAATTTGCCCTATTGAAATTTAGAGGTCTTGTGCTCCCATCGTGCCTCCTTTTCCTATAATTTCCGCTAAATGTGATCATCCTGTGATCGCTAGATCTGAAGTTGTCCCATATTGCCACATCTGAGATCAGACTTGGATCATTTTTAATTAATAAATCTAGCAATGCATTCTTTCTAGTATAAGAATCTACCAATTGAGACATAAAGTTGTCTTGCAAGACATTCATAAAATGACGGGCGTTTAATGAGTGAGCTGTCCCCTCTGCCCAGTCAATATCAAATAATTGAAGTCCCCCATTATGATGACATTTCCCTGCTTCACCGCCATTCCTAACTGTGATAGGAGGTTCAGCTCCTCCTCCTCCCTTAGGTTGGGGTGCCTATAACATACCCTCACTATTAATTTCCCACTTACTTCTTCCCTGTGAAGTTCTACGGACACAGATTCCACCTCCCCTATCGTCCCATTCACAATGCCACTCCACTCTCCCACCCTTACATCTTTTTTGATATAGAGACATACCCCTACCCCTCTTATACCTTTCCTGTCCTTCTTATACAAGGAATACCCCTGTATATTTGCCAGTCGTGAGAGCTGTCAAACCAAGTTTCTGTTATTCCTACAAAGTCTAAGTCCTCCTCATGCAATAGCAGTTCCAGTTCCTCCAGTTTGTTAGCTAGGCTCCTGGCATTTGTGAAAATAAATAAAAAGCTAGGCTCCTGGCATTTGTGTATACTCCTCAGTGTTGTAGGAGTGGATATTGATTTCTCTTTAAGTTTTTTCATGCTTAGCTTTTGATTTGACCATCCATTCATTCGGGATTTGACATTATGATTATATTATCACTACTGACTCCCACATTACCCTCTGTCCTTTGCTCGCAGCCGCTTCCTCTGACCACCCCCCCCCCCTTCCCAACACCCAGTTTAAAAGCTTCTCCAACTTTGTGGCCATCTTTCTTCCCAATAGAGCTGTACCATCCCCATTAAGGTGCAGCCCGTCCTTAATAAAGTGTCGGTAACCGACTGAGAAGCCAGCCCAGTTTTCCAGGAACCCGAACCCCTCTTTCCTACACCAGTTCCCCAGCCACTTGTTCAATTCCCTAAGCTCCTTCTGCCTGATGTGGCTTGAGACCCAGGTAGTATTTGAGAGAAAACCACCTTGGAGGTCCTTCTTCTCAATCTTTTCCCAAATTCCCCGAAATAGTTTTTTTTTTAGGACTCTCCATCTTCTTCTTACTTTGTCATCAGTGCCTACATGCACCATGACTGCTGGTTCCCCACGAGCCCTGCCTAATAATCTGTCCACCTGATCCGCGATGTGTCGAACCCAAGCGCCCGGTAAACAACATACTGTTCGGCGACCACGGTCTTTGTGACAGATTGCCCTCTCTGTCCTCCTAATAATTGAGTCCTCTACTACCAATACCTGTCTAACCTTTCCTGCATCTCTGCCCCCCCCCTCCTTACCCGAGCAGTCACTCCCCTGGCACCTAGAGGAGGGTGCCTGCTCCAGCACTGCCACCCCAGGGCTTATATCCCCAACATCATGCAACTTGGCATATTTGTTGGGGTGTACCAACTCAGGACTGGCTTCCCTAGCGCTCTTCCCTCTACCCCTCCTATCTGTCACCCAGCTACCTACCTCTGGCTCCTGTGCCTCCAACCTCCTCTACACCGGCCTCTGCCAGCACCTGCTGGGTAATGTCCAAGCTCCTTTCCAAGTTGTTGATGCTGCGCAGTGTTGCTACCTTGTTTTCTAGATCCAGTATCTAGGCTTCCAGAGAAACAAGTTGCTCACATCTCGCACAGCAGTATTTGCCCTTGATTGGCTCATCAAGGAACGCATACATGGAGCAGGATGTTCACTATGTGGCATCACCAATCCTGTTGGACATTACTACCCTCTATTCTAATGGGGATAATAATGTAAGGACCTGCTATTGGTACTCTACACTACTCCAAGCTCCCCTGGCGCTACAGCTACTCCAATTACTTCACCGCCACTCTCAGCACCCTGCATCACTCTCAGCACCATCTCCTGTACCATGTCTGCAGTCTCTGACCATATCCTGTAGCATCTCTGCAGTCTCAGACCATCTCCTGTAGCATCTCTGCAGTCTCTGACCATATCCTGTAGCATCTCTGCAGTCTCAGACCATCTCCTGTAGCATCTCTGCAGTCTCTGACCATATCCTGTAGCATATCTGCAGTCTCTGACCATATCCTGTAGCATATCTGCAGTCTCTGACCATCTCCTGTACTATGTCTGCAGTCTTTGACCATATCCTGTAGCATGTTTGCAGTCTTTGACCATATCCTGTAGCATGTCTGCAGTCTCTGACCATATCCTGTAGCATGTATGCAGTCTCTGACCATATCCTGTAGCATGTCTGCAGTCTCTGACCATATCATTTAGCATGTCTGCAGTCTCTGACTATATCCTGTAGCATGTCTGCAGTCTCTGACCATCTCCTGTAGTATGTCTGCAGTCTCTGATCAACTCCTGTGGTATGTCTGCAGTCTCCGATCAACTTCTGTGGTATGTCTGCAGTCTCTAATCATCTCCTGTGGTATGTCTGAAGTCTCTGACCATCTCCTGCACTTTATTTGCAATCTCTGACTATATCCTGTGGTAAGTCTGCAGTCTCTGACCATCTCCTGTAGCATGTCTGCAGTCTCTGACCATATCCTGTAGCATGTCTGCAGTCTATGACCATATCCTGTAGCATGTCTGCAGTCTCTGACCATATCCTGTAGCATGTCTGCAGTCTCTGACCATCTCCTGTAGCATGTTTGCAGTCTCTGACCATATCCTGTAGCATGTCTGCAGTCTCTGACCATCTCCTGTAGCATGTCTGCAGTCTCTGACCATATCCTGTAGCATGTCTGCAGTCTCTGACCATCTCCTGTAGCATGTTTGCAGTCTCTGACCATATCCTGTAGCATGTCTGCAGTCTCTGACCATCTCCTGTAGCATGTCTGCAGTCTCTGACCATATCCTGTAGCATGTCTGCAGTCTCTGATCATCTCCTGTGGTATGTATGCAGTCTCTGACCATCTCCTGCACTTTATTTGCAGTCTTTGACTATCTCCTGTGGTATGTCTGCAGTCTCTGACCATCTCCTGCACTTTATTTGCAGTCTCTGACTATCTCCTGTGGTAAGTCTGCAGTCTCTGACCATCTCCTGTAACATGTCTGCAGTCTTTGACCATCTCCTGTGGTATGTCTGCAGTCTCTGACCATCTCCTGTAACATGTCTATTTCTACGATTACCATGTATTGTCAGATCTACTCACCTAAAAACACAAAATATACACCCAGGAATAAAAAGTATTTTTTCGCAGCTTATCAGATACGGTAACTGCATTCGTTTTCTTTTTCAGGTTAAGAACATTTTATGCAAGTACATCAATTTTGTTGATCCTGCCAGAAATCCAGTGTCTCCTCACTTCCTGTGTACTTAACTGAAATCTCACTGTTATCTGCCTTCTCAGCTCTCTCTGTGGACTACAGAACTCCTCCCACCATGTTATGAGGAGAAGGGGAGGTGGTTTTATTTCTGTCCTAGGGTGACAGCACATCTCCTCCATAGACTCAGTTTAGTGCCTGAGTGTTGTCACCCTAGGACAGGAAGCGTGTTACTGGGGGAGGGGGATAATATGATAGACAGATGGAACGCAGACACAATATATACTCTATACATTTTATTGCACAGGTTTTATTTTCTGTTGCAAACATTTTCTGTCCAGCAGAAAGAGACAAAATTACAAAAATATATAAAAGAATCAACTCCTTATCTGGAGACAGAATGAAAAATAAAACATTTCCATTGGAATGTTTCTTCATTTTTTTATGATACCCGAGAAATCACACAGATCATAGAAGCACAACCTTCCATACATAAGATTTTGGTCTGGTTGACTTTGGTAATAAAAACAGCAGATTGTACAATTTACCAAAATACATCTAAAATATACATCCCAGACCGATGCTGAAGTTTGTCTGTAAGAAATAGCTTCTTCCTCTAATAGAGAACATTCAGTTGTGTGTAGAAGTGTTTTATGTATATAATATCAAAGCTGACAACACACAAATCATATTCTTTATAAAAAATTGAAGCTAATTAAAAAAATTATGAAATGGCTTCATGATCACTATATTGTCAAAAGTATTGGGACGCCTGCCTTTACACGCACATGAACTTTAATGGCATCCCAGTCTTAGTCCGTAGGGTTCAATATTGAGTTGGCCCACCCTTTGCAGCTATAACAGCTTCAACTCTTCTGGGAAGGCTGTCCACAAGGTGTAGGAGTGTGTCTATGGGAATGTTTGACCATTCTTCCAGAAGCATATTTGTGAGGTCAGGCACTGCTGTTGGACGAGAAGTCTAATTCATCCCAAAGGTGTTCTATCGGGTTGAGGTCAGGACTCTGTGCAGGTCAGTCAAGTTCATCCACCCCAAACTCGCTCATCCATGTCTTTATGGACCTTGCTTTGTGCACTGGTGCGCAGTCATGTTGGAACAGGAAGGGGCCATCCCCAAACTGTTCCCACAAAGTTGGGAGCATGAAACTGTTCAAAATGTCTTAGTATGCTGACGCCTTAAGAATTCCCTTCACTGGAACTAAGGGGCCAAGCCCAACCCCTAAAAAATGACCCCACGGGGGCGTGGTTTGGCACCGGACCTCGATGGCCGCTTGATAGAGCAGCTCTGTGCATAGGGGGACAAAAACCGGCTTTATCGCATATTTCCCAGCGGTCAATTGCCATGCTTCGATCTGGCCGAAGCACCTCAGCCAACCGGGTGTCATCGGATCCATCGACGGGCTTTGGGAGTACCCCATTAGTGCTCCGATCACAGACTCTGGAGCAGCGCGCGGCCTCCCCGGCTCCCGCCTTAGGCCTTCAGGCTACCATGCAGCCCCAGTCAGCCTCTACATCTTCAATGGCGACCCCGCTTCCTAGCCTTCTGGATCTGCAAAATGTCGCCTCGGACATCAAGCAAACACTTGGGGCAGCCATAACTGAGCTCACAGCGGAACTAAGATCGGTCACTGCTCGACTGAATGACACAGAGAAAGCTACCGCCACACAGGGCTCCGCCATCCGGCAACTGCAGCGCTCCTCAGACGGACATATCGCTCACATGATCGAAGTCAACCGCCAGATTGAGGACCTCGACAATCGGGGAAGAAGGCACAATATTCGCCTCCGTGGCCTCCCTGAAAGAGTCGAGCCTCAGGATCTGGAATCGGCCCTTACCAACATTTTTAATGACCTGATGGATCGTCCGCAAGACTCTCCAATTGAGTTTGAGAGAGTGCATAGGGCTCTTCGACCCAGAGGTGGTGACTTAGACCCCCCAAGAGACGTTATAGCCTGCCTGGTCAGTTTCCCGCTCAAGGAAGCCATATTGAGGAAAGCCAGATCTAGGGACTCAATCCGCTTTAATGGCTCGGAGGTGAAACTATTTCAGGACCTGTCAGCCATTACTTTGCAAAACAGAAGGGCGCTGCGCCCCCTGCTGGAAGTTCTTCGAACCCGGGGAATCACGTATAGATGGCGTTTCCCCTTCTGTCTGTTTGCTTCCTCCGGCAACAGGAATGCTTCGTTACGCACCCCGGATGACCTCACCGCTTTCTGCGCAGCTTTTGATATTCCTGAAATGGACCTCCCGGAGTGGTATTGCTCTTTTTTTCCTCCGGATCCCTGGGTCCAGGTATCCACAACCGGAACACCGAAATCCCAGAGGCAGAGCCGCAAGAATAGACGCACTCGCCACCGATCCAGCACCAATTCGCCCAGACCCAGAGGGGACAAGGCTGGCACCCCGCGCCGCTCTCCGAATGAAAGAGGAGACCACCCGGAATTTTGATGCCCTCTTACTCTGTAAATGACTCAGTTCATCCCCCGTGAGATTCCCACCTGCTCCCTTATGTTTTGCCACCCAACTCTGTAAGTACAAGGAGTGTTACTCCCTTCCTGCTTTCCCCTTCCCCCTCCCTTGAGCCTTTCCTTGCCCCCTGGGGACCCGAACCTCTACACACTGAGAACTGGTTGCTAAACGCATTATGTACTGATCCTGCCCAGTCCTGGAACTTCATCCCGATCCCTGCATCCTCCCCATCTGTCCACTCAAACCGGACACTGTAATGAATCTGGGGATCCGATGAGACGTGCCCATTGAATCCCCCTCTTCCCGCTGCCCCCCCCCCCCCCCTGGTTCTCCTGCATGGACAATGGTGGATATAGACGATCATCTTTTTTTTTTTTTTTTTTTTTTTTTTTACTTTATCTTTTTCTCTTTTGTTTATGCCTTCAGATTCCGTGGGGGTAGTCAGGGGGTGGGATAGTAGGTATTGTTACCCCATTTACTGTGATAATGCTATTCTCCAATTGATATATGTGGGTAGGGATTAAGTGCTAGGAGTCCTTACTTGTATGTGTGAGATGGGCTATGGGCTCATGCGTGACTTGATACAGTCTGCTCGTTGGTTAAATGAGTAACATGAGATGCTCAATGTGCCTGTTTGATTCCTTTGAGTGGTTCAGGGCAGAATGAATGTGATGTACACAGGCATGTGCTCAGGCACATTCAGGAAATTTATAATTGGCACGGTAACATAGACATAAGGTTATAAAAGTACAGAGCATTGACCCCACACCGTTTGTTTTATTTTCTATTGATTTATGCCCTATTCATTACTCTTGAGTCTTGCGATGGGCGCAAAAACTTGGGAACCCATATAGTCTAACCGACACGCTTGTATGACAATCACGGCAATGACACTGCATAGATGGTGCACTGCTTGTACACTCTAGCTTCTATAACGATGATGGGGTCTCGGAAAGTGATACCCTTACATAACGGTAACATGCACAAGCCGTGCAAGTGGTCTTTCTGTCATACCTCCGAGCAGCGTGTCTAACCATGTTGATATTCCGTATATAACCCCATCATTTACCTAAACCCGGCTTGTTGCCTGTTGTCAACATTCTCACCAATCCCAACCTGTACAGAATTACATATTCTCTAGTACTGCACCCCGCCATCCCTCATGGGTCCGCAGGGTGCTGGGGGGCTCTGTCCGGGGGGGGACTTGCTTAACATCCTGCCACGTTCAGACTAATATACAGTGGGTACGGAAAGTATTCAGACCCCCTTAAAATTTTCACTCTTTGTTATATTGCAACCATTTGCTAAAATCATTTAGGTTCATTCTTCTTCCTCATGAATGTACACATAGCACCCCATACTGACAGAAAAACACAGAATTGTTGACATTGTTGCAGATTTATTAAAAAAGAAAAACTGAAATATCACATGGTCCTAAGTATTCAGACCCTTTGCTGTGACACTCATATATTTAACTCAGGTGCTTTCCATTTCTTCTGATCATCCTTGAGATGGTTCTACACCTTCATTTGAGTCCAGCTGTGTTTGATTATACTGATTGGACTTGATTAGGAAAGCCACACACCTGTCTATATAAGACCTTCCAGATCACAATGCATGTCAGAGCAAATGAGAATCATGAGGTCAAAGGAACTGCCTGAAGAGCTCAGAGACAGAATTGTGGCAAGGCACAGATCTGGCCAAGGTTACAAAAAGATTTCTGCTGCACTTAAGGTTCCTAAGAGCACAGTGGCCTCCATAATCCTCAAATGGAAGACATTTGGGACGACCAGAACCCTTCCTAGAGCTGGCCGTCCGGCCAAACTGAGCTATCGGGGGAGAAGAGCCTTGGTGAGAGAGGTAAAGAAGAACCCAAAGATCACTGTGGCTGAGCTCCAGAGATGCAGTCAGGAGATGGGAGAAAGTTGTAGAAAGTCAACCATCACTGCAGCCCTCCACCAGTCGGGGCTTTATGGCAGAGTGGCCCGACGGAAGCCTCTCCTCAGTGTAAGACACATGAAAGCCCGCATGGAGTTTGCTAAAAAACACCTGAAGGACTCCAAGATGGTGAGAAATAAGATTCTCTGGTCTGATGAGACCAAAATAGAACTTTTTGGCCTTAATTCTAAGCGGTATGTGTGGAGAAAACCAGGCACTGCTCATCACCTGTCCAATACAGTCCCAACAGTGAAGCATGGTGGTGGCAGCATCATGCTGTGGGGGTGTTTTTAAGCTGCAGGGACAGGACAACTGGTTGCAATCGAGGGAAAGATGAATGCGGCCAAGTACAGGGATATCCTGGACAAAAACCTTCTCCAGAGTGCTCTGGACCTCAGACTGGGCCGAAGGTTTACCTTCCAACAAGACAATGACCCTAAGCACACAGCTAAAATAACGAAGGAGTAGCTTCACAACAACTCCGTGACTGTTCTTGAATGGCCCAGCCAGAGCCCTGACTTAAACCCAATTGAGCATCTCTGGAGAGACCTAAAAATGGCTGTCCACCAACGTTTACCATTCAACCTGACAGAACTGGAGAGGATCTGCAAGGAGGAATGGCAGAGGATCCCCAAATCCAGGTGTGAAAGACTTGTTGCATCTTTCCCAAAAAGACTCCTGGCTGTATTAGATCAAAAGGGGGCTTCTACTAAATACTGAGCAAAGGGTCTGAATACTTAGGACCATGTGATATTTCAGTTTTTCTTTTTTAATAAATCTGCAACAATGTCAACAATTCTGTGTTTTTCTGTCAGTATGGGGTGCTATGTGTACATTCATGAGGAAGAAGAATGAACCTAAAAGATTTTAGCAAATGGCTGCAATATAACAAAGAGTGAAAAATTTAAGGGGGTCTGAATACTTTCTGTACCCACTGTAGATACCAGGTATGGGTGAGGCGAGCAGTGGGTAGATTAGCTGGTACCCAGTTCTCCTTAAAGTCTCGAGGTTGTTCCTTTTTCCTATCCATATTGACACTTCGAAATTTCTTTCACTTTTATAGTTAATCAGGTGGAGTCACTCGCTGGGGAGCGTTATAATCCCTCTGTTATCATTGAAATTTTGCCTTTTTTCTTTATATATAATTGACAATCGCACTTTGTCTTCTTGTCCTTTATAGTAGATCCTTTTAGAAGATTGCCGAACTGATCACGTCGGTGTGAACATGGTGAGTTTTGGCCAGTTTGTCGTTCCATTGTACACCAAAAATTTGCTTCTTTAGCACTCCCCCACCTCATGCACAGTTCTCTGTCTGGTCAGTGACCGACTGTCATACACACTCTCCAACACAACGGTGACTCCCAGTTACTGTTGACCCGTAATACAATTTGTATTGTTTCTACCCCGCACAGATCTCAGGTGGACCACTTGTAACCTGCCTTCTCTGCGGGGTCCACTTGTTTCCTTTTCCAACCCTATAACTACTCTCTCTCTCTTGCCTACACTTGACCCTAGTATCCATTTTTTCACTTATCTCTTTCCCCTTTTCGCAGCTTTTCCTGAGCCCTATTTTCTGCCTAACCCCCCCTTATTGTGAGAGGCCCGAGGCATAAGTGTTTAACACATTTGGCTCACTTTTGCCCCTGCTGAGCTCTCTCCACTTCAACCCGCCCCCTCTACTTTCCTTTCCCCCCACCCTATCACTCTATCCATCCCCCTCAACCCTTCTTAATCTCCCCCCTCTTTCCTTTAATCATGCAGAACATTCCTCCTTCCCCCCGGGGTCAATCATGCAAATTAATTTCAATCAATGCCCAAGGGCTGAATATTCCGGAGAAGAGGTCACAACTATTAGCTGAGGCTCACAGAATGCGTGCCCATATACTCATGATTCAGGAAACACACTTTAAAGAAGGTGAAGTCCCCAAGTTAACGAACAAAAATTTTCCGACTTCTTTCCACGCTCCTACAGTCGGCTCTAAAACTAGAGGAGTTTCCATACTACTCTCAAGACAGGTAGACTTCCAGGTTACTGACGTTAAACGCGATCTTGAGGGCAGGTTCCTCTTTGTTAAGGGGAAAATGAACTCAAGACCAATAACCATTGCGAACATTTATGCCCCCAACTCCAAACAGGTTCCCTTTTTCCGCTCAATGAGTCAAGAGCTACTAGACTTTGCCTCGGGGATGTTGATATTAGGAGGGGACTTCAATGCCCCCCTGAACCCCCATTTGGACTCGTCTACTGGCTCCTCTGTACTCCCTTTCCGGGCTTTGCGTCAAATAACTCTGCAACTGCAAAAACTCAGGCTCCATGACTCCTGGAGAATTCTAAACTCAGACAGTAGAGATTACACCTTTTACTCCGCCCCCCATGACAAATTCTCTAGAATTGATTATTTTTTCATTTCCCAACCAGATATTCCCCTCCTAGCTTCCACCTCTATCGAACCCAGGGTTCTCTCTGACCACAATCCCATATTAATGACGATCCGATTCCCAAGCACGGACACTAGGCGTAAATCCTGGCGTCTGAACCCCTCCCTTTTGAGGGACCCTAAGATAAAGGATGAAGTTCAAGAAGCAATATCCACATTTTTTACAGAAAACGATACACCTGACTCATCCCCAATTGGCCAATGGGAGGCTCATAAATGTGTGCTCAGGGGGAAACTCCTCTCACTAGCAGCCGCCCAAAAGAGAGTCAGGCAAGCCACTCTAGAGTCTCTCTTTACCAAACTGGGTGCTCTTGAAAGAACTCATAAACTTTCTCTAGCCCAAGATACCTTATCTGAGCTCACAAAAACCCGACAAGAGATTAGAGACATCCTCAACATACAGAGTCACCGTAGACTCGCGTTGAGTAGGAGGATTTTTTTCGAACAAGGTAACAAAAGCGGTAGATTGCTGGCTAGAGCAGTCCAGGTACAGAAAACGACGACCAACATTCACCTCATAAAGGATAACGCGGGCATGACTCACTGTTCAAACGAAGCCATTGCTAAACAGTTTGAATCCTTTTACCACTCTCTTTACAATCTACAACCCTCACTTCATCGCCCTTTGTCCCCCTCCACCCGCCTACAGAAGATGAAATCCTTCTTAGAGAAACATTGCCCTCCCCCCCTTTCACACTCGGATGCCTCTGTCTTGGAATCACCCCTGACAGAGGAGGAGTTCGATAGGGCAATTAAAGAGATGAAACCTGGTAAATGTCCTGGGCCGGACGGATTCTCACTATCTTACTATCGTATGTTCTCAGATCTTCTTAAAACACAATTCCTTAGAGCGTTCCGAACCTTGGCTGACACCTCTCACCATTCCTCCACTCTGCTGGAAGCCCACATTACGGTGATTCCCAAGGAGGGCAAAGACTCTGCAGTGGTTGGGAACTACCGCCCAATCTCTCTCTTGAATGTCGACATCAAGATTTTCGCCAAGATACTCGCGAATCGCCTCCTGCCGTACATTCCTTCGCTGGTTTCTCTTGATCAGGCGGGTTTTGTCCCCGGGAGGGAGGCTAGGGACAATACCACGAGAGCCCTAAACATACACCACTGGCTTACTACTCGTGGTGTTCCAGGGTGCTTCCTCTCCCTGGACGCCGAAAAGGCGTTCGATAGAGTGGCCTGGGATTATCTACTGACTACCCTGGAGTCTGTGGGCATTTTGCCTCGGATGCTTTCCTACATTCGAGCCCTTTATACGAATCAGACAGCCAGGGTCAGGGTCAATGGCCACCTATCGGACGCCTTCAACCTATCCAATGGAACCCGTCAGGGGTGCCCCCTCTCACCTATTTTGTTTATCCTTTCAGTTGAACCCTTTCTGAATATGATACGCGCCAATACGAATATAAAGGGTATTGACATAGCGGGCTCTTCTCATAAAATCGCTGCGTTTGCGGACGACATGTTACTCTTCCTATCTCAACCCCATACTTCGCTCCCAAACCTGCTCCACGATCTGGAATTCTTCAAATCTCTTTCTTATTTACAAATCAATTATACCAAGTCTTTTGCCCTAAATATATCCCTTCCCCAATCGGAAGTCACGCGATGCTCCTCAAATTTTCCATTCAAATGGGTTGCTGAATCCATTCCATATCTCAGGATCTTGATTCCCAGAAATCTGTCGGATCTTTACAGACTGAACTACCTACCAATCCTCAACTCTGCTAATGACACACTTAAGTCATGGAAGGCTATACAGGTATCCTGGTTCGGACGGGCCTCCCTTCTCAAAATGTCAATATTACCGAAATTCCTATACCTATTCCAAACAGTCCCAATCCAACTCCCAAACTCTTTCTTTACGTCTTTCAAGTCATGCTCCCAGAAATTTGTCTGGGGCGACAAAAGACCTCGGATCAGATATGTCCAACTGACGTCTCCCAAAGAAAGTGGTGGCCTAGGTCTTCCGGACCTTCAAACATACTATAAGGCCTGTATATTAACTAGACTGGTAGATTGGAATGTTCATTCATCCACTAAAGCAGTCATTAAGCTGGAAAATGCATTCTCGACTGTTCCTCTACAGGTTCTGTCCTGGCTCCCATTTTCGGTGCTAGAGGAGGACCTGAGGGGCCATCCTCTCATAGCCCCCCCATTAAAGTTGCACAGCGTGTGGCGCAAGGCCAAGAAAATAAATCTGGCAGCTGGCCCCTTAACATCCCTTCGCTGGAACCCTGCTTTCCCATCGGGAATGTCTGATTCTTTCCTCCAAGATATCTGGCCAAGCGTAAGAATTCCAGCTAGACTTTTCTTTCATAAGGGATCTCCCCTGTCCTGGGAGGAGATCAATCAAAATATTCAACCTCACTCAATCCCGCTATGGATATTTTTCCAAATTCGCCATTTTCTGACCCACCGGCGAGCTCTATCTGACTGGACGAGGCCTCTGACCGGGATTGAGGCCCTCTGTGAGAAACCTGGCCCACGGAGACACACAATCTCGGCCCTGTATCGCATCTTACTATCCCCTCCGCCAATCTCTTCCTCATCTTTCGTCCAGGCTTGGTCCAGAGACCTGGATCTCGCTCTCACAGAAATGGACTGGTCCGCTGTTTGCCAGACCATTCAAAAAGCCTCAATTAGCGTTACTATCCAAGAAAATGGATATAAAATCCTAACCAGATGGTACCAAACCCCGGATAGACTTCACAAGTTCTGTCCTACTGTCCCAAATGTCTGCTGGAGATGCAATAAAGAACAGGGAACCATGCTACATATCTGGTGGGACTGCTCAGCTCTCAGACCCTTTTGGACGAAAGTCCACGACTTGATCAAAGAAGCTACCTCGTCTTACTTGGACTTCTCTCCAATGCAATATCTGCTGCATTGGACACCTTCACATAGACACAAATACAGGAAATCACTGGCCATGTATATGATTACAGCAGCTAAGTTGTGTGTCCCATGTCACTGGAGATCGACCACGATTCCTTCCATCAAGGAATGGTTTCATAGACTGAATCATATTGAGCAAATGGAGGAATTGATTAGCGTCGCTCACGACTCCTTCTCATGTTTCGCCACAAAATGGCAGGCCTGGTCTAACTTCAAAAAGTCTTTGTCCTATAACTCGGTTATGTCCTCCTCCTAAAAGATGTAAATTAAAAATCCAAATCGTTCTTCTGGATCTATACTGATGCTGTACCCCGGGGGGAGGGAGGTCCCTGCTTTTCCCCCCTCACCACCCCCCTTACTTTCTCTCTTTCTTTTCTCTCTTTTTCCCTACATATGCTACTCCCGCTGTCACACCTGAATCCCTTCCCTTGTCTGAATGAAGGAGTTCCTGTAAAGGATGGATCCCAACAATATTCTGCATTTTGATTCACATACCTTGCCCCATCCAAACTAAACTGGCCAAATCTCATCACTTGTCTGAAAGCTTTGTAACTGTTGACTATATTATGATATGTTTTACTCTATATTGATACCTTACTTTGCTACTTATGGTATCCACGATTCAGCTACTTTTGCACTAAGTTTGACCAACAGTTTATTCCTCTATGTAAGCAAAAGATTGATTTAGAATTGGATCCTTGGGCCCAACAACTGATACCTTGATGTGCCCTCTGTTATGTCTGGCCCTCCTTTAATTTTTGCTCTGGTCTCCTTACCACCTTCCAGGGATGTGACAGTCGGTGATAACACTTCAGGTGTGCCCAATTTCTCTTCTGTTTCTTGTTAACCTGTACTGCCGAATTTTTTTTTTTTGTAAAATTCTCTTTTATTGTGTTATATTACGCTTAACTTGTACTGTTCAATTTTCACGAAAATAAAAACTTTAATGGAAAAAAAAAAAAAAAAAATGACCCCACACCAAAATCCCCTCCACCAAATGATATAGAATGGTGGTCCAATATTTTTGGCAATATAGTGTGGATGTGAGAGTTCGGGGTTGAGGAACTTGACTGGCCTGCGCAGAGTCCTGAACTCAACCCGATAGAATACCTTTGGGATGAATTAGAGTGGGAACTGTGAGCCAGGCCTTCTCTCTAATATCAGTGCCTGACCTCACAAATGCGTTTCTGGAAGAATGGTCAAACATTCCCATAGACACACTCCTAAACCTTGTGGACACCCTTCCCAGAAGAGTTGAAGCTGTTATAGCTGCAAAGGATGCGCCAACTCAATATTCAACCCTACGTACTAAGACTGGGATGCCATTAACCACATAACGACTGCCCACCGCAGTTTTACCGCGGCAGGCAGCCACTGTTGGGCAAAGCGACGTTATACTGCGTCGATCGCTCAGGAGACTCTATGGGGCGAGCACGTGCCGCCGGTGGCACGCTCCCGCCCCCGCTCGTTAGCTGGGGAGCCAGTGCGTGTGACCGGCTGCTCCGATGGCCGCCGGCCACTCGCGATCTCCCGCAGCTGAGAGAGAAGGACAGACGGCTGATGTAAACACATCTGTCTGTCATTCTCCCTGAAGTGATCACAGAGGCTATGTGATCCTGCTATATAGGATCGCATGTCTCTGTGATTACTTCACTAGCCACGCCCCCTATCAGTTAGAATCACGCCCCTAGGAACACATTCAACCCCTTGATCACACATACTGATAACCCCTTCCCTGCCAGTGTCATTTTTACAGTAACAGTGCATAATTTTAGCAATGATTACTGTAGTAATGCCACTGGTACCCCCAAAAGTGTCAAAAATGTCAGTTAGGGGTCCGATCTGTCCGCCGCAATGTCGCAGTCCCGAAAAAAAAAAAAAAAAAAAAAAAAAAAAAATCGCAGATCGTCGCCATTACTAGTAAAAAATAAACAATAAAAATGACAAAAATCTTTCCCATAGTTAGTAAACGCAATAACTTTGTGCAAACCAATCAAAATACACTTATTTTTACCAAAATTATGTAGTAGAAAACAAATTGGCCTAAAATGTTAAAAAATTTTGATTTTTTTTAAATTTCATATAAAAGAATGTGAAAAATATTGTAATTTTTTCAAAATTTTCGCTCTTTTTTTATTTATAGCACAAAAATAAAAATCCCACAGGTGATCAAATACCATCAAAAGAAAGCTCTGTTTGTGGAATAAAAAGGACGTCAATTTAGTTTGGGTACAGCATCGCACGACCGCGCAATTGTCCGTTAAAATAACGCAGTGCAGAATCGCAAAATAGGGCCTGGTCATTGAGCAGCCAAATCCTCCGGGGCTAAAGTGGTTAAAGTTCATGTGCGTGTAAAGGGAGGCATCCCAATACTTTTAATAATATATTGTATGTAAATAGCAGCTTCCAGCACAGTCCTGGCCCTCCATATACCTTGTAGAAGGAGAAGTACAGAACTATATGTGGACTGCAATATCTGTCATCCAACACCTACAGACATACAATTTTTGTCATCAAATATTCTGACAATGAACCAAGAGAGGAATAAATAGGGCCCCTCAATGGGGACATGGAGAGCAAAAAAATCTTTATAACAAGCTCCTTAGATTTATTTTTACATGTAAAACGAGTGTAATAAAACATTTGTGTTCATCCCCTGCACACCAGAACTCAGGCTGAGAGTAACACTTGAAGATGAAGATAAACAGATGGAATGCAGGCTCCACCCACCTTCATACTCCATGCCCCGCCTCTTTACACACTGTGGGGCAGGGAAAGATGGAGAAATTGTCCAATTAGCTATCAGCTATATAAGCAAAGGGGTGGGGATAGCAGTGACATCACTGACTAATTTTTATCACCCGCCATATTTGGTCAGTGATGTTACCATCATCCATGCCCCTACCCTTATATAGCTGATGACAGCTTGGAAAGCTAATATTCTGCTACGAGTACAATCAGGATTGGTCATGTGTTCTGGGCTGACTCCTATCCTCTGTCCTGCTGACTTCTGCTCTCTGCCCTACTGACCCCTGTCCTCCACCCTACAGACTCCCGGTCCACTGCCCTTTTGACTCCTTTCCTTTGCTGTTCCAAGTTCTCTGCCCAGCTGACCCCTGTCCTCTTCCTTGCTGAAGCCTGTCCTCTGCTTTGCAGACCCCTGTCCTCCACCCCTACTGACCCACTGTACACTGCTCTGCTGTACCCCTTGTCCTCCACTCTGCTGTACCCCTTGTACTCCACCCTGCTGACCCCTTGTCCTCCACTCTGCTGACCCCGTGTCCTCCACTCTGCTGACCCCGTGTCCTCCACTCTGCTGACCCCGTGTCCTCCACTCTGCTGACCCCGTGTCCTCCACCCTGCTGACCCCGTGTCCTCCACCCTGCTGACCCCCCTGTACACTACCCTGCTGACCCCCCTGTACACTACCCTGCTGACCCCCCTGTACACTACCCTGCGGACCCCCCTGTACACTACCCTGCTGACCCATGATATAATGCCCTGCTTTCCTCCCATTCTCTAACCCTGCCGACCTACCATCCTCTGCCCTTCTGATCTCCCACACTCAGCCCTGCTGATCCCTGTCCTCTGCCCTACTGACTCCTGTACACTGCCCTGAGGATCTCTGTCCTCTATCCTGCTTAACCCCTGTACTCTACTCTACTGTTCCCCTGTCCATTGTACTTCTGAACCCCTGTCCATTTCCTGGCTGACCCCTGATCTCTTTCCTTTGCTTTTCCTTGTTCTCTTCTCTGCTGACCCCTGTTTACTGCCCTGCTTACATCTGTACTGTGCCATACCAACCACTGCCCTACATAGTAATAACCCCTCTACATGAAGCTTTGTTCAGGTCACCCTAACTTGTTACTTGAGTGGCAATCAACTTTTTTTTTAAAAGAAAGGGTTGCTACTCCCTGAACATTTTTGATTGCTTCGTTGTTATTCAGGTAGGCTTCCAGCCTTCAAATGTTGCCTACCCCTGCTCTATAACGTACACAGCTTTATTCTCAATAGTGTGCATAGCCTCATTCTTGGGCATGGCTCCATTCCCCATGGGAGGCACAGTGCCATTTCCCATAGTGGGCACAGCTCCATTCCCCATAATGGGCACAGCTCCATTCTCCATAATGGGCACAGCTCCATTCTCCATAATGGGCACAGCTCCATTCTCCATAATGGGCACAGCTCCATTCTCCATAATGGGCACACCTCCATTCCCCATATTGGGAACAGCTCCATTCCCCATAGTGGGCACAGCTCCATTCCCCATAATGGGCACAGCTCCATTCTCCATATTGGGCACAGGTCCATTTTCCATAGTGTACACCGTTCCGTTCTCCATAGTTGGCACATCTCCATTGCCCATCGTATACGTAGCTCCATTGCCCATAGTGTGCACAGCGCCATTGTCCATAATAGGTACAGCTACATCCTCTAGTGTGTGCAAAGATACATTCTTATCCAGATACTTGGTTTGTCTGGCTCTCTTTTTTCTCCTGGAATGGATCTGTGAATATAAAATTGGTTAAAAGGTCAGGTGACAGCACATAATATCCTTACAGTTTACACAGGATTTATAGCAGGCATACCTTGTCCTTTCACTGACTTCCCCAGTCATGTGACTGCCGGGGTGTTTACTGCATAAGAAGCCAGTTGGTGGCCCTCCAAAATATTCTTGAGGTCCTCACTATCCCTGATCACCTCCATACACTCCATTGTATGACTTCACTTTTTACACAGTATTCAGCCCCTATTCATACACTTACTGTCCCTGTAAGTATAATCTTCATATATAAACAGGGATGTTATCCTGACCCCATATACTCTAGATCAGGGGTAATGAATTAAAATTCATGAAGGTCCAGTAGGTAAAATTTTCTTCCAACCGAGGTCCGAATCATATGTTTGGCTCTCAAGAACCTCTGCACAATGCGCAAACATGGCGCGTCTTTACGAGTGCCACATCACATGATGCCACAGTACCATGTAGCTTGGTACGGCGCAATTAAAAAGAAAAAAAAGGTCAGTGACTTAATTTTTTTGCGTTTCTGCTTACAAGGCAGCCCACTGAAATAAATGGGCCGCCTACACGCGTTACGCAACAATGTGAACCTAGTCCACAATCCTTCACATCACAATCCTTTTTATTACATCAGTGTTCTCAGTCCCCCTGTACATCATCCCCCCTTCACATTACAGTCCTCAGCCCTTCACATTTTTGTCAGTGGCCCCCCTTTATATCACCCCCTACTTTAAATTGCAATTCTAAGCCCCTTTCATATCACCCACCCTTCACATTCCTGTTCTCGCCCCCTTTATAGTACCCCTCCTTCACATTGCAGTCCCCAGCCCCCCTTCACATTCCTGTCCTCATCCTCTTTATAGCACCCCCCTTCACATAACATTCCTCCCCCCTTTATAGCACCCCCTTCACATAATCATCCTCCCCCCTTTATAGCACCCCCCTTCGCATAACTGTCCTCACCCCCTTCATAGCACCCCCTTCACATAACTTTCCTCCCCCCCTTTATAGCACCCCCCTTCACATAACTGTCCTCACCCCCTTCATAGCACCCCCTTCACATAACTGTCCCCCCCTTTATAGCACCCCCTTCACATAACTGTCCTCACCCCCTCCATAGCACCCCCTTCACATAACTGTCCTCCCCCTTTATAGCACCCCCTTTACATAACTGTCCTCACCTCCTTCATCGCACCCCCTTCACATAACTGTCCTCCCCCCCCCTTCATAGCACCCCCTTCATATAACTGTCCTCATCCCCTTCATAGCACCCCCTTCACATAACTGTCCTCCCCCATTTTATTGTGCCCCTCCTTCACACTGCAGTCCCCAGCCCCCTATTAACATTCCTGTCCTCACCCCCTTTATAGCACCCTCAGACATTCCTGTGCTCATCTCTTTTTTAAAACCCCCCTTCACACTGCAGTCTCCAGCCCACCTTCACATTCTAATCCTCACCCCCTTTGTAGAACCCCATCCCCCTTCATACCGTATCACTCCTTTACTTTTCTGCCTCTTTGATATCACCCCTCTTTCCCCCTTTACATTAATAATGCCTCTTCCCTGTCCTACCTTAAACAGGGCAGCGTGGCTGACATCGGAGGCACAGCAGCTTACATCGGAAGTGCTCAAAGGGATGCACGGAGGGCGGGACCTGCCCCAGGTAACTGATTGGTTGCTACAATACAGGGCAGATCTAGCTACCAATCAGTTAACTGTACCAGCCCCCGTCCTCCGTGAATCACTGCGCTGCTCCTCCGATGTCAGCTCTGTAAAGACAGAGCTGCAGCGGCGGCGGCAGAGGGAAAAAACAGATCCTAAATGGCGTGACCGCTGCGGGGCCGGACGGAACACTGATTGGGTCCGGACTTGGCCCGCGGGCCGCCATTTAGTGATGCCTGCTCTAGATCCTTGGTCCCCAACCCTGGTCCTCAGGGCCCACTAACCGGCCAGGTTTGCAAGATAACTGAAATACATTCCAGGTGATATAATTTGCTGCTCAGTGATTGCAGTACTCTAGTCTGCATCTCCCCAAGGTAATACCTAAAATCTGGCCTGTTAGTGTGCCCTGAGGACCGGAGTTGAGGACCACTGCTCTAGATGACCCACAGAAAGTGTAAGGATACTGGGAGATCACAGAAAGCCACGGGGCACCAATGCAGGAAGAAATATTGGGCAAGAATTTTCTGTATGAAATGCTCCTAAATGAAAAAAAAATGAAAGGTTATACTTAAAGCGGAGTTCCACCCAAAAGTGGAACTTCCGCTTTTGGTATTCTAACCCCCAGACATGCCGCATTTGGTATGTCATTTTTTTTGGGGGGGGGGCGGGTACCTAGTTTTGACAGGTACCTGCTCCCACTTCCGCTCGGAGCACCGCGGCGCCCTGAGCGGAATTTCTCCTCTCCCCCTCCCTCCCTGCAATCTTCTGGGACATGTCAGAGGTCCCACAAGATTGCCGGCCAATCACGACGCGTAGCGCAACTCGCGCATGCGCAGTGCGTACCCTGCTGTGAATCCGCAAACTGTCACAGCCGGGTGCCCACACAAGTGATCCCGGTGCCAGAGCAGAGAGGGAGAAGAGCGAGGCTTTGGGCGGCCACATCGCTGGACCTTTGGACAGGTGAGTGTGTGTATAGGCTGGAACTCCGCTTTAACTGCTCTGTGCAGTGCTTTTGCACAGAGCAGCCCCCGTGTACAGATTCCAGATTGGCAACCCGTGTACAGATTCTAGATTGGCAACCCGTGTACAGATTCCAGATTGGCAACCCGTGTACAGATTCTAGATTGGCAACCCGTGTACGGATTCCAGATTGGTAACCCGCGTACAGATTCCGGCTTGGTTCTCCATCTGTGCTTGTTTGATGCCCATCCTGACCTCAGCTTGTCTCCTGAATTTCCTGTTGTCTCCTGCTGTTGTATTCTGCACATGCAAGTGGTCTCCATATCCTCAGCTGGGCGTACCTGGGGGCCCTGACCTGGTTCGTGCTTGTTTCAAGCCCATCCCCACCATCAGGGGCCTTGATGAAGAAGAAGACTGGGCCTTAGACTCAGCACCCCAGGAAACCTCGAGATGTCAATCTACAAGGGCTCACTACCACAGACGCTTGACAGTTTTTTTAAATGTAATATTAAAAACAACAAAAGCAAAAAATATATATATTTTTTGCCATGATAGAAGAACTATGCGAAGCTCTGGAGTAAAGAAGAAATTGAGGATAACTAAAGCCAGCTAATCTAACTCATGAGTGTATAAACCATTATCACAACGCTTTGGTTGTCTGTGTTTTAAAAAAATAATTATTTTGAAGAGGAAATTTCCTGATTAAAAGGAGACTTCAGTCATTATCAGAAGAGATGTTGAATCTCATAAGAATCAAAAGATTTTCTTAGTTTTTATTCTTTCACAGGCACAAATGCATGAAATTCAGCACTTTTGTTCTTCTCTATAGGAGGGGGCATCCTCCAGAGCCCTTGGGTTAGAGATATGTAGGTGTTAGATTTAATAGATACATTACCCCAGCATTTTGTTTAAAGATGAATATTGGAATTCATCCCAACTGTGAAGCATGGTGAAGGATGTAAGCCCCATTCACAGCTTGTTTCCCTATGCATAACTATGCTCAATGTGCAGAATTTCATTATGTATAGTGGCACCTGGTCACACTTTTACACTTGGTGGCCATACGTTCAAAAAAGTTTTTTTAGTATATCCAGGCAGTTTTTGCCTCCATAGACTTCAATGTGTGCACCTGTAAACATGAAAAATGTGTGTTTAAATGTATCATTGCACCCAAAAACTCTTCCTCTATAACTGCTCTCCTCCCCTTAGCCAGCCCAGGAAATAAAACGCCTGAAGCTTGATACATGTGCAAAGCTTGTAAAATGCCCCCCCCCCAGGGGAGGACTGGGAAGGGGGGCAGGGTGGCAATTGCCCCCCGGGCCGCTCTGATTCTGGGTAAAAAGGCCGCACTAAGGACTGGATTAATGTAGGGGCCAGACACTGAGTAAGAAATAGCAAAAAACGGAATTTTTGTAAAATCTTACCAGTAAAATTCCTTTCTCTGAGTCCTCCGACAGTCGCCGCCTCTTCATATTCGTCACATATGGGGTATTAGACTTTGCTCCGAAGGAGTAGCTAGGCAACAGAATATGTTAACAATAAAGCTTTTAACATATCCCACCCTCAAGGGGTGGTCCCCTCGGTCAATACCCTCCTACTTCCTGCAACCATATCTCAGTTTTAGTGGAATAGCAGTAGAGTATACAACCAAACCCCAAAAGAGGGGCGGGGGCGGCGACTGTCGGAGGACTCAGAGAAAGGAATTTTACAGGTAAGATTTTACAAAAATTCCGTTTTCTCTTACGTCCTCCGACAGTCGCCGCCTCTTCATATTCGTCACATATGGGGACGTCCCAAAGCAGTGCAAACATGAGGGGTGGGAAACGCATCCGCGCCGAAAAGGCAACGCAGTCTCCGCATCAAAGAAAGGAACCTTACCAAAGGAAGGAAACCAGCTGGGCAACAGTAAAAAACAAGTGCTCAACAGGAGCAACAACCCAGGAAAAGACAAAAAACCAGGGGATACAAAAAACTATCCCAACAGCCAGGAGTCCCCAACAAGGGACCCTATGGAACAGCCGCACTAAGAACCTTGCGGCCAAAGGAAGCATCCGCCGATGCCTGAACATCTACTTTGTAGAATTTTGCGAAAGTGTGCACGGTCGACCAGGTCGCCGCCTTACACACCTGGGCTACAGAAGCCCCATGATGACAGGCCCAAGACGTACTCAAAGATCTAGTAGAGTGCGCCTTCACAGGGACAGGAGGAGCCTTACCCTGCAAAGCATAGGCCTGTTCAATGGTCTGCCTGATCCATTTGGCGATGGTAGAGGCCGAAGCCGCCATGCCCTTCCGAGGACCCTCTGGAAGAACAAACAAGGAGTCAGTCTTACGAAAAGACTCAGTCGATTTAAGGTAAACCCTTATCGCCCGAACAACATCCAGAGAATGCAATCTCACCTCCTTTGGATGTTTAGGCTTCGCGCACAGCGAAGGCAAGACAATATCCTCATTAAGATGGAATTCCGAAACTCGTTTCGGAAGAAAAGAAGGATTAGGTCGCAAGACCACCTTATCCAAATGAATAACCAGGTACGGAGACTTGCAGGACAAAGCCGCCAGCTCCGACACTCTGCGAGCCGAAGTGATCGCCACCAAAAAGGCGACCTTTTTGGACAACATAGACAACGAGATCTCCCTGATCTGTTCAAAAGGAGCACGTTGTAACACAGATAGAACGAGATTCAAGTCCCAAGGGGGCAAAGGATCCCTCCTAGGAGGAACCAGATGCCGCACACCCTGAATAAAAGTGCCAACCAAGGAGCTGGAAGCCACGGGACGTTGAAACAGAACGGCCAGCGCAGACACCTGACCCTTTATCGTAGCCAGCGCCAAACGCTGATCAACACCCGTCTGAAGAAAAGACAGCACACAGGAAACCGAGTACGTGCGGGGTGAAAACCCCCTGGACTCACACCAGGCAAAATAGGCCTTCCAAGTACGGTAATAAACCTTCCCCGAGGAAGACTTCCTCGCGTTGATCAAAGTATGAACGACCTCTGGAGAGAGACCCTTCTCCTTCAGGACCTCTGTCTCAACAGCCAGGCCGTCAAAGCCAGCGACTGTAAAGCAGGATGGTAAATCGGTCCCTGAGACAGTAGATCGTCTCGAAGAGGTAGACGCCAAGGGGCGTCGACCGCCAGATTCACGAGGTCTGCGTACCAGGACCGGCGAGGCCAGTCCGGTGTCACAAGAATCACCATGCTGCGTTCCGAGAGTAACCTGCGAAGGAACCTGGACAGCAACTGAATCGGTGGGAACGCGTACATCAGCCTGTACTGATGCCACGGGGCCACTAACGCGTCCGACGCGTCTGCCCGAGGGTCGCGCGTCCTTGCCACGAACCTTCTCACCTTGTTGTTGAGACGAGACGCGAACAGGTCCACATCTGGAAGACCCCACTTCGCGCACAACATCTGGAAGACAGCCGGGTGAAGAGACCATTCCCCCTGATCCAGGGTCTGGCGACTCAGATAGTCCACCTGCCAGTTCTCCACCCCCGGAATGTGAACTGCCGTTATCGCCGGGACATGAGTCTCGGCCCAAGACAGAATGTCGGCCACTTCTCGAGCCGCCCGGGCACTCCTGGTGCCCCCTTGGTGGTTGATGTAGGCCACCGCCGTGGCATTGTCCGTCTGCACCCGAACCGGGCAGCCCTGCAGCCGGTCCGTCCAGCGATGAAGACAGAGATTTATCGCACGTAATTCCAGAATGTTGATCGGATGGGAAGACTCTCCCTCCGACCAAGTCCCCTGGGCAGACAGAACGCCCAGAACACCACCCCAGCCCGACAGGCTGGCATCCGTGGTGATCACCGTCCACGAGATAGGACGAAACGACTTGCCCCCGGACACCAGCGGGGACTGGAGCCACCACAGAAGGTCTCTTCTGGTGCGATGACTCAACGAGATCTGAAGATCCAGAGATTGAGGTCGCCCGTCCCACTTGGACAGGATCTCCGCTTGGAGACCCCGCGTGTGAAACTGGGCGAAGGGAATCGCCTCGAAGGCCGAGACCATCAATCCCAGACATCTCATGCACGTCCTTAAAGACGAGTGCGGAACGTCCCTGAGGGACCTGACTTCCTCCTGAAGAGTTCTGAGTTTGTCTTCCGGCAGGAAGACCTTCGCTTGTACCGAGTCCAGAATCATTCCCAGGTAGGGAAGACGAACCGACGGACTCAGCGTCGACTTTGGAAAATTTATCGTCCAACCAAACTCCTGTAGAGTGTGCATCGTGACAGACAGGTCCTCCTCCAGACCCTGGCTGGTCGCAGACCGAACCAGGATGTCGTCTAGATACCCCAGGACAGAAATGCCCTGGTCCCTCAACAATGCCAGAACCGGTGCAAGCACCTTGGTGAAGACCCGCGGAGCCGAGGCGAGACCAAAAGGCAACGCCACGAACTGGTAGTGATCCTCCGCAATGGCGAATCGAAGGTACCTCTGGTGACCTTCGAAAATGGGGATGTGAAGGTACGCATCCTTCAAATCGATGGAGGCCATGAATTCCCCCGGAACCAGGGCAGCCACCACCGACCGCAGGGATTCCATGCGGAACTTGCGAACCCGCACAGAGCGGTTCAGAGCCTTCAAGTCCAGAATTGGACGAACCTTGCCCTCCTTCCTGGGCACGGTGAACAGATTGGAATAAAACCCCCGAAATCTGTCCCGATGAGGCACCGGAACCACCCCTCCCTGAGCCCTCAGGTCCCGCACCGCTAGGTGCAGGTCCCGCAAACGCTCTGGAGACAGTTGAAGATTTGAGGGAAAAAATCTGCTCTCCGGCCGAGAGAGAAACTCGATCTTGTAACCAGATCGAATGATTTCCTGAACCCATCTGTCCCGCACACGGGCCAACCAGGGCTGAAGAAAACCGAGCAAGCGTCCCCCCACCCCAAAACTGGGTGAGGGCGCCCCTTCAGGCCGCACTGTTATGGGCTGCAGATCCGGATTGGCCGGACTTCTGTTTACCAGACCAGGGCTTCTTCTGAGAGCCTTGACCTTTGAACGGCTTGCCCTTGTAGTGCGGCCGAAAGGCACGAAAGGACCCCTGAGGGGGCCGAAAATTAGCATGCTTCTTCCCAGAAGCCCCCTTAGCTTTGGGGAAATGGGGCAAGAGAGTGCTCTTACCCCCGGTGATCCCCTTAATCAACACATCCAGGGACTCCCCAAAAAGGCGAGACCCATCATAAGGTAGATTGGCTAAGGTCTTACGTGAAGACTGGTCCACCGACCAACATTTTAACCAAATCAGGCGGCGAGACAACACCGCCACACTGTGCACACGTGCAGCCAACGGAACCAGGTCCAGGTCCGCATCACACAGATACATGACACCCTGGTGGATTTGATCCACCATATCCAGGGTCGCCGGTGAGGCCGAATCGGCCACTAGGACGCGCCTAAGCATCTGCGTCCAACTTGCGATCGCCTGGGCCGCCATGAGAGAAGCAAACAGAGCCTTAAGCATAGAACCCGTAACAGAATAAGTATGACGGGTAAGAGACTCCAGTCTCCTATCCGTGGCGTCACGGAACACAGGGGAATCCTCTGCAGGAATCGCAGTGGCTTTGTTTAAAACCGCAATTGCGTGATCCACTGGGGGTGGCACACACCACCTTTCATCAGTGGAAGGTGAAAAAGGATAACGCAGCTTGAATCTACTTGGTACAGCAAAAGGTTTGCGTAGATTGCGCCATTGTTCCTTAATAGCGCGCTGAAAATCATCATTGCAGGGAAAAACCTGCGGCGTCCTGCGTTTTCTCTGCGCCCCATAAGCAGAGAGGGGGCGGGGGGACACACCTCATCCTGCAAACGCAGCGTTTGCTTTATGGAAGCAATCAACTCATCCATGATTGCAAGCTCTTCAGGCGAGCCAGGGGGAGAATTATCAACCCCCTCAACTTCAGCCTCCACCTCAGACCCTATTAGATCAAGAGAGGAGCGGGACCCCGATAAGGAGGCCCCCGCCATAACAGCCCTATCACCTTCACCCTCAGAATCAGAGGAAAGAGCAACTCTGGGCCTTTTAGTAGATTGAGCAGCCACCAGCATCTGCACCTGAGCAGCAAGGCCAGCCACAATAGTGGCCAAATCCCCCCCTGGGGGGGAGACAGCGGTCCCCTGGCTTTCCACCAAGGCTGTAGGAAATTTTCCCTCCTGAGAATCCATTGCCCCTGTAATGCCAGACAACAAAGGGTTAACTGCCCCTTTTAAGCAAGCGCGGCAAGCGCAGCCCACCGCACCACACTCAAGCACAATAAGACCCCCACAGGGAATATGCAAAACTGAACACAGGCAATGGATAGCAAGAACAGAAGGGTAAAACCTGAGGAGACCCTCGCCGCTGCTGCTGCCTCGATCGGTGTTCCTGGAAAGAGGAAGTGATGCTGCCAGGGCGCTCTATGTAAGCCTATGGAGGCTACAAGAAAATGGCCGCCATGCATGTAAAACATGCGGGAGTGAAGGGGTAACAGGCATCAAGTTATATGTGGAGGTCCTGGGCATTTCACATCCAGGAGGTCCCTTGGAGTCCTTAGCGGAGCCGGTCCTGGTGCAGGGGAGCGGCTGTCTCCTGTGGGGGACAGGAGGCAGTCCTGGTCCGTAGCTGCAGTGGGTTGCTGTTCCACGTGTGGAGGGCCCATCCACACGCGGAACAGCAACCCACTGCAGCTACAGTCCAGGACTGTCTCCTGTCCCCCACAGGAGACCGCCGCTCCCCTGCACCAGGACCGGCTCCGCTAAGGACTCCAAGGAACCCCCTGGATGTGAAATGCCCAGGACCTCCACATCAAACTTGACGCTTGTTACCACTTCACTCTAGTGAGTTATATTGCTTTTATCCTACATTAAAGGTTTTAAACTGCTACACTTAGATCGGCGCTTTGGGTCTCTCTCTCCCCTTGCCAGACAGAGTACAGCTGCTGATCGCCGCTACACAATGTTATATTTGCAGAGCTGCAGCAGAGCAGTATGAGTGTGTAGAGTACGCTACTGCACCCAGTCGGCACAATACTAACACAGTCACTTCCCTGTCAGGCATAGTGATCTCTGCCTGACAGGAGCTTCCTAGGCCCTGGCGTAATGTCATATATTTTTTTGGTAAACCTCCTTTGTTGCTATCAACATCTAATTATGTTACCACATTGCATCATGTTTGTCTTGCTTCATAACATCAATATCCATTATAAAACCAGGTGGGCATGAATGGTGAGCTGATTCGATGGTTCAATGGGCCACTTGACTGGACTTGCCCCCTAGGCCTAAGGCTGCCAGCCCTCCCCTGCCCCCCCCCCCCCCCAAATACTTAGAAATCACGAAATCCCCAGGAATGCTGCTCAGGTGTGACCCACTTCACTAACTCAGATCTCCCGTCTTATAATCATTGAGGGATCAGTAAAATTGTGCCTGGGTATTCTACAGCAGAATGTGAGAGTGTCTGTGATAGAATCCTGGATGAGTTGGATGATGAGCGCATTCACTAGCAGATCCAGCACTGAAAAGCTGATTCTAGGTTACTCAGAGTCTGAATATAAAGCATCAAATGTCAGATTCACCAAATATTCACTATTTCTTCACTGGATTCATAAAGCACATCCTCTGTCAGGATTCTCCAGCACACAGGACCCTTCAAGAGAGACTCGTCCAATGGGAAATGTTGGTTTCTCACTATCGCCCCCTGCTGGCTGTGAGCTGACACTGAATGTAGTAAGGACTGTTTATAATGGAAGGATCCAGGATCATTCACCAGCCCAGATTAGTCATCATTCATTTGCTGGCAGATTTCCCCGGGTTATTCTGAGTTGGCTGGAAAATGTTGTGAAGGGTGAATATAAATGAAGTTATTGGGTGAATGCATAGGTGTGCACCCCAAAGCTCAAACACACATGCCTTTCTCTGCAGCCTGGACAGTGAATTAATGGGAAGTGTTCTGTGCTGAGCGGCTTCCTGGTCATACACAAACTGAAGCATAGTAAACCAGTTTACTATGCTTCTGTTTTGATTGAACACAGTGGTTGAATGTGTTCATTTAAAAATGGAATGGACTGGTAAATGACCTCTTGTTTAGCCCCTTCCCCTACTCTCCATTCTGAAACAGCCCCCGCAGCAGCCGGAGGGAGAGGAGAGGAGGGAAGTCAGCAGCAGTGCAGTTGGGGGGGGGCAACAACACCTCACAGATTGATTAGGGTGTGCCCTGGCACACCCACTGTGCATGCCTATGGGTGAATGTGTGGCAGAATCCAAGCAGAGGGGCAGCACAGTGTCCAAATGAAATCATTGGATTTGCCAGTCCAGAGAGACAACCAATTAGCCATGAATGTAACCTTCTCTATGTTATAATTACTATAATATAAATTTGTAGACATCTGTTTTTGTATAATTATCAGTGTAATACAGAGAGAGAGGGAATATCACTCACCAAAAATATAATGGAAATCATCACTGCCACTTCCAGCGCAACAACAATGAGACCCGCCCTTCCTCTATGTGAATCCAAATCTGTTAGAATATAAAAGTAATGTAAATACAATGTATAACATTCTTACATACATATTTAATAAATATACAATGTATCAGTCTGTATGGTCAGTGGTCATGTGACATCTCACCTGTATAATCCTCCAATAGGAGAGCAGAGAAGAGACAACATGACACAATGTTACTATTCTGTGTCACACTCCCACTATGACCCCCCAGAGAAGAGGAGACAGGATGACCCCAATCTATAACACCCCGATACATGGAATATAACATGACCCCCCATAGTCACCAATACCTTCTGCTTCCAGCATTCTGATGAACATCATATCATTGATCAGCCGGTATTCCCGGATCTCCTCACTGAGCGGGTTTGTGATCCTGACCCGGAATCTCCTCTCTGCGTCGTCTCTCTGCACACTGGGGATAATCAGCGTCCTATTGTCATCTATCAGCCAGTATCTTTCAGGCTCCCCGTCCACCTCCCAGGTCACAGCGCTCTCTTCTCCAGAGAACTGGACGCTCACAGCCATCTCCTCACCCAGCCGGCTGCCATTATTGGTGATGTTGGAGATGAGAACCGGATCTGGAGGAGGACAGTCACCATCAGTCATAGGTCACCAACACAGAGCCCAGATACATGGAATAGAGTGCTAGCTCTTGTACACACACACACTGATCCTAAAGTTAAAGTGCATCTGTAATTTAATCGTTAGATGTGGGAGCTGCATTCATTTTCTTTTTTTCAGGCTCCCCCCTCCATTACATGGGAATTATGGGATTGGAAGTTTACAGACAAAAAATAAGTTGCCAGTGACTTCTGTTCAGCTTACAGTAAAAGACAAGGACACTGCACTTCTGAAAAGATTACAGTGTTTGTAAAGGCACAATTTTTTTTTTTATTTACCCTAATGGATTCTATGCATAAATATAAAAAACCTTCTGTATGCAACAGCCCCCCAGTCCCTCCTCTTACCTGAGCCCCCTCTCGATCCAGTGATGCTCACGAGAGCCTTACATTTCCGGGGACTCACACACCTGATTGGCTTTTGGCAGCAGTGGGAGCCAATGGCTCCCGCTGCCGTCAATCACAGCCAGTGAGCCAATCAGGAGACAGAAGGGGAGGGTGCGAGCCACGGCTCTGTGTGTGAATGGACACACGGAGCCATGCCTCGGGGTGTGCCTGCTTGGGTGCCCCTAGAGCAAGCTGCTTGCTGTGGGGGCACCCGGCAGGAGGGAGGAGCCAGGAGCGCCAATGTGGGACCTGAGAAGAGGAGGATTCGGGCTGCTCTGTGGGGGCCTATTGGGGCATAAAATGTACCACTTGGAGGGGGGATGTCAGATAGGCTGTATCTTTCTCTGCCTAGATGAGTGCCCTCCACACCAAAATTGGACAATAGAAGTTTGGAAAAAATTTGCCTGGTCTGATGAGTCTGAACATGAAAGCATGGATCCATCCTGCTTGGTATCAACGTGTCAGGCTGGTGGTGGTGGTGTAATGATGTGGGGGAGAAGGGGGTAATGGGTCAGGCTGGTGGTGGTGATGTAATGGTGTGGGGGAGGAGGGGGGGGTAACGGTTTAGGCTGGTGGTGGTGATGTAATAGTGTGGGGGAGGAGGGGGTAACGGGTCAGGCTGGTGGTGGTGGTGTAATGATGTGGGGGAGGAGGGGGTAACGGGTCAGGCTGGTGGTGGTGTAATGATGTGGGGGAGGAGGGGGTAACGGGTCAGGCTGGTGGTGGTGGTGGTGTAATGATGTGGGGGAGGAGGGGGTAACGGGTCAGGCTGGTGGTGATGTAATGGTGTTGGGGAGGAGGGGGTAACGGGTCAGGCTGGTGGTGGTGGTGATGTAATGATGTGGGGGAGGAGGGGGTAACGGGTCAGGCTGGTGGTGATGTAATGGTGTGGGGGAGGAGGGGGGTAACGGGTCAGGCTGGTGGTGGTGATGTAATGATGTGGGGGAGGAGGGGGTAACGGGTCAGGCTGGTGGTGGTGATGTAATGATGTGGGGGAGGAGGGGGGTAACGGGTCAGGTTGGTGGTGATGTAATGGTGTGGGGGAGGAGGGGGTAACGGGTCAGGCTGGTGGTGGTGTAATGATGTGGGGGAGGAGGGGGTAATGGGTCAGGCTGGTGGTGATGTAATGGTGTGGGGGAGGAGGGGGGTAATGGGTCAGGCTGGTGGTGGTGATGTAATGATGTGGGGGAGGAGGGGGTAACGGGTCAGGCTGGTGGTGGTGGTGTAATGATGTGGGGGAGGAGGGGGGTAACGGGTCAGGCTGGTTGTGATGTAATGGTGTGGGGGAGGAGGGGGGTAACGGGTCAGGTTGGTGGTGATGTAATGGTGTGGGGGAGGAGGGGGGGTAACGGTTTAGGCTGGTGGTGGTGATGTAATAGTGTGGGGGAGGAGGGGGGTAATGGGTCAGGCTGGTGGTGGTGATGTAATAGTGTGGGGGAGGAGGGGGGTAATGGGTCAGGCTGGTGGTGGTGATGTAATGATGTGGGGGAGGAGGGGGGTAACGGGTCAGGTTGGTGGTGGTGATGTAATGATGTGGGGGAGGAGGGGGGTAACGGGTCAGGTTGGTGGTGATGTAATGGTGTGGGGGAGGAGGGGGGGTAACGGTTTAGGCTGGTGGTGGTGATGTAATAGTGTGGGGGAGGAGGGGGGTAACAGGTCAGGCTGGTGGTGGTGGTGGTGATGTAATGATGTGGGGGAGGAGGGGGTAACGGGTCAGGCTGGTGGTGGTGGTGTAATGATGTGGGGGAGGAGGGGGTAACGGGTCAGGCTGGTGGTGATGTAATGGTGTGGGGGAGGAGGGGGGTAATGCGTCAGGCTGGTGGTGGTGATGTAATGATGTGGGGGAGGAGGGGGTAACGGGTCAGGCTGGTAGTGGTGGTGTAATGATGTGGGGGAGGAGGGGGTAACGGGTCAGGCTGGTAGTGGTGGTGTAATGATGTGGGGGAGGAGGGGGTAACGGGTCAGGCTGGTGGTGATGTAATGGTGTGGGGGAGGAGGGGGGGTAACGGGTCAGGCTGGTGGTGGTGATGTAATGATGTGGGGGAGGAGGGGGGTAACGGGTCAGGTTGGTGGTGATGTAATGGTGTGGGGGAGGAGGGGGGTAATGGGTCAGGCTGGTGGTGGTGATGTAATGATGTGGGGGAGGAGGGGGTAACGGGTCAGGCTGGTGGTGGTGGTGTAATGATGTGGGGGAGGAGGGGGTAACGGGTCAGGCTGGTGGTGATGTAATGGTGTGGGGGAGGAGGGGGGGTAACGGGTCAGGCTGGTGGTGGTGATGTAATGATGTGGGGGAGGAGGGGGGTAACGGGTCAGGTTGGTGGTGATGTAATGATGTGGGGGAGGAGGGGGTAACGGGTCAGGCTGGTGGTGGTGGTGTAATGATGTGGGGGAGGAGGGGGTAACGGGTCAGGCTGGTGGTGATGTAATGGTGTGGGGGAGGAGGGGGGTAACGGGTCAGGCTGGTGGTGGTGATGTAATGATGTGGGGGAGGAGGGGGGTAACGGGTCAGGTTGGTGGTGATGTAATGATGTGGGGGAGGAGGGGGTAACGGGTCAGGCTGGTGGTGATGTAATGGTGTGGGGGAGGAGGGGGGTAACGGGTCAGGCTGGTGGTGGTGATGTAATAGTGTGGGGGAGGAGGGGGGTAACGGGTCAGGCTGGTGGTGGTGATGTAATAGTGTGGGGGAGGAGGGGGGTAACGGGTCAGGCTGGTGGTGGTGATGTAATGGTTTGGGGGAGGAGGGGGGTAACGGGTAAGGCTGGTGGTGGTGATGTAATGGTGTGGGGGAGGAGGGGGGTAACGGGTCAGGTTGGTGGTGATGTAATGATGTGGGGGAGGAGGGGGTAACGGGTCAGGCTGGTGGTGATGTAATGGTGTGGGGGAGGAGGGGGGTAACGGTTCAGGCTGGTGGTGTAATGGTGTGGGGGAGGAGGGGGGTAACGGGTCAGGCTGGTGGTGGTGATGTAATGGTGTGGGGGAGGATGGGGGTAACGGGTCAGGCTGGTGGTGGTGATGTAATAGTGTGGGGGAGGAGGGGGGTAACGGTTCAGGCTGGTGGTGTAATGGTGTGGGGGAGGAGGGGGGTAACGGGTCAGGCTGGTGGTGGTGATGTAATAGTGTGGGGGAGGAGGGGGGTAACGGGTCAGGCTGGTGGTGGTGGTGATAATGTAATGGTGTGGGGGATATTTTCTTGGCACACTTTGGGCCCCTTAGTACCAATTGAGCATCGTTTACACACCACGGCCAACCTGAGTATTGTTGCTGACCATGTCCATCCCTTTATGACTGCAGTGTCCCCATCTTCTGATGGCTCCTTCCAGCAGGATAATGCACCATGTCACAAAGTTCCAATCATCTCACCACTGGTTTCTTCACCATGACAATGAGGTCACTGTACTCCAATGGCCTCCACACTCACCACATCTCATCCAATAGAGCACATTTGGGATGTGGTGGAACAGGAGATTGGCATCATGGATGTGCAGCCGGTAAATCTGCAACAACTGTGTGATGCTATCATGTCACTATGGAGGAAAATCTCTGAGGAATGTTTCCAACACCTTGTTGTAGCTATGCCACCAAGAATGAAGGCAAAAGGGGGTCCAACCCGGTACTAGCAAGGTGTAACTAATAAAGTGTCCGGAAAGTGTGTATACTCCACACCTCTCCACTCTGTACACTGCGCTGTATGCTGTTTATTTCATACCTCTCACCCTTTGGGGCCCAGAACACTATGTCCGCACCCCTCCAGTGTCATGCTGAGTAGGACAGATGAGTGGATATCAGGGGGGAATACTGGAGACCTGTCACAGGAAGAACTCATTTCATTTCCTATCCTCACTCATCCTGTATAATAAACACTTCTTCCCCCATAGAGTACAATGCAGTGTGGAGAGAAGTGTGATGCAGTATATGGACTCTTACCCAGTACACGGATCTCTGTAGAGGACATTAGATGTCGAGGAACACAGTGACACCAGATCTTATACACACAGGAGTCATCCTTCCTGGCATGTGTCAGCTTCCAGCAGCCGCTCCCTGTGTGCAGTTGCAGTCTGGTGTCATGAGATTTAGTGAAGTTATAAGAACAGTGATTTTCCAGCAGTGTCCTAACCTCCCCTCTGCATTCTCTGTACAGCTCCAGAGTCACATAAATATCATCTTCAGGACATTTCATATTACAGTCAGTGATGTCTGATCCGCTCTGTACATACACCGTTCCTGATGACACCGATATGATCAGCATACACAGGAGACCTGGGAAGAGAAAACATCAGAAATGTGAGCAGAACTTTCACAGTGTCCCTAAATTCCAACTGTTTCCGGTACAATGAATATGAACAGAAGCAAGAAAAATCATCTGAGTCACATCAGAGAACATTAAAGAGGAAGTAAACCCTGCAAAAAAAAGAAAAAGAAAAAAAACCCCCTGTAAGACAAAGGCATAATGATCTAATGTGCATCACATACTAGCTCATTATGAAATACTTACCTTAGAATGAAGCCCCCGCAGTGCCGCCCGCTCAGTGACAGGACGGCTGACATGTTCGGCCGTCCTGCTTCCGGGATCGCGTCCTCCGGCCATCTGATTGACAGGAGGCACGTTTACATCACGGGTGGCCATTCCTTCAGAGTGCATGCGCCGCTGACATCATCGGCGGCATTAAAAGTAATTATCTCCAAATGGTGCAAATTTAGGAGATATTTACAGTACCTATAGGTAAGCCTTATTAAAGGCCTACCTATAGGTACAACTTCCAAGAGAGGGGTTACAACCTCTTTAATACAATGATCAGCCCAAAGCCTCATCAGCTTCAGTTCTTTGTGTGTCGAGTTCTATTGATGTCATTGTCATGGCCAACTGAGGACTACTGATCACTGATGGGAGATCTACTGATCACTGATGGGAGATCTACTGATCACTGATGGGAGATCTACTGATCACTGATGGAAGATCTACTGATCACTGATGGAAGATCTACTGATCACCGATGGGAGATCTATAGACCTTAGAAAAAGAAAATGGATGGGCCAGGGGGACTTTTAAAGGGATACTGTCATCAAGACAAATAGCAAAGAATCCACATATATGTAAAAATACACAAATTTTATTGATACAAGCACCAAAAATAACGAAAAAACATTAAAAGTAACTATTATCGTGTTGATAAAACACTAATAATATTACAGCATACAGAGCAATTGGGTAGTACATACAATATACAGGCTTGGGAAAGCCAAATATCCACGGAGGGTGGGTGTAGATCACGCTGTCCACTGCAGACCTATGCCAGAGATGGTAAAACTGGTGGGTCTGATGTGATGGACCTGGGTGTCTAAACCCAAACCCAGCCCGACATGTTTCGCGGGTGACCGCTTCCTCAGGGGCAGATAGCGTGGGTATGTAAAACAATGCTACTAGAATCATTAAGAGAAAGTAGAGTCAGTGCATATCTTATTTGGGAACCATGTCACATAATACATCTCATAACGGTAGGTCAAAAACAGAGGTAAGCGCCAGCCAACATATGACCCACCTGTATAGCCGGTTCTAAAAGCAACTGGAGACCTAGGGGATCACGACTGGGACTAGTACCCCCCCGGCGGACATGGGAGCAGTCCACAACAAATAGGGGTCCAAATCACAACATGTGAAGCAACTGTATTCTGGATAATGAAAAGTGTATAGTCAAAATGGGATAATTGCGTACATGCTTGTATATGTCAGCTCCATAGTAGGAGGAAAACTTACCAAATACGGTATACTTGTGTGTGTCCCCTGTAGTGTCTCATGACAGGGCTAGGGGGTGGCTGCTGGAGTAGCCAGGACTGGTAAACGGAAGATGGGGTCAATATCAGGACCAACAAACCTTGTGTCCATAAGAAGACAGGAGAAAACGCAATGTTGAAGTGTTTGGTTCAAGCAAAAGCGTGAACATTACAGAAAAAGTGAAAAGGAGGATAGACCCATCCCGATGGCTTGAAAGTAGCCTGTAGACACCATGTGCTAGAGATAGACCAAAATTAAACCATAGGATTCTAGAGCAAGTGCACACATTACCAAACGTGAGTGAATGAAACCATAGAGTGAGGGTGAAATAATCGCAAGAAAACGTGAGGTGTGACAATAGTATGCATAAAGGGATGGGGGTATAAAGAAATCAGGACGGCAAGAAGGACCCATAAATGAATGACAAGAGCCCAAGTATCTCAAAGAGTGATAGTGTTGGAATGATAAACAGCAGAGAGTCCAATGAAAAAAGATAGCATAATAGAGCCATGTGCTGTATTTACCTAACGCTCCTCGCAGTCCGGTATCCCGTAGCCGAGTGAGTGTCTCAGTGGGGATGGCGCCTATAAGAGGAACCGCTCCACCCCAAACACAGCTGGGTCGGTAATCAGCCGGCCACATGATAGCTGTGTTCGGGGCAGACGCTCCGAATGCGCTTGTACACAAACCAGCTCATCAGGATGCGCCGGATGTGACGTACTGCGCATAGCCAATGGGTGTGTCTGCGGCGCCGACGTAGACAAGTCGCCGGAGATCCAGGGACTGTCAGCAGTGTCGGTACCCAGACACTACACCATGGCTCAGGGACACATATGAAGTGTGTACCCAGACGGGCGTCACATGCCCGCCGTGGGGAACATCCAGCAGGATCCTCCGATCCATAGATGGTGATGGAAATGGGTCCGGATTGCTGAACAAAGGATATTCAGGGGAGATGAATGCCAAGTGGCGCTATACCTCTGTGACCATAAACCAAAATAATTGATATACAATAACAAGATTTTACATGTATACATTAAATCATATGGAAAAATATTATTATTATGGGAAACAAATGAACAAAACAACATAATTAACATAAGCATACTTTACATTAATAGGGGGTTTGAGACAGTTGCATAACCTTCTGGGATAGACTGCTTCCCAGATGTGGAGCCTGATATTTCCAAAATTGGGAATCAAGCTCATGAATGTCATAGGATAATGGATCAATTGGGAGAACAGGATGGGGACAGAGAGAAGTAAGGAGATGAAGAAAGGGGGAGGAAAAAAGGGGGGAAAAAAAGGGGAGGGGGGGGGGGGAGGAAAGGGGGGAGGTGGGAGGGAAAAAGAAAAAGAAAAAGAAAGGGGACAAGGAAAAGGAGTGGGAAAGAACTAGGAAGGGGGAGGGAAAAAAGGGGAAGAGAATGTAGCAGGAAGGAGACCAGACAGTCAAACTACCAACCATATATCTATAGAAATGACTTGTAGGAATGTGCCTCGTTTAAACCAGGATATGAGAGGGCATTGAGCCTCTCAATCCAAAGTGTTTCTCGTTGGAGAATGCGACGATCCCAGTTACCCCCTCTGGGGTCTGGGGGAATGATTTCTAAAACTCTAAAGGATATACATGTGTTATTGTATCTATGTTTAAGGCCAATGTGACGTGTTACAGGAGTGAGTATCTTGCCACCCTCTGAGCAATAGAGATGGTCCCCTATTCTTTGACCTAGTTCGCGGATGGTTTTGCCTACATAGAAAGCAGAGCATTGACATTGCATCAAATAGACTACTCCCCGTGTGGAGCAGTCAGCATATCGATTGAGTCTGTGTGATTGACCGTTAGGTAGTGAGGTGACCATGCCTTCCCTAATCCAGGGACATCTGGGACAATGTCCACATGCATATGTCCCCGTAATTTGTGGGACTGGAGTGGTATGTTCCCTATAGTGACTGGTGATCAGCCAATCACGTAATGATGTTGCTCTTCGGAATACCAATTCAGGAGAGTCCTTGACATATCTGGAGAGGATAGGATCCTCATCCAGTATATGCCAATTCCTCTCCAAAATTTTCCGTAATTGTACTGAGTTGCTGGAATATTGCGTAATGAATCTCACTGTCTGAGTATTCTCATGTGTTTTTTTGGGGTATAGCAAGTCAGCTCTGGATTGAGCTTGCGCTCGATTGAAGGCCTTTCGTAGAGTCTTACGGGAGTATCCTCGCTGTAGGAGTCTATCCCGTAATTTTTTAGACTCCACCAAAAAGTCTGCATCTAATGTACAGTTGCGACGAGTTCGCAGATATTGTGCGTAAGGGATACTATTCTTAAGGGATTCAGGATGTAAACTGGATGCATGCAGTAGCATGTTGCCTGCACTAGGCTTCCTATAGAGGTTAGTGATGATGTGTCCATCATCTTCTCTTTTGATTTCAACATCAAGAAAGACAATTTGCCTGTCATGTATGTTGTGGGTAAATTTGAGGTTGAATTAGTTCACGTTCATGGCAGATAACATAGCGTCTAGTTCGTTGCGTGTACCCGTCCATATAATTAGGAGGTCGTCAATATAACGAAACCAGCACAGTAGGTATTTTAGCCACTGTGCATATTGTTCATTGGCGAAAATGTATCTTTCCCACCTTCCAAGGAATAGATTTGCATACGAGGGGGCGCAACAGGTCCCCATTGCGACCCCTTGAATCTGCAAATAGGTCTTATCCATGAACGTGAAGAAATTCCTAGTCAAAATAAATCTTAATAAAGATAAAATGAAGTCATTGTGAGACCAGGTGGAACGATCTTGCTCATACAAAAAGGACTTGACCGACCGGATGCCCTCCTCGTGCGGTATACTCGAGTATAGTGCCTCGATATCAACCGCCACGAGGAGGGCATCCGGGGGTGTATAGATGTCCTCAAGGTGGCGTAGGAGATCGGGAGTGTCCTGAATGTAAGATGGTAAACTCTGCACAAAGGGGCGCAAAAAAGCGTCCACATATCGGCTAGCATGCTCTGACATGGATCCAATGCCGGAGACAATGGGTCTCCCCGGGGGCCTAGATAAATTCTTATGGATTTTGGGAAGTGTGTACATAGTTGGGGTTCTAGGGTGTGAAACACGCAGATACTCGTATGTGTCTTTGTCTATAGTGCCTATCAAATAGGCATTCAGACATAGATTCTGTAGTTCGTTTTGAAAAGTATTTGTTAGTTCAGGTTGTATAGGGAGATACCACGACTCGTTAAGCACATCTAAACACATCGTCTGGTATTGTGGATGTGTCATGATTACCACGTTTCCCCCTTTGTCAGAGGGTTTAATGATAATATCATGGTTGGATTGTAGTTGTTTTAGAGCTTCTTTTAAATTGGTGGTTAGATTCTGGGGAGTTGGTTGCCAACGTTTCCGTTTGAGATCACGGATCACCTGGCAAACAAATGCCCAGATCTTTGGACAAATAGATAGATCAGGAAATTTCGTGGATTTGGATTTAAAAATTGGAGGAACAGATTGTAGGGAAGGTGTGACAATGGATGTAGCACTAGGCTCTCCGGGGTCTGAGGAACCCTCCTCATAGAGGAGCATCAGATCCCGGAGAGCCCGGAACTCATCCATTGAGAAATGTTTAATTTGCTCGGTAAGAGCCAATTCAAGTTTTTTCTTTTGGCGATCAGCATCGAAAATGTACTTGTAGGTCAAGTTGCGAGCAAACAGGTACAAATCTTTAATAGTGTCATATATATTGATTGATTGTGAAGGACAAAATCCCAAACCTAATTGTAAGACGGTGGTCTGATCCGAAGTGAGGGGTATATCTGTGAGATTGATAATATTGAAACAGTCTTGATTTATTTCTGTGATGGTGGGGTTTGTGTCGGTGTCAATGTGACGAAGTCTTTTAGTTTGGTCTGTTTTTTGGTTTTCGGGATGGCTCCTAGGGAGACATCTAAAAAACCATTCTCATTGGTGTTAGATTGTTTAGTATTAGGCAAGATATTAGTGGTAAGGATTTTCTGGAGTGTAGGTGTTAGATCTGAAGTGCTAGTTGTGGGTGTCTGTGGTCGTCTTTTGCCCAAAGGGTCATCAGACGAATATCCACCATTGTGTCTAGTGCGTTTAGTGACTCGTGTGCGCGCAGCCCTTGAATTAGAGGGGCGTAAACTAGCCTGTGAGTGAAGGGGATTGGTATTTGAAGAATCTGATTCAGGATATTCATCAATCTGTGATGATCTCTCATTTCTGAGTGTTTGGTTGATGGGATTGGTCGCTCTGGGGGTCCACTTATAGGCGTATCCACCCAAAAAGGCCAATTTATCCCGATTGTATTTGGCCTGTTTCCTGAGTATTATGTCTTGATTAATTTCCTCAAGTTGTTGTTTAATTTCTTGCCATTTGGCTGCAAAGCTAGGGTGATCCATGACATGTCTGTATTGGATGTTCAAAGTGTCAATTTCCGCATCCAACCCAGACATATCCAGATTATATTGTTGCACAAGGATAGTCATTAATTCCTTGCTACATCTATCTAAGGCGGACTCCCACGTCTTCCTAAATGTCTCGGTGGGGTTCCGGACAGTCGGGAAGGTGTGTAGTCTCAGACCCCTAGGGTTCACATTTTCAGTAATATACTTTTCAAAAAACACGATATGCCAATATAAGTGAGATTTACGTTTAAGTAATCCAAATATTTTTTGTAAATAAATTTTTAACTCTTCCTCATCCCTACGATTAGATGTGAAGGTAGATTGAATATGGGACATAAAACCTGTCCAAGCCTGTCCCAAAAGATCCATGATACACAATTACTTAATTTTAGACTATAAATAGAAATAAGTGTGTAGACTAATTTTGAAAAAAGAAAGATATATAGAGCTGTCACAAACAGAGAACAAGGGGCCCCGGGTGTATTGTCCACCCAAATATACGTAGTATAAACAAAAGGGGACAGCTAGCTAGCAAAAGAATTACAAGTATCCACGTCCCAATTGAATGTAGAAAAAGAAAATGGATGGGCCAGGGGGACTTTTAAAGGGATACTGTCATCAAGACAAATAGCAAAGAATCCACATATATGTAAAAATACACAAATTTTATTGATACAAGCACCAAAAATAACGAAAAAACATTAAAAGTAACTATTATCGTGTTGATAAAACACTAATAATATTACAGCATACAGAGCAATTGGGTAGTACATACAATATACAGGCTTGGGAAAGCCAAATATCCACGGAGGGTGGGTGTAGATCACGCTGTCCACTGCAGACCTATGCCAGAGATGGTAAAACTGGTGGGTCTGATGTGATGGACCTGGGTGTCTAAACCCAAACCCAGCCCGACATGTTTCGCGGGTGACCGCTTCCTCAGGGGCAGATAGCGTGGGTATGTAAAACAATGCTACTAGAATCATTAAGAGAAAGTAGAGTCAGTGCATATCTTATTTGGGAACCATGTCACATAATACATCTCATAACGGTAGGTCAAAAACAGAGGTAAGCGCCAGCCAACATATGACCCACCTGTATAGCCGGTTCTAAAAGCAACTGGAGACCTAGGGGATCACGACTGGGACTAGTACCCCCCCGGCGGACATGGGAGCAGTCCACAACAAATAGGGGTCCAAATCACAACATGTGAAGCAACTGTATTCTGGATAATGAAAAGTGTATAGTCAAAATGGGATAATTGCGTACATGCTTGTATATGTCAGCTCCATAGTAGGAGGAAAACTTACCAAATACGGTATACTTGTGTGTGTCCCCTGTAGTGTCTCATGACAGGGCTAGGGGGTGGCTGCTGGAGTAGCCAGGACTGGTAAGCGGAAGATGGGGTCAATATCAGGACCAACAAACCTTGTGTCCATAAGAAGACAGGAGAAAACGCAATGTTGAAGTGTTTGGTTCAAGCAAAAGCGTGAACATTACAGAAAAAGTGAAAAGGAGGATAGACCCATCCCGATGGCTTGAAAGTAGCCTGTAGACACCATGTGCTAGAGATAGACCAAAATTAAACCATAGGATTCTAGAGCAAGTGCACACATTACCAAACGTGAGTGAATGAAACCATAGAGTGAGGGTGAAATAATCGCAAGAAAACGTGAGGTGTGACAATAGTATGCATAAAGGGATGGGGGTATAAAGAAATCAGGACGGCAAGAAGGACCCATAAATGAATGACAAGAGCCCAAGTATCTCAAAGAGTGATAGTGTTGGAATGATAAACAGCAGAGAGTCCAATGAAAAAAGATAGCATAATAGAGCCATGTGCTGTATTTACCTAACGCTCCTCGCAGTCCGGTATCCCGTAGCCGAGTGAGTGTCTCAGTGGGGATGGCGCCTATAAGAGGAACCGCTCCACCCCAAACACAGCTGGGTCGGTAATCAGCCGGCCACATGATAGCTGTGTTCGGGGCAGACGCTCCGAATGCGCTTGTACACAAACCAGCTCATCAGGATGCGCCGGATGTGCGCATTGATGAGCTGGTTTGTGTACAAGCGCATTCGGAGCGTCTGCCCCGAACACAGCTATCATGTGGCCGGCTGATTACCGACCCAGCTGTGTTTGGGGTGGAGCGGTTCCTCTTATAGGCGCCATCCCCACTGAGACACTCACTCGGCTACGGGATACCGGACTGCGAGGAGCGTTAGGTAAATACAGCACATGGCTCTATTATGCTATCTTTTTTCATTGGACTCTCTGCTGTTTATCATTCCAACACTATCACTCTTTGAGATACTTGGGCTCTTGTCATTCATTTATGGGTCCTTCTTGCCGTCCTGATTTCTTTATACCCCCATCCCTTTATGCATACTATTGTCACACCTCACGTTTTCTTGCGATTATTTCACCCTCACTCTATGGTTTCATTCACTCACGTTTGGTAATGTGTGCACTTGCTCTAGAATCCTATGGTTTAATTTTGGTCTATCTCTAGCACATGGTGTCTACAGGCTACTTTCAAGCCATCGGGATGGGTCTATCCTCCTTTTCACTTTTTCTGTAATGTTCACGCTTTTGCTTGAACCAAACACTTCAACATTGCGTTTTCTCCTGTCTTCTTATGGACACAAGGTTTGTTGGTCCTGATATTGACCCCATCTTCCGTTTACCAGTCCTGGCTACTCCAGCAGCCACCCCCTAGCCCTGTCATGAGACACTACAGGGGACACACACAAGTATACCGTATTTGGTAAGTTTTCCTCCTACTATGGAGCTGACATATACAAGCATGTACGCAATTATCCCATTTTGACTATACACTTTTCATTATCCAGAATACAGTTGCTTCACATGTTGTGATTTGGACCCCTATTTGTTGTGGACTGCTCCCATGTCCGCCGGGGGGGTACTAGTCCCAGTCGTGATCCCCTAGGTCTCCAGTTGCTTTTAGAACCGGCTATACAGGTGGGTCATATGTTGTCTGGCGCTTACCTCTGTTTTTGACCTACCGTTATGAGATGTATTATGTGACATGGTTCCCAAATAAGATATGCACTGACTCTACTTTCTCTTAATGATTCTAGTAGCATTGTTTTACATACCCACGCTATCTGCCCCTGAGGAAGCGGTCACCCGCGAAACATGTCGGGCTGGGTTTGGGTTTAGACACCCAGGTCCATCACATCAGACCCACCAGTTTTACCATCTCTGGCATAGGTCTGCAGTGGACAGCGTGATCTACACCCACCCTCCGTGGATATTTGGCTTTCCCAAGCCTGTATATTGTATGTACTACCCAATTGCTCTGTATGCTGTAATATTATTAGTGTTTTATCAACACGATAATAGTTACTTTTAATGTTTTTTCGTTATTTTTGGTGCTTGTATCAATAAAATTTGTGTATTTTTACATATATGTGGATTCTTTGCTATTTGTCTTGATGACAGTATCCCTTTAAAAGTCCCCCTGGCCCATCCATTTTCTTTTTCTACATTCAATTGGGACGTGGATACTTGTAATTCTTTTGCTAGCTAGCTGTCCCCTTTTGTTTATACTACGTATATTTGGGTGGACAATACACCCGGGGCCCCTTGTTCTCTGTTTGTGACAGCTCTATATATCTTTCTTTTTTCAAAATTAGTCTACACACTTATTTCTATTTATAGTCTAAAATTAAGTAATTGTGTATCATGGATCTTTTGGGACAGGCTTGGACAGGTTTTATGTCCCATATTCAATCTACCTTCACATCTAATCGTAGGGATGAGGAAGAGTTAAAAATTTATTTACAAAAAATATTTGGATTACTTAAACGTAAATCTCACTTATATTGGCATATCGTGTTTTTTGAAAAGTATATTACTGAAAATGTGAACCCTAGGGGTCTGAGACTACACACCTTCCCGACTGTCCGGAACCCCACCGAGACATTTAGGAAGACGTGGGAGTCCGCCTTAGATAGATGTAGCAAGGAATTAATGACTATCCTTGTGCAACAATATAATCTGGATATGTCTGGGTTGGATGCGGAAATTGACACTTTGAACATCCAATACAGACATGTCATGGATCACCCTAGCTTTGCAGCCAAATGGCAAGAAATTAAACAACAACTTGAGGAAATTAATCAAGACATAATACTCAGGAAACAGGCCAAATACAATCGGGATAAATTGGCCTTTTTGGGTGGATACGCCTATAAGTGGACCCCCAGAGCGACCAATCCCATCAACCAAACACTCAGAAATGAGAGATCATCACAGATTGATGAATATCCTGAATCAGATTCTTCAAATACCAATCCCCTTCACTCACAGGCTAGTTTACGCCCCTCTAATTCAAGGGCTGCGCGCACACGAGTCACTAAACGCACTAGACACAATGGTGGATATTCGTCTGATGACCCTTTGGGCAAAAGACGACCACAGACACCTACACTCCAGAAAATCCTTACCACTAATATCTTGCCTAATACTAAACAATCTAACACCAATGAGAATGGTTTTTTAGATGTCTCCCTAGGAGCCATCCCGAAAACCAAAAAACAGACCAAACTAAAAGACTTCGTCACATTGACACCGACACAAACCCCACCATCACAGAAATAAATCAAGACTGTTTCAATATTATCAATCTCACAGATATACCCCTCACTTCGGATCAGACCACCGTCTTACAATTAGGTTTGGGATTTTGTCCTTCACAATCAATCAATATATATGACACTATTAAAGATTTGTACCTGTTTGCTCGCAACTTGACCTACAAGTACATTTTCGATGCTGATCGCCAAAAGAAAAAACTTGAATTGGCTCTTACCGAGCAAATTAAACATTTCTCAATGGATGAGTTCCGGGCTCTCCGGGATCTGATGCTCCTCTATGAGGAGGGTTCCTCAGACCCCGGAGAGCCTAGTGCTACATCCATTGTCACACCTTCCCTACAATCTGTTCCTCCAATTTTTAAATCCAAATCCACGAAATTTCCTGATCTATCTATTTGTCCAAAGATCTGGGCATTTGTTTGCCAGGTGATCCGTGATCTCAAACGGAAACGTTGGCAACCAACTCCCCAGAATCTAACCACCAATTTAAAAGAAGCTCTAAAACAACTACAATCCAACCATGATATTATCATTAAACCCTCTGACAAAGGGGGAAACGTGGTAATCATGACACATCCACAATACCAGACGATGTGTTTAGATGTGCTTAACAACGAGTCGTGGTATCTCCCTATACAACCTGAACTAACAAATACTTTTCAAAACGAACTACAGAATCTATGTCTGAATGCCTATTTGATAGGCACTATAGACAAAGACACATACGAGTATCTGCGTGTTTCACACCCTAGAACCCCAACTATGTACACACTTCCCAAAATCCATAAGAATTTATCTAGGCCCCCGGGGAGACCCATTGTCTCCGGCATTGGATCCATGTCAGAGCATGCTAGCCGATATGTGGACGCTTTTTTGCGCCCCTTTGTGCAGAGTTTACCATCTTACATTCAGGACACTCCCGATCTCCTACGCCACCTTGAGGACATCTATACACCCCCGGATGCCCTCCTCGTGGCGGTTGATATCGAGGCACTATACTCGAGTATACCGCACGAGGAGGGCATCCGGTCGGTCAAGTCCTTTTTGTATGAGCAAGATCGTTCCACCTGGTCTCACAATGACTTCATTTTATCTTTATTAAGATTTATTTTGACTAGGAATTTCTTCACGTTCATGGATAAGACCTATTTGCAGATTCAAGGGGTCGCAATGGGGACCTGTTGCGCCCCCTCGTATGCAAATCTATTCCTTGGAAGGTGGGAAAGATACATTTTCGCCAATGAACAATATGCACAGTGGCTAAAATACCTACTGTGCTGGTTTCGTTATATTGACGACCTCCTAATTATATGGACGGGTACACGCAACGAACTAGACGCTATGTTATCTGCCATGAACGTGAACTAATTCAACCTCAAATTTACCCACAACATACATGACAGGCAAATTGTCTTTCTTGATGTTGAAATCAAAAGAGAAGATGATGGACACATCATCACTAACCTCTATAGGAAGCCTAGTGCAGGCAACATGCTACTGCATGCATCCAGTTTACATCCTGAATCCCTTAAGAATGGTATCCCTTACGCACAATATCTGCGAACTCGTCGCAACTGTACATTAGATGCAGACTTTTTGGTGGAGTCTAAAAAATTACGGGATAGACTCCTACAGCGAGGATACTCCCGTAAGACTCTACGAAAGGCCTTCAATCGAGCGCAAGCTCAATCCAGAGCTGACTTGCTATACCCCAAAAAAACACATGAGAATACTCAGACAGTGAGATTCATTACGCAATATTCCAGCAACTCAGTACAATTATGGAAAATTTTGGAGAGGAATTGGCATATACTGGATGAGGATCCTATCCTCTCCAGATATGTCAAGGACTCTCCTGAATTGGTATTCCGAAGAGCAACATCATTACGTGATCGGCTGATCACCAGTCACTATAGGGAACATACCACTCCAGTCCCACAAATTACGGGGACATATGCATGTGGACATTGTCCCAGATGTCCCTGGATTAGGGAAGGCATGGTCACCTCACTACCTAACGGTCAATCACACAGACTCAATCGATATGCTGACTGCTCCACACGGGGAGTAGTCTATTTGATGCAATGTCAATGCTCTGCTTTCTATGTAGGCAAAACCATCCGCGAACTAGGTCAAAGAATAGGGGACCATCTCTATTGCTCAGAGGGTGGCAAGATACTCACTCCTGTAACACGTCACATTGGCCTTAAACATAGATACAATAACACATGTATATCCTTTAGAGTTTTAGAAATCATTCCCCCAGACCCCAGAGGGGGTAACTGGGATCGTCGCATTCTCCAACGAGAAACACTTTGGATTGAGAGGCTCAATGCCCTCTCATATCCTGGTTTAAACGAGGCACATTCCTACAAGTCATTTCTATAGATATATGGTTGGTAGTTTGACTGTCTGGTCTCCTTCCTGCTACATTCTCTTCCCCTTTTTTCCCTCCCCCTTCCTAGTTCTTTCCCACTCCTTTTCCTTGTCCCCTTTCTTTTTCTTTTTCCCTCCCACCTCCCCCCTTTCCTCCCCCCCCCTCCCCTTTTTTTTCCCCCCTTTTTTCCTCCCCCTTTCTTCATCTCCTTACTTCTCTCTGTCCCCATCCTGTTCTCCCAATTGATCCATTATCCTATGACATTCATGAGCTTGATTCCCAATTTTGGAAATATCAGGCTCCACATCTGGGAAGCAGTCTATCCCAGAAGGTTATGCAACTGTCTCAAACCCCCTATTAATGTAAAGTATGCTTATGTTAATTATGTTGTTTTGTTCATTTGTTTCCCATAATAATATTTTTCCATATGATTTAATGTATACATGTAAAATCTTGTTATTGTATATCAATTATTTTGGTTTATGGTCACAGAGGTATAGCGCCACTTGGCATTCATCTCCCCTGAATATCCTTTGTTCAGCAATCCGGACCCATTTCCATCACCATCTATGGATCGGAGGATCCTGCTGGATGTTCCCCACGGCGGGCATGTGACGCCCGTCTGGGTACACACTTCATATGTGTCCCTGAGCCATGGTGTAGTGTCTGGGTACCGACACTGCTGACAGTCCCTGGATCTCCGGCGACTTGTCTACGTCGGCGCCGCAGACACACCCATTGGCTATGCGCAGTACGTCACATCCGGCGCATCCTGATGAGCTGGTTTGTGTACAAGCGCATTCGGAGCGTCTGCCCCGAACACAGCTATCATGTGGCCGGCTGATTACCGACCCAGCTGTGTTTGGGGTGGAGCGGTTCCTCTTATAGGCGCCATCCCCACTGAGACACTCACTCGGCTACGGGATACCGGACTGCGAGGAGCGTTAGGTAAATACAGCACATGGCTCTATTATGCTATCTTTTTTCATTGGACTCTCTGCTGTTTATCATTCCAACACTATCACTCTTTGAGATACTTGGGCTCTTGTCATTCATTTATGGGTCCTTCTTGCCGTCCTGATTTCTTTATACCCCCATCCCTTTATGCATACTATTGTCACACCTCACGTTTTCTTGCGATTATTTCACCCTCACTCTATGGTTTCATTCACTCACGTTTGGTAATGTGTGCACTTGCTCTAGAATCCTATGGTTTAATTTTGGTCTATCTCTAGCACATGGTGTCTACAGGCTACTTTCAAGCCATCGGGATGGGTCTATCCTCCTTTTCACTTTTTCTGTAATGTTCACGCTTTTGCTTGAACCAAACACTTCAACATTGCGTTTTCTCCTGTCTTCTTATGGACACAAGGTTTGTTGGTCCTGATATTGACCCCATCTTCCGTTTACCAGTCCTGGCTACTCCAGCAGCCACCCCCTAGCCCTGTCATGAGACACTACAGGGGACACACACAAGTATACCGTATTTGGTAAGTTTTCCTCCTACTATGGAGCTGACATATACAAGCATGTACGCAATTATCCCATTTTGACTATACACTTTTCATTATCCAGAATACAGTTGCTTCACATGTTGTGATTTGGACCCCTATTTGTTGTGGACTGCTCCCATGTCCGCCGGGGGGGTACTAGTCCCAGTCGTGATCCCCTAGGTCTCCAGTTGCTTTTAGAACCGGCTATACAGGTGGGTCATATGTTGGCTGGCGCTTACCTCTGTTTTTGACCTACCGTTATGAGATGTATTATGTGACATGGTTCCCAAATAAGATATGCACTGACTCTACTTTCTCTTAATGATTCTAGTAGCATTGTTTTACATACCCACGCTATCTGCCCCTGAGGAAGCGGTCACCCGCGAAACATGTCGGGCTGGGTTTGGGTTTAGACACCCAGGTCCATCACATCAGACCCACCAGTTTTACCATCTCTGGCATAGGTCTGCAGTGGACAGCGTGATCTACACCCACCCTCCGTGGATATTTGGCTTTCCCAAGCCTGTATATTGTATGTACTACCCAATTGCTCTGTATGCTGTAATATTATTAGTGTTTTATCAACACGATAATAGTTACTTTTAATGTTTTTTCGTTATTTTTGGTGCTTGTATCAATAAAATTTGTGTATTTTTACATATATGTGGATTCTTTGCTATTTGTCTTGATGACAGTATCCCTTTAAAAGTCCCCCTGGCCCATCCATTTTCTTTTTCTACATTCAATTGGGACGTGGATACTTGTAATTCTTTTGCTAGCTAGCTGTCCCCTTTTGTTTATACTATCTATAGACCTTAGCTGGATACACACTATCCAACTTGTGGTTAGATTTCCTTCAGATTTACCTTTTCTTTGTAGTACAAGGGCCGGCCAGATTGCATACAAACTGAAAGTGTTTATGTTTGACCTCATATTATATGGTTTTGGTAAGTCTAAAGGAAAAAATCTTCAGAAAATCTTATAGTGTGTATGGCCCTTTAGAGGGCTGGAGGAACAATTACAGATGCATGGTAAGGAATGAAGAGGAAGTTCCAGTAAATGACCTGATCCCATGTCCAGAACTGTTATCACTGATAGGATTGGTATTTCTAAATGCACAGGAGATATTAACCACTTTAAGACCGGAAGGATTTTTCCCCTTAATGACCAGGCCCGATTTTGCAATTCGGCACTGCGTTACTTTAACGGACAATTGAGTGGTCGTGCGACACTGTACCCAAACGAATTATGTCCTTTTTTTCCCCCATAAATAGAGCTTTCTTTTGGTGGGATTTGATCACTTGTGCGATTTTCATTATTTGCGCAAATAAAGAGCGACAATTCTTGGAAAAAAAACATTTTTCACATTCTGCTATATAACATTCCCCAAAAAATAAATAAAAAAATCGAAATTTTTTAACATTTTAGGCCAATTTGTTTTCTGCTATATATTTTTGGTAAAAAAAAAAAAAAAGCGCAATAAGCGTATTTTGATTGGTTTGCGCAAATGTTATTGCGTCTACTAACTACGGGAAAGATTTATGTCATTTTTAATGTATTTTTTTTTACTAGTAATGGTGGCAATCTGCAATTTTTTGCGGGACTGCGACATTGCGGTGGACAGGTCGGACCCCTAACTGATATTTTTGATACTTTTTGGGGACCAGTGACACTAATACAGTGATCAGTGCTAAATAATATGCACTGTTACTGTATAAATGACACTGGCAGGGATGGGGTTAATACTGGGGGTGATGAAAGGGGTTAAAAGTATGCCTAATATGCTTACTGACTGTGTGGGGGAAGGGCTCTGTGACACAGGCACAGAGAGATCGGAGTTGTAGCTTAGCTGAAACTGCAGATCTCTCCCTGCCTGTCTGAGAGAAGATCCGCCTGCTTTGTTTACATAAGCAGGTGGGTCTTCTCTCAGTTTTTCAGATGATCGCGGGAGGGCAGCGGCAATCAGGCTGCTCCTCCCGCGGCCCGCCTCCCGCTGTGTCTAAACACAGCGGAAGTGCAGCTCCGGTGGGCTGCGCGCACCGCCGAAAAGCACATCCACTCCAGTCACATAGTACTACGTAACTGGACACAGCCAAGCCGCCCTGCCACAGTAAAAAGGCGGCAGGCGGTCGGCAAGTGGTTAAGGAAGACAAAAAGTTTGAGGACTGACCTAGAACAATGTAAAATCAATAGGCTCCATGTGAGTTCAGGTCTATACCAGGCACCTAGGAAGTTCCCAGAAGAGCTCAGAGACCCTCTAAGACTATTCCAGAAGTACTCATGTCTCCATATGTACAGCCAAACTGTTCCCACAAAGTTGGGAGCATGAAATTGTCCAAAATGTCTTGGTATGCTGATGCCCTAAGAGTTCCCTTCACTGGATTTAAGGGGCCAATCCCAATCCATGAAAAACAACCCCACACCATAATCCCCCCTCCACCAAACTTTACACTTGGCACAATGCAGTCAGGCAAGTACCATTCTCCAAGCAACCGCCAAACCCAGAACGCATCCATCGGATTGCCAGACAGAGAAGTGTGATTCTTGACTCCAGAGAACACATCTCCACTGCTCTGGAGTCCAGTCGTGGTGTTTTACACCACTGCCTCCAACTCTTTGCGTTGCACCCGGTGATGTAAGGCTTGGATGCAGATGCTCGGCCATGGAAACCTATTCCATGAAGCTCTCTATTAACAGTCCTTGTGCTAATCTGAAGACCACACAAAGTTTGGAGGTCTGTAGCTATTGACTCTGCAGACAGTTGGTGACTTCTGCGCACTATGAGCTTTAGCATGCACTGACCCCGCTCTGTCATTTTACGTTGTTGTTCCCAGGTGCTTCCACTTTGGTATAATACCACTAACAGTTGACAGTGGAATATTTAGTAGCAAGGAAATTTCACAAACAGACTTATTGCACAGGTGGCAACCTATCACGGTACCACACTTGGATTCACTGAGCTCCTGACAGCGACCCATTCTTTCACAAATGTTTGTAGAAGCAGTCTGCATGCCTAGGTGCTTGATTTTATACACCTGAGGCCCTAGAGGTGATTGGAACACCTGAATCCAATGATTTCGAGGGGTGTCCCAATACTTTTGGCAATATAGTGTGTGTCCAGCCATTGCAAGATGACTCACCACCACAGCAAGCCATCATTTTTATAAACTCATCACTATGTAGGTGCAGATAGATTTCCAGAACTGCATGACTGGCTTCACTTTCTACTTACTTTTCAGACTCAAAATATATAAACATCCAGTCAGAGGACACACTGAACACAGAACGTGCACCGGATCAGATCTTGATAATGAAGGGTGAACGGTCAGGAGGAGTATTAGGACCCAGGGCCGGAGTGGGACTCATTTTCAGCCCTGGAGTTTCATGCCTTAGACCGGCCCACTTTAGTTCACCTGACTGAAAAACTCCCACACATGGCATCATCCCATCCTACCTTGCTGCTAAGACTTTGCTACAACACTCCCAGCTGTTCACCTCCACCATCATAATGGTGAGCTCCGTCTCCGCGCTTTTCTCCCCTAGTGCAGTAGGTGTGAGCTAAAAGGTCACTCATGTGATGGTGGAAGTGAACAGTAACAGCTGGGCGTGTCTTACCAACAAGGCGGGATGGGATACCATCACTGGGAGTTTTTTAGTCAGGTTTCAGGAGGTATATAAATGGCCTTTACCTATAACAAGGGCTTTAGTCAGAGCTTTACAATTTAATTTTATCTACTACACCCCCCCCCCTTTATCTGTATTGGCAGTTTTTGGAAAAGATTAACTAATCCTTTCATGTTCACTAAAACATGCAGTTTGGCTCAGGGGCGGACTGACAACTCATGGGGCCCCCGGGCAGTAGGGGATCATGGGGACCCCTGTGTCCCCGTCCATGTGTCCCAGCCCACACTCAAGCAGCTTATCAGTACCCATCAAATGCAGCTTATCAATGCCCATCAAATGCAGCCTCACCAATGCCCATCAAATGCAGCCTCGTCAGTGCCCATCGAATGCAGCCTTATCGGTGCTTATCAAATACAGTCTCACCGGTGCCCATCAAATGCAGCTTATTAGTGCCCATTAATGAACCCTCACCAGTGCTCTTCAAATGTAGCTTATCAGTGCCCATAAAATACAGCTTATCAGTGCCTATCAAACGCAGCCTCATCAGTACCCATCAAACGCAGCCTCATCAGTACCCATCAAATGCAGCCTCATCAGTACCCATTAAATGCAGCCCCATCAGTACCCATCAAATGCAGCCTCGTCAGTGCCCATCGAATGCAGCCTTATCGGTGCTTATCAAATGCAGCCTCACCGGTGCCCATCAAATGCAGCTTATTAGTGCCCATTAATGAACCCTCACCAGTGCTCATCAAATGTAGCTTATCAGTGCCCATAAAATGCAGCTTATCAGTGCCTATCAAATGCAGCTTCATCAGTACCCATCAAATGCAGCCTCACCAGTGCCCACCAAATGCAGCTTATTAGTGCCAATCAATGTAGCATCAATAGTGCCTATCAAATGCAGCCTCACCAGTGCCCATCAAATGCAGCATCAATAGTGCCTATCAAATGCAATCTCACCAGTGCCAACAAATGCAGCCTTATTATTGCCCATCAGATGCAGTTTATCAGTGCCAATCAAATTAAGCTTATCAGTGCCCATCAAATGCAGCCTTACTAGTGCCCATCAATGCAGCCTTATTAGTGCCCATCAAATGCAGCTTATCAGTGCCATCAAATGTAGCTTATCAGTGCCCATCAAATGCAGCTTATTAGTGCCCATCAAATGCAGCCCCGCCAGTGCCCATCAAATGCAGCTTATTAGTGCCCATCAAATGCAGCCTCACCAGTGCCCATCAAATGCAGCTTATAAGTGCTCATCAATGCAACCTTACCAGTGCCATCAAATGCAGCCTTATTAGTGGCCCATCAAATGCAGCCTCACCAGTGCCCATCAATGCAACCTCACCAGTGCCCATCAAATGCAGCCTTATTAGTGCCCTTCAAATGCAGCTGATCAGTGCCATCAAATGCAGCTCATAAGTTCCCATCACATGCAGCCTCACTAATACCCATCAAATGCAGCCTGACCAGTGACCATCAAATGCAGCATGTTAGTGCTCATCAATGCAACTTCAGCAGTGCCAACAAATATTAGTGCCCACCAAATGCGGCTTATCATTACCCATCAATTGCAGCCTTATCAGTGCCCATCCAATGCAGCTCATCAGTGCCCATCTAATGCAACCTCACCAATGCCTGGATCACACAGAGCAACGATCTCTCGCTGTGTCACAGAGCTTGAATTTAAATTGCCTGGTGGCTGCTGTCAACGTACTTCTACCTCCTAGACTGGCTTCTATGATACAGGAAATTCAATTTTCTAGCATTGGATCAGTGTGCCGTCTATCGTAGGAACTGGTCTAGGAGGCGGGACTTTGTTACATCGCTGCAGAACAATTCAGATCCAGGTTCCGTGACACAGCAGGAGATCGCTGCTCTGTGTGACATACACAAGGAGAGGAGGAAGGAGGGGAGCACTCTGACAGGGGCGCCCCAGAATGACGTCATTGATGCAATTGTGATTCAGCTGTTGCCTGCATTGATGGAGAATCATTTAAGGCTGAATCGCAATGTATCGATTATACGATTATTTTCAACACCACCAATGTTAGTCCCGATTTACATATGTGCGATGACAGACATTACATGTGATTCGCAGCGCACTGCTCTGAAAATCATGTGATGTTTGTGTGATGCAAATTAAGCCATACAGATTGTATGGCTAAATTTGCATCGCATTTGGACACAACTCGCACAGAACCCTTTTTTGGGTCCGCAGCAGAATTGGATTGCATGTGTGTTCACACCTATGTGATCCGATTCATGTCTGAACTGACAGTTCACACTGCGATATGCGAACTGATCTGGGGGGTGTCGGTAACTTTATATTGACACCCCCCAGCGATTTGCATATGGCAGTGTGAACTGCCTGCAATTTGAATGCGATGCGGGAACCCACAGTGGATTCGCATCGCATATATGTGAATCGGCACTAAGAGACATTCTTCCAGCTGAAGTGTACAGATGTCAGTGTTAGGGAAAAGCCCTTAGTGTACAGATATCAGAGATATATATAGGGAATAACTCATTAGGTGCTATTCCCTATATATAACACTGATATCTGTACACTGAGTGGCACTCACTATACTGGGGAATGGCACTGGGGAAGAAGGAAGGAACACTCAGTCAGTCCTGCTGGTGATTGGACACACAGAACACCTTAAACTGCTGTCATTATTACACACTGACCTGCTGCTACACACACATGGCAGGTCAGGCTGCTTAGCTCAGAGGTGACTCTGCTCAGCTCTGCAATCTACAGCCTCCATCTCCCTCACCCGAGGCAGTGATGTGTAGCCCCGCCCCTCAGCTGAATTCCCCAGAGGGAGGAGTGGCCAGAGCTCCTGTCCCTGCCATCATCTCTGTGAAGGAATGTGATGAACACTTGTGAATTAAGCAAAATGTCTATTTTTCTATGTGTATTTTTCTCTACATGTACATATATATTTTTCCTCTGTCGTCCTTACTCAAAATGGCCGTTACTAGATACCTACTCGCCCCCACCCACCGAAATGGAACGTGAAAAGAAAGATGGAGCCTTGGCACAGTGCCTTCAAAAGAAGATAACATTCATGAACTCGAAAGGGACCACCTTATAACGGACCTGACTAATCAGAAAGCTGCAAATAATCAGTATTATGCTAATATTATGCTTGTGACGTACTAACATATGACACCGCCTACTAACTATATAATATACTGTCCATTAGAAATAAAAGTAGTATCATTTACCTGAACAATGTGTGTCAGTCTATGATATCCACATGCATGCACTCTAATTACCTATTTAATCAGATCCAGCAGCAAGAAATCTATTTTGAACCTGATTGAGGTTCCCTAACCATTACAAATGGCGCCCTGAACGTGGGGCCCTCAGGTGTTCGTTTGACGAAAAGCTGCGTAGGAGGTTTGGCGACTGGATGAGACAGACCAAGAGGGACTTGCGCACCCCTGAGAGTACGGTAGGTACTTTTACCTTACCACTGTACGACTTGTTTCTGTCTTATCTTAATCACAGATCTCAGGTGCTTTTCGAAAGACGTTTCAAAAGGTGGGTAATCCTCACCTGGGGCTGTTTTTATTAACCCGCCGTAAGATTTCTGCTGGCTGTATATTGTTTGTTCAGTGTCTGCCATCCTGAGTGAGTGTGTCTCTGCAGGCTGGAAGGTTGCATTTGTGTGTCACCAAGTGAGCTGTTTTTCCCTTGGATTTAAGTGAGCTGTTTTGCCCTTGAATAAGACGGATATTTGCAACGTACGTCCTTTGAGACGGGATACTCAGAGGGTTGACTGATACGAAGGATCCTCTGAGGGGAAAGCCCAGCTGCAGCTGGATGCCCGACACTAGGGGAGGCAGGAGTAATGTCTTCAGTGTCTGTCGTTTTGCTTGAAGTGTGTTTCAATAGGCTGATACACTAGTTGTAAGCGTGCCTTGGATTCAAGTGAGCTGTCTGCCCTTGAAAAGATGGACCTTACAACATACGTCCTACAGGATGGGTAGGAGGTTGACTGATTCGAAGGATCTCCTGAGGGTTAAGCTCAGCTGTTGGTTGAGGTCACATGACAAGAGAGAGACGACAGGAGTTATGTTTTGTGTGTGTTGTGAAATGAAACGTACATTATTGCACAGATAAATCCAGTCAGGTTTGAAGTTGCTACGGGCAACAGAGAGAGAGAGACAGAGAGAGGAAGGGGTTACGTTTTGAGTTTTTCTTTCAGTTCAACCCCCCCCCCTCCTTCTCTTCTGTGCGTCCCTGAAAGTTTTTTTTTTTTTCCTCTTCTCTCTGAGACTAGCACTGTTGTTAGCTGGTACACCCCCACGCATGCAGCTGGCATACTTTTTTTCTCTCGTGAGAAAGCGGGAGGGGGTCACTCCTTGCGCTGAGTTTGGAGGACAATAAGCCTCAGCATAACCAGATATATGCAGTTATTACTTTTTTATAGAATTAGAGGTAATGAGAACTTACATTTTGCAAATGGGTCCCTATGTAAAAGGAAGCTCTGGAACAAAAATTTTGAAAATTGGCTACTTACCAAGGGGGGGGTTCAACTGTGAATATTTTTTTTTTTTTTTTTTTGTTCCTGAAATAGTTATAGAATTTATTTTTGGACAGAAAGGGTTACCGCAATTAGTGTGACCATTGAACCCTATTGGCACTGAGCCAAAAGTTTCAAATTAGATTAACTCTATATCTGCTTATAATATTTGAGAGATATTTAGGGGGCATCCTCTATTCCAGGAGGGGAACCTCTGGTCAGCTCTGGTCACCCCTGGTCTGAGTTTTGAAAATTGGCACACAGCCAAAAGTTTTAAATCAAGTTAAGCGATTGGTTACCAGTACTGACCCCTCCGGCCGTCAGCTGAGACAGCGGCAGGAGAACAGAAAAGAGTGAGGGACCTTGCATTTGAGCTGGATAGCCTGAAGGGGGGAGAGGAATATGGGTCAGCATATTAGCAAGCCAGAGAAGGGAATGTTTGCATATGATATTGTGAAGCGTAGGGAAGGGAGTGAGGCTGTTAAACATTTATCCAAGATTGCAAAAGTCTGCAAATTAAAAGATCCCGAGGAAAGGCTTCAACCAGAATTCTGGCGTGTACTAATCAGGGATTACAAAGGAATTTTGTGTGATAAGGGCTTGTTGACCGTGGCAACAGCCTGGTATAAAACTGCAAAAGCTTTGCATTCTGAAGGATGGCTTGAAGAGACAATCAAGGTTGGAAACTCTACGATGTATGTATATCATAAAGTATATCGTAAAGACAATAAGCCCCCGCCCTATAATGGCGTCTGGAGAAATAAAGGGGAGGGTCATTACTCTCTGCCTGCCGCCCATTATCTTCACACCACTCCTACTCAAACGCAACCCACAGGGACAGTTCCTGCGGTCGGCCATCTTGGTGCAGCCAAGTCTTCACTTCCTGCCCCGCCCAGTACAGTTCCTGCAAATGGCCATCTTGTTGCAGTCATGTCTTCACTTCCTGCCCTGCCCAGTACAGTTCCTACAGACGGCCATCTTGGTATACCCGGAAGGCCTAACAAAGGTCTATATCCAATTCTCCCTGTTCTAACACTCCCATCCTCCCTGGATTACAGGTCCAATATACTAGTGATGAAGACACATCCGACTGGGACGACCAACCGCAGGTGACAAGCGCACCCGACAAGTCTGCCTGACCCAGAAACACAGCCAATGCCCCTATACCACAGGATAGTACAGCTACAAGAAATTTACCTAGTCCTCTTACTGAGCCAATCCAAGTGGGGACATTTCTTGATTTTCTTGCCAGATTTGTGGTGTCTTCTACATGCCCCTTGCATCTGCTAGGAGCTGATTCGCTGTCCGGACTACAGGCCTCAATTATTTATTTATTTATTTTACGCCCGAAGAAGGAGAGAAGCTACATACTCCCCTATCCTTAGAAGACTCATCTGCCTTGTGTTCTCTGCCTCTCATGAAGACACTCCGTGAAGCGACAACTCCAAGTTCAGTACCACTGAAGTACTTGGCAGGATCCCTGCATGCCTATGGTCCACTGAACCGGAAGACATCGATCACTTTAAAGTACCGCCAGTCATGGTGCAACTAAAACCTGGGGCACTCCTACCTAGAAAACCACGCCCCCAGAGAGACTGGACCCGTTGAAGCTAACTCAATCCGAAGCTATCTCAAAACAGGTTGAGACCCTTGTGTCTAATGGTGCTTTGATACCCTGTACTTCTGAATGCAACACACCTTTGTTCTCAGTGGAGAAACGGATCCCAAAAGGTGAACCAGAGAAATACAGAAAGGGTCCAAGATTTCCAAGCCAATTTGCCAAAGCCATAACCTCTGTTCCTGATACCTGGCAACAGGAACAACCTACAGTGACTCTTCTCCTCTATGCAGATGACTACCCCGCTGCTGAAGAAACTTCAGAAAGTCTTCTATGCTACCTTGCAGAACAAGGCTGTAAGGCCTCCAAAGAGAAAATACAGTGGTGTTCCAAGACGGTCACCTTTTTAGGCCACTGCATTTCTAAAGGCACAAGACATATCTTACTGCAGGGCATGGATCCCTGATGCATCAATCCTCCTGCAACCACTCTATGATGCTCTCAAGTCCGTGCCATTTACCCTGTCAAACGAGGCCCTGGACAATTTTATTCTGCTGAAGCAAGCAATATCCACAGCTCCTGCTTTGGGCCTTCCAGATTATGTGAAACTCTTCTAACTGTTTGTGTCGGAGAAGAATGGCCATGCCACAGGGGTCCTGGCTCAGGAACATGGAGGACGGACTAGACCCATTGGTTACTACTCTTGCCATCTAGACCCCGTGGCTAGAGGTGGTCCTTCCTGTCTAAGGGCTGTCTTTGCTGCCCAAGCACTCTTAGACAAAACTTCAGACCTTGTCTTAGCACACCCCCTGCTTCTTCTGGCACCGCATGACATTGCTGCCATCTTAAATCAGGTGCAACTCCGACACCTGTCCACGGCCAGACATCTACGGCTGCAAAGCTCCCTCCTACTTCCGGACAACATAACCCTCCAAAAGGTGTCTCACTCTCAACCCGGCCACCCTTCTGCCGTTTTTCGAGGGGGGAGAAGGAGAAGGTGAAGAAGGAGACCCCTATGACACTCCACATTACTGCCTTGAAATGCTGCACTTTGAAAACCCTGACCATATCTCCCTACAGTGAGTGAAATTCCTCTGGAAAACCCTGACTACACACTTTTTGTGGATGGCTCTAGATATGCAGATGAAGGAGGCAAGTACCACACAGGTTATGCTGTGACTTGAAAGCCTACAAGCAGATGATTTTGGTATCCGGAGAGCTAGAAGGTTCTTGACAGCGGCCGGAACATCGGTGAAACATGGTCCTGCCATCAAGGATTTAATGGATGCACTACTCCTACTGGAACAAGTGGCTGTCTTGAAGGTTAAAACACATGGCAAGCTGAATTCTCAAGAAGCCAGGGGAAACCACTTGGCGGATAAAGCGGCCAAACCAACGAAAAACGGCCGAAGCGGCTCAAGAGCAGAGTGAATCCTCAGTGCAGATGCCTTTGGCAGTGCATGTGCCATCTGACAGACTATACCTAGCCTCTATGCAAAGGCAGCCTACATAGGTGAAAAGCTGGAATGGATCGACAAAGGAGAAGAATGCGAAAGACGGTGAGGACAGAAAAGACACCGCAGAAACATTTGAAAAAACCCCTATATCCATCCAAGAGGATCCACATTGATCACATACAGATGCCAAAAAGCGGCTGATAAGAATACGCCCTAGTGGTGGTGGACATGTTCTCGGGCTGGCCAGGAGCCTACGCAGTCACAAACATGACAGCTAGAACCACGGCTAAAAAAAAGAAAAAAGGACTTAGTGAGATAGTACGTAGATTTGGGGTCCAAGAGGTGATAGAGAGCGATCAGGGCCCAGCTTTCACAACAACCCTAACAAAAAGAGATTTGGGCAGCACTGGGAGTTCAGTTGGCTTTACGCACCCCATACCACCCTCAAAGTAGTGGGAAGGTAGAAAGGATGAATGGGATTCTAAAGAACAGGATGTTAAAGATGGCCCAAGAGACTAACATGAGTTGACCAGACAGTTTGCCTATTGCCCTGTTCAGTGTCAGACACACCCATTTTGTTTGGTTCAGGCCCCAGACTTGGCTGTTACTCCCCACAGCAGTCGCAATTACAATCTGATATGTTAACTTGTTATGTTACATATTTGTCTAAAGCCTTAACTAATATCCATTCTCGAGTATTTTCCTCCATTCCAGATCCAGAAACAGACTCGGGAACCCACAGTCTTTAGCCAGGAGATTGGGTGTTAGTGAAGAAATACACAAGGAAAAATTCACTTGATCCCCGATACGAAGCACCTGGATACACGCCTTTCACTGCAAGAAAGCCCAATCTCCTGAAGACAAGATCCTGCTGGCAGCACAATGATTGTGCTGTATATCCTTTTTTTCTTACAAGTTTGATAAAAGCTCAGCAGGTGATTATCACCAAAACAGGTATTCAAACGGGCGGCCATCGCTAAGACAAATGGTGTCGCTACATTTTGGTACAATTCATCCAGCACATAAGTGGTTATATTTATTTATTTATTTATTTTTATCTTTGTAGTATAATACCCCTGATAAATACACTGACTCAGCACCCAACCACAGGAGGAAGCAAGCAGCTCCCTCTGGAAGCTTTGATCCTCATGTGTACATAGATGCCATAGGGGTCCCAAGGGGGGTCCCAGATGAATTCCAAGCTAGGGATGAGGTAAAAGCTGGTTTTGAGTCTTTGCTCCCCATAATAACCTTTCTGATAACACTGGTCCAAATGGTAAGGTTACTCTAGCTATAAAGAAATTGGAAGATCTGTCATTTGAGTTGAAGAAGAACTCAGGTATTACAGACCCTTGGGATCAATATTTTAGCTGGATGAGTGGGTGGCAGAAGGTGCTCGCCCAGATTGGAGTAACAGTACTGATAATCCTTGTTCTTTTAGCCCTGATTGTATGCTGTATTCAAACATTTGTAAAGAAGCTAATGAGCAAAGCTGTAGATAATAGCACACCTACATTTCTCCACCAAGAAGAAGAAGACCGCCTTATGATGGAAGGGGACAAACCCTTCACCCCTCTACAGTCACTCCCTGTTCATAATTTCACATTTCTATAGGGTTGTAGGGATAGATAGCACCTGACTGCCCTCTCCAGGCTGTATCGAGGGGGGTAGTGAACTAGTTACTGCTCTTCTCTATGTACAGCCCTAAAAAAAGTTCCGGAGGAGTTTGGGCCAGGTGAGTAGACACTTTAGTATGAGGGACAGAAGAAAAATAGCCACTTGTGAATTAAGCAAAATGTCTATTTTTCTATGTGTATTTTTCTCTACATGTACATATATATTTTTCCTCTGTCGTCCTTACTCAAAATGGCCGTTACTAGATACCTACTCGCCCCCACCCATCGAAATGGAACGTGAAAAGAAAGATGGAGCCTTGGCACAGTGCCTTCAAAAGAAGATAACATTCATGAACTCGAAAGGGACCACCTTATAACGGACCTGACTAATCAGAAAGCTGCAAATAATCAGTATTATGCTAATATTATGCTTGTGACGTACTAACATATGACACCGCCTACTAACTATATAATATACTGTCCATTAGAAATAAAAGTAGTATAATTTACCTGAACAATGTGTGTCAGTCTATGATATCCACATGCATGCACTCTAATTACCTATTTAATCAGATCCAGCAGCAAGAAATCTATTTTGAACCTGATTGAGGTTCCCTAACCATTACATCTCCACACAGCTGACGGCTCCATGATCGCTCTCTGATCCATCCTGTGATCGGGTGCCCATCTCTTCTTCCACGCCTCCCACCAGAAGTGTATTGTCTGCAAGTCAATTATCGGCAGAGCTGAGCGGCCCGGGGGCGTGTTTGTGGAGTGGGACCGAGGCATGGAACGCAGCATGTCCTAAAAGTGAGTTTAGTAAGTGACTTCCTCTCCACCAAGAAATGACAACGGCCCTCGACCAATCCAGCCCACCGGGAATTCTCCCGGTGCTCCCGATTGGCCAATCCGGGCTTGTTAGGACCCTTTCACACGGGCGATCCTGTCAGTTTTTCAGGCAGATCGGATCCTCCATGCACCCCTATGGGGCAGCGGATGACAAGCTTGGTAGTGTACAGTCATGATGGATAAGGTGCAGCCGGACTGGTATGGATGGCACAGATGCACAAATGTGGCTCTTACATCGAGGGCAGCTCTTTGTTAAGCCTAGTACACACGCAACGATTATCGGCCGACCGATCGTCCGTCTTTTGTCCAGAGTGGTGTTTTGTTGGTTGGAATGTGCCTAGACTGCACATGAATTTTCTCGCCCAACAAAATTCTACTTCAGAAGTGATGTCATGTGTTGGTTTGCTTTCTTTGTGTTCTTTCTTCTCAGAGCATGCCCAGTCTTGCTCATTAGATTTTTCCCTGTCGAAATTTGTACTGACTGCACGAAAATCGGACGTGTTTTGACGGCGGACAAAAATTTTATAGCCTGCACACCAGATTTTTTTCGGCCGAAAAGTCGGAGTCGGTTGTCGGGAGCATCATACTAACAAGCTGAAAATCGGCAGATCGGTCGTCGGACGAAAAATTCCCTGCCGATTTTTGACGCGTGTGTACGGGGCATTAGGCCAAAGCAACAATCCCACGAACAGGCAGAAAAGAGAGAAAGGCGCCACTCAGTGTAACAGATGTAAATTATTTTATTGACACATATTAAAAACTTACATGGAGGTAAGCGTCTATCTTCAAAACTCGGCGTCCTCCTGGGTCCACGGTGTTTCCATCCCTGAGGCTGGCCAGCAGCCGGGAGATGACACTAGGGAAGAACCAATCAGGGCACTCAGTCAGATCGAGGCAGCGGTGAAGCACATACCTCACTGGAGGGCCACACGAACATGATAACGCGGGGGGCGGTAACCAGTTTACGAGCATTCGGAGCTCCGCGGTTCACGCATGCTCCGAAACCGGTTACCGCCCCCCCCCCGCGTCATCACGATCGTGCGGCCCTCCAGTGAGGTATGCGTTTCACCGCTGCCTCAATCTGACTGAGTCCCCTGATTGGTTCTCCCCTAGTGTCATCCCTGTGCCAGCCTCAGGGACAGAAACACCGCGGACCCGGAAGGACGCCGAGTTTTGAAGATAGACGCTTACCTCCATGTAAGTTTTTAATATGTGTCAATAAAGTGATTTACATCTGCTACACTGTGCCGTCTTTCTCTCGTTTCTGAATATTCGAATATACAGTGATTGTGAAACAAATTTCCATGACTTTTCCAGGCCTGGAAATTGCCATTTTAAAATTCCATGACACTTCCAGGTTTTTCATGACCGTACGAACCCTGTAGATTGTAAGCTCCATGAGGGCAGGGACTGATGTGAATGTACAATAATGGGATTTTTTGTTACTCATCCTAAAATCCCTTTCTCGGAGTTCATTGTCGGCACCTGCTATGGGCAGTCCTCTCTGAGTAAAAAAAAAACCTCTCTGCTATAGGCCTCCAGTCATTTGCAAGCAGTGTCAACGGAGAAAAAACACCATAGAAGGGTGGGTGCTGTGTCCATCAATTAACTCAGAAAAAGGGATTTAACGCTGAGTAACAAAAAAAATCCTGTTTGTTCATTAATGGACACAGCTCCTTCTTCTTTATTCATGACAAGACAGGGATGTCCCTCAGCAGTGCCACAATGAGGGGAGGGCAAACCAACTAATGGGGAAAACAATCCCCCAGGGCAACATGCCCAAAGTACAAACTACCCTAATGGGTGCCTTAGAGTCCTAAACAGCCGCCTGCAAACCATACGGCCAACACCAGCATCAGAAAATGCCAGCACATCAATGTCATAAATCTTGGTAAATGTGTGCACAGATGACCAGGTCTCTACTGTGCAAACCTGAGGAATAGACGCCTGATGTCAGAATGCTTAGGAGCTGCTAACTGCACAGGTGGAGTGTGCTGTAACAGGAAAGGCAGCTTCCCACCCTGTAATGGCATACGCATGCACAATCGGCTGACAAATCCAGCATGAAATAATGGCAGAAGAAGCCCCCATGCCGCCCCTCAGACCGTCCATGATTACAAGGAAAGAATTAAACCACCAAAAGGCAGCTGGAACGGGAGTCACTTTGGTTGAGGGGCCCTTGGAACCCAGCTTACCTTAGAGAGGTTAGAAAACCCCGGTCTCAGCTCCCCCAGGTCCCTCTTATATGTAAGTCACCCTGTGTCTATTAGGGGAACAGGGGAACTGAGAAAATGGACAACTACCTAATGGACACTGAGAATGTGGTTTGATTACTGTGAGATAAGGTGGAAGCCCCTTTTAAGTAGATAACTATATAGATATATAGATGTATGCTTTAATGAACAGTAAATTGAAAATGTTGCTGATGTCAGTCAGGAGGGGTAGAGCTGCAGCCCACGGAGGAGAGGAGCCTCAGAGTGCCCTGGAGAGGAATCGGGACTCGGAGTGACCTGACACGTGACCAGAGCGGCGGCGGTGAAGAGTAGTAAGTCTGATTGTCACGGTCACTCAACTCCAACTGCCTTATATATACTTCTCACCCAGCTCCATCCTGCCAAAACCCCATAATTCCTGCCTACCCAACTCCATCCTTATTGCCTGCCTACTCGACTGCATTCAGTAGGAATGCCTGCCTACTAAACTCCACCCTGCCCCCACTTCATACTGCCTCCAACCAAACTCCATCTTACCCGGACCCTACCTACTGCCTGCCTACCCAGCTCTCTACTGCCAGCCTAAATCTATCCTGCACCAAACCTGTACTGCCTGCCAGTAGCGTAGAGTGGGGGGTGCAGGGGGGGCGGCCGCACCGGGCGCAACATCTGGGGGGGGCGCATCCGCTCTGCAGTGTCATGTCACTCACTCTGTCATGATAGGCTGATCCCCCATATAGATCCCCCCTTACAGCAGGCCAGGGTGAGGTGAGGTCCCCCATATAGATCCCCCCTTACAGCAGGCCAGGGTGAGGTCCCGTCCCCAATATAGATCTCCCACCTTACAGCAGGCCAGGGTGAGGTGAGGTCCCGTCCCCCATATAGATCCCCCCTTACAGCAGGCCAGGGTGAGGTGAGGTCCGAGGTCCCCCATATAGATCCCCCCTTACAGCAGGCCAGGGTGAGGTGAGGTCCCCCATATAGATCCCCCCTTACAGCAGGGCAGGGTGAGGAGAGGTCCCCCATATAGATCCCCCCTTACAGCAGGCCAGGGTGAGGAGAGGTCCCGTCCCCCATATAGATCTCCCCCTTACAGCAGGCCAGGGTGAGGTAAGGTCCGGGGTCTCCCATATAGATCCCCCTCACCCTGGCCTACTGTAAAGGGGGTGATCTATATGGGGGACGGGACCTCACCTCACCCTGGCCTGCTGTAAGGGGGATCTATATGGGGGACCTCACCTCACCCTGGCCTGCTGTAAGGGGGGATCTATATGGGGGATCTCACCCTGGCCTTCTGTAAGGGGGATCTATATGGGGGACCTCACCTCACCCTGGCCTGCTGTAAAGGAGGATCTATGGGGGACCTACCCTGGCCTGCTCTAAAGGGGAATCTATAGGGACCCTGCTCTAAAGGGGATCTATGCCATAGATCCCCCTTTAGAGTAGGATCCCCATAGATCCACTTTAGAGCAGGCCAGGGTCCCCATAGATCCCCTTTAGAGCAGGCCAGGGTCCCCATAGATCCCCCTTTAGAGCAGGGTCCCCATAAATTCCTCACTTTAGAGAAATGTCCCCATAGATTATATGGGGACCATACTCTAAAGGGGGATCTATGGGGACCCTGCTCTAAAAGGTGATCTATGGGGACCCTTCTCTAAAGCGTAGGGGGTAAGGGTTTCTTTAACTAATCTAGTGGAAGAGACTCAAGTGCTAAAATCCAGCGGGTTAGGGGGCGCAAATTACTTGCCTTGCCTCGGGTGCTGACAACCCACGCTACGCCACTACTGCCTGCCTATCCGACTGCCCTATATAGACTTCTCACCCATCTCCATAGTGCCCCCACTCTATACTGCCTGCCTACTCAACTCTATCCTGCCCCCACCCCATACTTCATCTACCCAGAATGACTGCCTCCATGCTGCCCCAAACCCCGAACCACCTGCCTACCCAATTCAGTCCTGCCAACCCAACTCCGTACCGACTCCTTACGCAAATCCCTAGACCGCCTACCTACATCCATCCTGCCTTCACCTCCACCTCATTCTGTCTGCCTACCCAATGCTATATAGACTTCCCACCCACATACCCTGTTCACTGATCTTCTTTCTGTCTCTGCACAACATTGCCACCCATTTTCTCCCTGCCCCCTTCCCTTATATAGCCTGCCCACCCAACTATATTCTGCCTCCGCATACCCTTTCCATTTCTGCCCACCTCCCATTTATAGAATATCCATCCACCTCCATCCTGCCCCTACAAAACCTGTCTTCCTGACTTCATCTTGTCTTCCTTCCCCTATATACTGTAGTGTGCCTATCCACCTCCATCCTGCCTCTACATAACCTGACCATCCATCTTCAATATTCCCACCTCCTTTATATATATATATATATATAGACTGCCCACCCACCTTCAGGCTGACCATCTATCTTTATCCTGCCCCTACTCAACCTGTTCACCCACCTTTTCCCTGCCCACCTCCTTTATACATACAGTCCCCCATCCCATCTTTTTCCTACCTCTACATAAGCTGCCCACTCCACTTCACCCCCCCCCCCCCCACTTCGCCTATATAATCCAGTTCACCCCCTTCATCCTGCCCAGTGGCATCTTAGGAGCATTATAGGCCCCCGGGCAATGCAGTGCACTGGGGTCCTGCCTACACAATCTCCCATGAGAATAAAAATTATGGATAAGGCCATATTTATTGGTACAGCAGTGCCAGGCTAACGACAGCTTCCAAGTTTGGAGGCTGGGTTTGATGAACACACAGATGGATGGGAGTCAGACTCGACTGTCCTGTGTGTGCCTGTTTCCGTGGAGACAGACAGGCATTCCTGCAGTTGTGGGCTCCCCCTCAACGGCCGAAGTGGCCTGACAGCAACGCAGGGCCGACAGGCGCTTGCCACCTGCTAAGTTCGGCAGCGGGATGCACACGGGAATCGGGACTAATGCTTGGCTGGGGCAGGGTCGTTGTGCAGGTGGGACCCCCCGGGCAACTGCCCAGCTTGCCCATTCAGTAAGATGGCCCTGATCCTGCCGTCATGTAAGGTGCCACTCATGTTCATGCTGCTTACCTTCCCTATATAACCTGCCCACCATGGGTGTCCGCATGGGGGGGCAAGTGCCCCCCCTGAATCTCAACTTTCCCTTTAAAGTGGTTGTTAAGCCACTTTATACTATCCTGTATGGTCTGTTTAATAATCCTGTGTGCCCGTGCCCCTGTGTCTGTGTTTAAAAAAAATAAGCAGTTTTACCAGTTTTCTGATCGTTGATCGCCACTCTCTCCTCTCCCCACCAGCCCACCAGCACTCTCCTCTCCCTGTCTGACAGCTGCCTGCAGCGGGTGGGGCCGAGGATTCCCAGCTGACATCAGTCGGGAGGGGAGGGGAGGAGGAGAGAGGCAGCAGGTCATGTGAGCAACGATCAGCGCTCTGAGAACTGGTAGAGAGCGGCTTATTTTTCCCCTTTAAAAATAAATATTCGGGAGTCGCAGCTTGCATGGTGACTGACATCAGCAGCCATGCGGGAGATTTGTGGCCCCCTGCACAGAGGCACAGCATGTGATGTCACAGCACGTACTGATGTCATGTGCATGCATGCGCCGCCTGCACAAATCCAAAACAAAGAGGGTCAGCTTTGCTTTTGCATCAGGTTTATCAAACCTTTGAATGACAGTGCTTTATGTGATGACTAAGCCCCTCCCTTTCATGACCATGTTGAAAAGGGGCGGAGCAAGGCAGACCTTAAAATGATGCCCCCCCCCCCCAGAAAAATTTCTGCGGACGCCCATGCCTATGAGGTCAATAGGTGTTAACTCTATTCTTAACCAAACATTTAGTTTCTATGTCACGTTATTAACTCTATCCTTAACTAAACATTTAAATGCTGTTACTATCTAAAGGAGGCAGTTATATGTCACGCTATTAACTTTTGAATATGATTGGTCCTTGGAGTGGCGGTTGCCCTGTTTAAGTTGTACATAAGACCTTCTGTACCAATAAACGAATGTAATCTTGCTACACTCAACCTGTTGTCAGTGTCTTGATTACCCGATCGATCGCAGAGTTTCCACACACCCAACCAACAGTTAGAAGGGCAAACAAGGAAAGAACCCTCACAATTACTTCAAATGGGTCAGTAATATTTATCAACAATATCCCTCAAGAAATCCATGATACATTAATTCCACTGTATCAAAATGATGGAACATTGTATGAGCTTTGCCTCATAGACTATTGTAGGTAGGAGCCGGAAGGTCTGCTACTGGGGTCTCCTGCTATGTCTTGTTTAATAAGGTGTTCTATCAGTAGTACAAACCCAATTCCAAAAAAAGTTGGGACACTGTACAAATTGTGAATAAAAACAGAATGCAATGATGTGGAGGTTTCAAATTTCAATATTTTATTCAGAATACAACATAGATGACATATCAAATGTTTAAACTGAGAAAAAGTATCATTTTAAAGGGAAAAATAAGTTGATTTTAAATTTCATGGCATCAACACATCTCAAAAAAGTTGGGACAATGCCATGTTTACCACTGTGTGGCCTCCCCTCTTCTTTTTATAACAGTCTGCAAATGTCTGGGGACTGAGGAGACAAGTTGCTGAAGTTTAGGAATAGGAATGTTGTCCATTCTTGTCTAATACAGGCTTCTAGTTGCTCAACTGTCTTAGGTCTTCTTTGTCACATCTTCCTCTTTATGATGCACCAAATATTTTCTATGGGTGAAAGATCTGGACTGCAGGCTTCCTCTTTCAGTACCCGGATCCTTCTTCTACGCAGCCATGATGTTGTAATTGATGCAGTATGTGGTCTGGCATTGTCATGTTGGAAAATGCAAGGTCTTCCCTGAAAGACGACGTCTGGATGGGATCATATGTTGTTCTAGAACTTGGATATACCTTTCAGCATTGTTGGTGACTTTCCAGATGTGTAAGCTGCCCATGCCACACGCACTCATACAACCCCATACCATCAGAGATGCAGGCTTCTGAACTGAGCGCTGAGAACAACTTGGGTTGTCCTTGTCCTCTTTAGTCCGGATGACATGGCGTCCCAGTTTTCCAAAAAGAACTTCAAATTTTGATTCGTCTGACCACAGAACAGTTTTCCACTTTGCCACAGTCCATTTTAAATGAGCCTTGGCCCAGAGAAAACGCCTGCGCTTCTGGATCATGTTTAACCACTTTACCACCGGAGGATTTTGCTGTCTTCCTTCCAGGCCACTTTTTGCGATTCGGCGCTGTGCGAATTTAACTGACAATTGCGTGGTCGTGCGACGCCATACCCAAACAAAATTTACGTTCTTTTTTTCCCACAAACAGAGCTTTCTTTTGGTGGTATTTGATCACCTGTGCGATTTTTACTTTTTGCGCTATAAAAAAAAAAAGAGCGTTTATTTTGAAAAAATAACAATATTTTTAACATTTTTTTATATGAAATTCCCCCCCCAAAAAAATGTAAAAATCTAATTTTTTTAAAATTTTTGGCCAATTTGTTTTCTGCTACCTATGTTTGGTAAAAAAAAATCGCAATAAGCGTATTTTGATTGGTTTGCGCAAAAGTTATTGCGTTTACTAACTAAGGGAAAGATTTCTGTCATTTTTGGTGGGTTTTTTTTAGCGTGTAATGGCGGCGATCTGCGATTTTTTTTGCGGGACTGCGACATTGCGGCGGACAGATCGGACCCTTGACTGACATTTTTGACACTTTCGGGGGTACCAGTGACATTACTGCAGTAATCAGTGCTATATATATGCACTGTTACTGTAAAAATGACACTGGCAGGGAAGGGGTTAATTTTATTGGAGAGGGAGGGGTTAATGTATGCCTGGTGCTTACTGATGTGTGGGGGGGAGGTGACTGAGTGACAGAAGGACAGATCGGATGTCCAGCTATGCTGAACACTCCGATCTGTCAGTCCCTGTCACTATGGAGATCCGCCCGCTCTGTTTACATAGGCGGGCGGATCTCCTCACTCGATTCCCCGACGATCGGGGCAGAGCAGCGGCGATCGCCGCTGCTCCTCCCCTGGCCCGACTCCCGCTGTGACTGAACACAGCGGGAGCGAGCCTCCGGCTGCGCGCGAGCGCCGCCCACAAGGGGCAGAGTCCAGCGACGTAGGTCTACGTCGCTGGACGGGATCGTGCCACATTGCCGCAGTAGCAGCAATGTGAGCAGGGCGGAAGTGGTTAAATATGGCTTCTTTTTTGGCCTACAGAGTTTTATCCGGCAACGGCGAATGGCACGGTGGATTGTGTTCACCGACAATGTTTTCTGGAAGTATTCCTGAGCCCATGTTGTGATTTCCATTACAGTGGTATTCCTGTATGTGATGCAGTGCCGTCTAAGGGCCCAAAGATCACCGCCATCCAGTATGGTTTCCCGGCCTTGACCCTTACGCACAGAGATTTTTTCCAGATTCTCTGAATCTTTGGATGATATTATGCACTGTAGATGATGAGAACTCCAAACTCTTTGCAATTTTTCTCTGAGAAACTCCTTTCTGATATTGCTCCACTATTTATCGCCGCAGCATTGGGGGAATCGGTGATCCTCTGTCCATCTTGACTTCTGAGAGACACTGCCACTCTGAGAGGCTCTTTTTATACCCAATCATGTTGCCAATTGTGCATAAAGTGCCTCCATCTATAACTGGTCTTAACCACTTTAGCCCCAGCCCTATTTCGGACACTTTTTGTTCACAAGTTAAAACCAGTATTTTTTCCTAGAAAACTACTTAGAACCCCCAAACATTATATATATTTTTTTAGCAAAGACTCTGGAGAATAAAATGTCGGTCATTGCAAAATTTTTTGTCACGCGGTATTTGCGCAGCGGTCTTTAAAACGCCATTTTTTTGGAAAAAATTTGAAAAATCACATTTCACTGCATTTAAAAAATACTAAACAGTAAAGTTAGCCCATTTTTTTTGTATATTGTGAAAGATGATGTCACGCCGAATAAATAGATACCAAACATGTTACGGTTTAAAATTGCGCCCCCCCGTGGGATGGCGACAAACTACGGTCAATAGAGATCTCAATCTGCGACGCTTTAAATTTATTTAACGGTTACCAGTTTAGAGTTAGAGTGTAGCTCTTTTTTTTTAATTATTGCCCACGCTCTGGCGATCGCGGCGATACCTCACATGTGTGGTTTGAACAGCGATTTCATTTGCGGCTCGACTTGCGTATACGTTTTTTTTTGTGCGCGAGCTAACGGTGACGGGGACGGCTAAATTTTTTTTTTTTTTTTTTTCCTATTTATTTTTTCTTTTTTTTAAACTTTATTACAGGTTTTTAAAAAAAAAAAAAATCTGATCACTTTTATTGCTGTCACAAGCAATGTAAACATCCCTGGTGACAGCAATATGTCGTGACAGGTACACTTTATGGAGGGATCGAGGGTCTAAAAGACCCTAGACCCCTCCACTACACTTCCCTGTATGCAAAACGCCGAAAACGGCATTTTTGCATACAGCCGTTTTTCAAATCTGCCGCCTTTTGCAGCACAGTAACCCGGACGTGACGTCATGGACGCCGCCTCCGGGTTACGTCATCGGAGACCCGATCGATGCCGTTTCCGGCATTCATCGGGACTCCATCCAGCCGGCGGACGTGCCGGCTGGGTGCTCGGGGCTCCCGGTGGGACGGTAGCCCCGAGCAAAGCCGCGGAAGGCGGCGGGAGGGGGGGGACGTCCCCTCCCGCCCCCCCGGGTAACGATCGAGCGGCTCCCGAGCCGCATCGATCGTTACCGACGGAAAGCCGACCGTCGGCTTCAAACAACGGTACCGGGATGATGCCTCTAGCTAGAGGCATCATCCCGGTATAACCACTCAAAGTCAGCCGACGTAGAGGTTACGTGACTGGTAGTAAAGTGGTTAATGGTAAGAAGCACTGGAAGGGCAGATGCATATCAAAAACGAAGAGATTTCCAGTCACAACTTACCAACCAGTCAGCACCAACCGAATTGACCTGTCTAACAGTAGCGTTAAAAACAGGGGTTTGGTTGCACACATTTGCAAATACATACGTAAGCTGCAGGCCCCGACAAGGCACCCTGTGAACTGCAGATCACAGGGTGCCTTGTCGGGGCCTGCAGCTTACGTATGTATTTGCAAATGTGTGCAACCAAACCCCTGTTTTTAACGCTACTGTTAGACAGGTCAATTCGGTTGGTGCTGACTGGTTGGTAAGTTGTGACTGGAAATCTCTTCGTTTTTGATATGTTGCCAATTGACCTAATAAGTTGCAAATTGGTCCTCCAGCTGTTCCTTATATGTACATTTAACTTTTCAGGCCTCTTATTGCTACCTGTCCCAACTTTTTTTGGAATGTGTAGCTCTCATGAAATCCAAAATGAGCCAATATTAGGCATGACATTTCAAAATGTCTCACTTTCAACATTTGATATGTTATCTATATTATATTGTGAATAAAATATAAGATTATGAGATTTGTAAATTAGTCCATTCCTTTTTTACTCACAATTTGTACAGTGTCCCAACTTTTTTGGAAATTGGTTTGTAGTTGCTAGAGGTGTGGAGATCACTGTTTGCATTGTTAATTGTGCTAAGTAACTCAACTATTGTCTAGGGGATGTGTTTACACTAGGGATGCATCGTAATGAAAATTCTGGGCCGAAACAGAAACCGAAAATTCAGGATGCCCTTGGCCGAAAACCGAAACAGAAAATGACTTTTTCCCCCAAATGATTTTAAAATAGTAGGCGAAGTTAATTAGCAATGGTATTTGTATTATGCAGCATGAGGGGGTTAATGTATTGCCACTGATCACTGATGCATTAGTGACTGATCAGCGGCAGTTAATTAACCCCTTTGTGCAGGGGCGGACGTACAGGGGTCGCAGGGGTCGCCATGGCGACCGGGCCCAATGCTGCAGGGGGCCTGAGAGGGTCCCCTGTATGTATAGATATGAGGAGCGGCAAGCGCAGCTGAGACCGGAGCTCCGAGATCCTCTGCTGAACTGTAAATCGGCACAGAGGAATAGGAAAGTGAAAGCAGTGTGTGCTGTGCTCTCTGCCTCCCCCTACAGTGCAATACCCGGCAGCAGGAAGTTACCGGAAGAAGGTACAGACAGTCCTCTCTCTCCCGTTTTTAAAAAGGCTTTCTGTATGTGTGTGTGTTTATATGTATGTGTGTGTGTGTGTGTGTGTATGTATGTGTGTGTCGTAACATGGACATCTTTGAAGGAGCCCTATACTTTGGTGCCAAATTAACTGCATAAACTTGAAGGATGTCATCTAGGGAGCAACATATAGGCTCCAGTAATCTGGTGATAATACCACACTGCTAATGAAAGCTGGCTGTATGAGTATATGCTGGGGCATTGTTAGCCACCCAAATTTCCAGAGCTCTTGAGTCAAAGTGCCATACATCATGCGCCCTCTAAGCACATGCAATGCATACAGTTGCAGCATACTAGTGTGGGGTTCAAAATGTTAGAGCAGGTGGAGGCAATGGTTGCTGGATGCTCTCAGAAAAGTGGTCTGAGCACATATCGCTCTTCGGAGAGGAAAGCGAGTGTGAACGAGCCCTTAGGGCTAAATGATTCTATTTTGTTAGACTTTTATTATATCTCATACATGCAACCAATAAACACTGCAAAGTCATTCTGTGCTGTGTATTAGGGCTGTCACGACGCGTCGACTACAAAAAATCGTCGACGTGCGTGAAAAGCGTTGACGCGTCAACACGTGACGTCACACGCATCTCGCGCGAGTTGCATTAAAATAGCGGAACATAGCAGCGGTAATGGCGACATCTGATCCTGGGGGAGAAAGAGCCAGCAGCAGCAGCAGTTCCACGTCCAGCAGCAGAGTACCAGTACCACAAAAGGCTTCCAGCAGCACAGTTCCAGTACAAAAGGGAGCGAGAGCCCGATCACGGTCGTCAAGGGTATGGGAAAACTTTCAGCAGAGGCCAAATAAAATGGTCCTTTGTTCCCTTTGCAAAAGTGAAATGGCATACCACGGCAGCACAACTGCTATGCACGAGCACCTCAGAAGAAAGCATCCTGGCGCACTGACCACAAAGGACGAGCCATCTTTGTAAGTACTAGTACTACTAATTTCAACAATATTAATGAATGCATTGCTTGCTGATGATTGCTTAGGCCGGGCCAGCTCACTTTTCTTAAATGGACTACAAGGCATTTTGCATTTGCAGCCCTCAGTGTCTGTCTTGTGGATCCCTCAGGGCATGATTGACAACAAGTGAGTGCAGTGAGTGCAATGATCTGACCATGACCACCAGCACACCTGAGAGCTATTTTGACTGTCACTGCAGCATTATTAATTACAACATTGGCCATGGATATCTCAAACTTCTACTAGAAAAAATACAATTAATATTGTTAGCGTTGAGGCTGAGCATTCATAGATGTGTAAATTGGTAATGCTATTAATTATTATTATTGTTGTTTTTCCTCAGGAAGAGGCAAAGCTGTGTACAAGATTTTTTCTTTCATAAAAAGGATGTCACTGCTTGCACACCCCAAGTGGCCATTACACTTACCAATAGCATACTCAACATGATTGTAAAAGATATGAGACCTCTTTCTATTGTAGACGGTTTAAGGATTTCGTGAGATGATCAGCATATTTTACCCAGGATACACATTTCCCTCCAGGTCCCATTTCACTAAGCTGATGGAGAAGAAATATGAGGAGAATTTTGAAAGATTGAAAGCGTCAATCAAAGATGTGAAATCCAAAATGGCTCTCAGCACAGACGCATGGACCAGTATTGCCACAGAGGCATACTTGGGTGTCACATGCCACTTCATTAATGAAGACTGGAAGCTTACATCCTACAATCTGACCACTATGCCACTTGAAGATCGCCACACAGCTGAAAACATTGCTAACTGGGTGGAAAAAGCAGCTGAGAAGTTTGAGATATCCATGGCCAATGTAATTGCATTTGTTGTTCATGATAATGCTGCAAATGTTGTCGCTGCTCTGCGTATTTTGGAAGAAAAGCATCCTGGCATCTCTTCTCTCAGGTGTGCTGGTCATACATTGCAGTTAGTTGTCAACCATGCCCTGAGGGATCCCCAGATCAGCAAGACACTGAGGGCTGCGAAATGCCTTGTGGAACATTTTAAAAAAAGTGAGCTGGCCACTACAAAGCTTAAAGCAAAGCAACAACAAATGGGTACCCCTGATCATGCACTAATAAATGATGTATCTGTAAGATGGAACAGTACTTTACACATGATCAGTCGCCTGCTTGAACAGAGGTGGCCTGTGACTGCCACACTTTCCGATCCTGATGTCACACCACGAGGGAAGCGCTTCCTGGATTTAAAACATGATCAGTGGAGCTTACTTGAGGAAGTGGAACAAGTCTTGAAGCCTTTTGAGTGTGCTACTGTTTTCTTGAGTGGAGAGTCCTATGTGACTGGTTCCGCTCTACCTCCTTTGGTAAAAGGCCTCCAGAAATCCATACAGAGCACAATTTGCGAGATAGCGGCAGTCAAGGCTTTCCAAAATGTTGCTGCACAGGAGATGACCACAAGATGGGAGAGGGAAACTAAATTCAGAGATGACGGAGGAGAAAATATATGTCTTATTGCAGCAGCCCTGGACCCCAGATTCCGCAAGCTAAAATTCCTGGCAGCAGAGGATAGTTTAAAAGTTCACCTCAACGTCCAAGCTCTTGCTCTTGAAGAGAAAAGAAGATATGAGGAAGAGCAAACACATCAACGTCAATGTGAGGAACAGGTTCAGTCAGCCAGTGCAATGAGTCCAGACATGAAACTTTCAGAAAAGAGGCAAGTGTCTATGTTGGACTCTTTGCTCGGTTCAGATTCAGATGAACACCACAGTAATGGTGAGGATGACACTCACATCCAAGATCCAGAAATTCACAGTGAAGTTGTGAGGAATGAGATACACATGTACTTTAGTGAGCAGGCCATTCCAAAGGAAGACAATCCACTGAAATGGTGGAATGAAAATGAAGGGAGGTTTCCCATCTTGGCCATGCTGGCAAAGAGTTACTTGTGTGTGCCTGCAACATCAACCCCATCTGAAAGGCTTTTCTCAGTTGCTGGCAACATTGTGACTAAAAAAAGAGCAAGCCTAACTGCAGAGCATGTCAATATGCTAACCTTCCTCCATTGCAATGCTATAGTATAGATACAGGCACCCAACCTGTACCTGTTGCACTCTCTTGGGTTGTATTGTTGGACTTCTTTAAACTACAAGATGGCTGTTGGCTGCCTTCAGGTAATCTTTCCTCAGTATTGGCCATTATAATTTGCACAGTGTTGAGCGGTGCTTGCTTTTTGTTGGACTTGGCTCCTTTAAAACTGTTAGTTTTTAGGTATGTTTTACATTTACAAGTAACACACACACCAAAAAAATACTGGTCAAACACTGTATATGGAAAACATACCTAAAAAGTAACCAAGTTTTAAAGGAGCCAACTAGTCCAACAAAAGCACTGCTCAACACTGTGCAAAAGTAATGGCCAAAAATAATGGCCAATACAGCAAAAGATTACCTGAAGGCAGAGAGCTGACTTGTAGTTTAAAGAAGTTAAAGTACTGTTAGGCAGATATGGCATTTTTCATGCCTGATGCCCTAAAGTGTTTGGCACTTTATGTGTCTCTTGTATTTTTGCACAGTTGCAGAAGTTAGTGTTGTTGAGCACTGCAGTGCTTTATAATTTATATGGCATTTTGAATGCTTTTGGTTTTGAATTAATGGCATTATTCCTGCCTGATGTTAAAGTGTTGTTTACATTTTATTTTTGCCACTGAAACTTCAACCACATTGAAGTATTTTTTGGAAAAACTTTAATAAAAGTTGAAATATTATATTAGAAGTTGTACGTATCATTTTTTGTAAAGTTATTCAAAGGATTATTTAACTAATCAAAGAAAGAACACTAGATTAAGCAAAAACACAAAAAATTTAAATAATCGTTAGACAGACAAATTAATCGTTAGTTGCAGCCCTAATGTACACTGGTCACTACATTGAAGGGGGCATATACGCTGGTCTCTGCATTGAAGGGGGCATGTACGCTGGTCACTGCATTGAAGGGGGCATGTACACTGGTCACTACATTGAAGGGGGCATGTACACTGGTCACTGCATTGAAGGGGGCATGTACGCTGGTCACTACATTGAAGGGGGCATGTACACTGGTCACTGCATTGAAGGGGGCATGTACGCTGGTCACTACATTGAAGGGGGCATGTACACTGGTCACTGCATTGAAGGGGGCATGTACGCTGGTCACTGCATTGAAGGGGGCATGTACACTGGTCACTGCATTGAAGGGGGCATGTACACTGGTCACTACATTGAAGGGGGCATGTACGCTGGTCACTGCATTGAAGGGGGCATGTACACTGGTCACTGCATTGAAGGGGGCATGTACACTGGTCACTGCATTGAAGGGGGCATGTACGCTGGTCACTGTGCATTGAAAGGGGGCACGCTGGTCTCTCTGCATTGAAAGGGGGCACACTATACCTTAATTACTGAAGGCCCCTTTCTCACTTTTGCGACCTCAAAGTCATGCAATTTTTTTTATTTTTAGCAGAGTGGCAGATTTGTATGGGGCTAATAACATGTAGAGGGGTTCCAGTTGTGATCTAGACTTTGAGTTGCCTGTTTTTACCATCCCCTGACCGCTCAGAAAAAAGTTTTAAATGGGCAAAATTATCTGCAAAAACTGACCCTTTAACTACTTCAGCTCCCCCTTAATGACCAGACCATTTTCGGCACTGCATTGCTTTAACTGACAATTGTGAGGTCGTGCGACGCTGTACCCAAATACAACTGATGTATTTCTTTCCTACAAATAGAGATTTCTTTTGGTGATATTTGATCACCTCTGCAGTTTTTATATTTTGCGCTATAAACATAAAATTAGCAACAAATCCTTTTTACTTTCTGCTATAAAACATTCCCAATGAAAAAAAATCAAATTTTTTCATAAATTTAGGCTAATATGTATTCTGCCACATATTTTTTGTAAAAAATCCTAAGTGTATTTTGATTGGTTTGCAAAAAAGGTATTACATCTACAAACTATGGAACTTTTTATTTTTTAATTGTTTTTTACTAATAATGGCAGCGATCAGCGATTATTAGAGGGACTGCGACATTGTGGTAGACAAATCTGACACTAAATAATACTTTGTATATTGACCCCCCAAAATAATACCTTGCCACCCCTGTTTTAAAAGTCTAGCTCCGCCACTGGCATAATGGAAGAAGGAGTGGGGGAAGCACGGGGGATGGATAGCGGAAGCAGAGCAGGGCCCAGGGGGGACGGATGATGGAAGAAGGAGCAAGGGGGGGTTAATGGAGACTGGGTTGATAATGAAAGCAGGAGGGCATATATATATAAAAAAATTATTGAAAGAAACATTTTTGCAAGGGAGGTGGGTGGCTGTTGGGGGGGGCGCCAAAATGGAGCTTCGCTTGTGTAGGCAGAAATCCTTGCACCGGCCCTGGGGGGGGGGGGGGGAGAGTCGGGTGCTCTGTATACACCGCTGGGATCACAGATTATATCTCTGTATACAGATCTCATCTATTCCTATATACTGATCTCCATGTATATACCGCTGGGATCACACATTATATCTCTGTATACAGATCTCATCTATTCCTATATACTGATCTCCATGTATACACCGCTGGGATCACACATTATATCTCTGTATACAGATCTCATCTATTCCTATATACTGATCTCCATGTATACACCGCTGGGATCAGGGCCGGCGTTAGGGGGGGGCAAACTGGGCAACTGCCCAGGGCCCCGAGTGTCCAGGGGCCCCCAGCCGCCCCCTGTCAGCGGAGCAGAGGCAGCGTGACACTATGTGCCGGCGGGCGAGGGGCAGACTGATTATTCGAGCAGTCGGGCACTGCCCGAGGCCCCGTGGTTGAGGGGGGCCCCACAGCAGTCTGTCCCTGGAGGTGCCTACACACTCTTGCTTAGCTGAGGGGCGGGGCCACACGTTCCCGCTGCGGGGGGCAGCCAGAGTGCAGAGAGAGAAGAGAGCGGAAGACATCTCTCAGCCAGCCCAGCCGGCAGCCACCCACAGGTTGTGACAGGTATGTGGAGATTTCTAGTCTCCTCTGCCTCTGCTGCTACTGTGCTTATCTTTGTAAGTTCGTGCAGAAGAATGGAGATTAAGAGTCTGCTGCTCTGCTGCCTGCTACTGTGCTTATCTGTGTAAGTTCCGATTCTGAAGCACAGTAGCAAGGGGAGGGGGGAGGGGGGTGTCAGGTCAGTGTGCTACATTTATAGGCTTTTGAAGCAGCCCTTAATATGGTGGGAAACACATTTTGTCAAAGCAATTCCAACCTCTCTCTCTCTGGAATTGCTTTTTTTTTTAGACTCTGTGACTTTTTTTAGACTCAGACTCTGTGGTGAATTGTGTGGTGTCGGGGGTGGGGGCGTGACACAGCAGTGCTGACTTTGGTGGGGAGATCACATATTGGGGGGGGTGTCAGTGGTGGTAAGGGGGGGGGGAATGACACAGCGGTGGTGAATTTTGTGGGGAAATCACATATTGGTAGGGGGTCTGTGGCACAAACCCCCTACCAATATGTGATTTTCCCACAAAATTCACCACCGCTGTGTCATTCCCCCCCCCCTTACCACCACTGACACCCCCACCAATATGTGATCTCACCAAATTCACCACTGCTGTGTCATACCCCACACATTTCACCACTGACACCCCCACCCCAACATGTGATCTCCCCACCAAATTCACCAATCACCACCATTGTATCATACCCCCCCACACACAATTCACCGCTGATCTCCTCACCAAATTCACCACTGCTTTGTCATTCGGAGGGAATGACAAAGCAGTGGTGAATTTGGTGAGGAGATCAGTGGTGAATTGTGTGCGGGGGGTTATGATACAATGGTGGTGTAGCCCCCCCAAAACCACACAATTCACCACTGACACCCCCACCCTAATATGTGATCCCCACCAAATTCACCACTGCTGTGTCACCCCCCCCCCTTACACCCTACAAAATGTGATCTCCCCCAAATTCAATACTGCTCTCATTCCCCAACACACAATTCACCACTGACACTCGGGGCTGACGATTCAGCACTGCCCCCCCCACCCACCAATATATGATCTCCCCCAAATTCAACACAACACTGTGATCCCCCCCATCCCAATATGCGATCCCCTTCAGACCTGATCATTCACTACTACCTATCCCCCCCCCCGTCCCGACGTCACCTTCCCACCCGCCGTCAGAGAAGAGGCAGTGGGCGGCGCGCATGGAGGAAGAATAGTCCAGTGTCCGGTCGAAGGACACCGGTCCGACCGAGTCGCGACGCCATGGAGGAGGAAGAAGTCGACTCCCGAGCAGCATGGTCACCAGGGAGTCGGGACACGCTGGTCAGGTCACTGTGCATTGAATGGGGACATGCTGGTCAGGTCACTGTGCATTGATGGGGGGCATGCTATGCTGGTCACTGTGCATTGAATGGGAACATGCTGGTCACTGTGCATTGATGAGGAACATGCTGGTCACTGTGCATCGATGGGGGGCATGCTGGTCACTGTGCATCGATGGGGGGCATGCTGGACACTGTGCATCGATGGGGGGCATGCTGGACACTGTGCATTGGTGGGGGACATGCTGGTCACTGTGCATTGATGGGGGACATGCTGGTCACTGTGCATCGATGGGGAGCATGCTGGACACTGTGCATTGGTGGAGGGCCATGCTGGTCACTGTGCATTGATGGGGGACATGCTGGTCACTGTGCATTGATGGGGGACATGCTGCACACTGTGCATTGATGGGGGACATGCTGGACACTGTGCATCGATGGGGGGCATGCTGGACACTGTGCATCGATGGGGGGCATGCTGGACACTGTGCATCGATGGGGGGCATGCTGGACACTGTGCATCGATGGGGGGCATGCTGGACACTGTGCATTGATGGGGGACATGCTGGTCACTGTGCATCGATGGGGGGCAAGCTGGACACTGTGCATCGGTGGGGGACATGCTGATCACTGTGCATTGATGGGGGACATGCTGGACACTGTGCATCGATGGGGGACATGCTGGTCACTGTGCATTGGTGGGGGACATGCTGGTCACTGTGCATTGAATGGGGACATGCTGGTCACTGTGCATTGGTGGGGGACATGCTGGTCACTGTGCATTGGCAGGGGACATGCTGGTCACTGTGCATTGGCAGGGGACATGCTGGTCACTGTGCATTGGCAGGGGACATGCTGGTCACTGTGCATTGATGGGGGACACGCTGGACACTGTGCATTGAATGGGGACATGCTGGACACTGTGCATTGATGGGGGACATGCTGGACACTGTGCATTGAATGGGGGACATGCTGGACACTGTGCATTGATGGGGGACATGCTGGTCACTGTGCATTGATGGGGGACATGCTGGACACTGTGCATTGATGGGGGACATGCTGGACACTGTGCATTGATGGGGGACATGCTGGACACTGTGCATTGATGGGGGACATGCTGGTCACTGTGCATTGATGGGGGACATGCTGGTCACTGTGCATTGTGGACACTGTGCATTGATGGGGGACATGCTGGTCACTGTGCATTGTGGACACTGTGCATTGATGGGGAACATGCTGGACGCTGTGCATTGATGGGGGACATGCTGGACACTGTGCATTGAATGGGGACATGCTGGTCAATCTTGAACCAACCTAATGATTGTTTGTTAAGTCACGCAATTTTTTACAGCGTTTTTTTGCCGCAAAGCAATGCCTATTACATTTTTCTGTTTGCACCCCCCAAAAATTTTGAGCACCAGCCGCCACTGGTAATTCGTATGTGTCCTGGATTAAAGGGGTGAGGTAGCAACCCTACCCCACCTAGACCTGGCAATTTACTATTGTAATGCTCTGGTTTTGTCTATGTATGATTTTTGTAATGCACTGGTCTTGGTTTGTGAATTATTTATATTGCACTTGTTTATAAATTATTGCACTTTTGTTCCTTGTGTCTAAAGATTGTGTAGGGTGTCTGGAGGCGGGATGTGGGTGTGTCTGGAGGCGGGGCAAGGGTGTAACTGGAGGCGGGACATGGGTGGGGTCTGGAAGGGGGCCCTTGATTTATTTTGCCCGGGGGCCCTGAGTGTTCTCAGTCCGCCCCTGGCGGGCTCCATTTTACAAAGGGGCCCTGTCACTGTCAGGAGCCCATAGCACCGATCTTACAGATTCCTAGCGCACCTGTGGAAGGACACGGCCCCTCTCTTCCCTTTCCCTTGCCGGTTGGTGCAATTGGGTGCCGCGCAGCATATGGCGCCTATATTTTTGGTAGAATATAAAAAAATTTGGGGCCCCACTTTTAGGTTTGCCCAGGGCCACACTTTGTCTAAAACCGGCCCTGGCTGGGATCACACATTATATCTCTGTATACAGATCTCATCTATTCCTATATACTGATCTCCATGTATACTCCGCTGGGATCACACATTATATCTCTGTATACAGATCACATCTATTCCTATATACTGATCTCCATGTATACACCGCTGGGATCACACATTATATCTCTGTATACAGATCTCATCTATTCCTATATACTGATCTCCATGTATACACCGCTGGGATCACAGATTATATCTCTGTATACAGATCACATCTATTCCTATATACTGATCTCCATGTATACTCCGCTGGGATCACACATTATATCTCTGTATACAGATCACATCTATTCCTATATACTGATCTCCATGTATACTCCGCTGGGATCACACATTATATCTCTGTATACAGATCACATCTATTCCTATATACTGATCTCCATGTATACACCGCTGGGATCTCACATTATATCTCTGTATACAGATCTCATCTATTCCTATATACTGATCTCCATGTATACTCCGCTGGGATCACACATTATACCTTTGTATACAGATCTCATCTATTCCTATATACTGATCTCCATGTATACACCGCTGGGATCACACATTATATCTCTGTATACAGATCTCATCTATTCCTATATACTGATCTCCATGTATACACCGCTGGGATCACACATTATATCTCTGTATACAGATCACATCTATTCCTATATACTGATCTCCATGTATACACCGCTGGGATCTCACATTATATCTCTGTATACAGATCTCATCTATTCCTATATACTGATCTCCATGTATACTCCGCTGGGATCACACATTATACCTTTGTATACAGATCTCATCTATTCCTATATACTGATCTCCATGTATACACCGCTGGGATCACATATTATATCTCTGTATACAGATCTCATCTATTCCTATATACTGATCTCCATGTATACACCGCTGGGATCACACATTATATCTCTGTATACAGATCTCATCTATTCCTATATACTGATCTCCATGTATACACCGCTGGGATCACACATTATATCTCTGTATACAGATCTCATCTATTCCTATATACTGATCTCCATGTATACTCCGCTGGGATCTCACATTATATCTCTGTATACAGATCACATCTATTCCTATATACTGATCTCCATGTATACACCGCTGGGATCACACATTATATCTCTGTATACAGATCTCATCTATTCCTATATACTGATCTCCATGTATACACCGCTGGGATCACACATTATATCTCTGTATACAGATCACATCTATTCCTATATACTGATCTCCATGTATACACCGCTGGGATCACACATTATATCTCTGTATACAGATCTCATCTATTCCTATATACTGATCTCCATGTATACTCCGCTGGGATCTCACATTATATCTCTGTATACAGATCTCATCTATTCCTATATACTGATCTCCATGTATACTCCGCTGGGATCACACATTATATCTCTGTATACAGATCTCATCTATTCCTATATACTGATCTCCATGTATACTCCGCTGGGATCACACATTATATCTCTGTATACAGATCACATCTATTCCTATATACTGATCTCCATGTATACAGCGCTGGGATCACACATTATATCTCTGTATACAGATCTCATCTATTCCTATATACTGATCTCCATGTATACAGCGCTGGGATCACACATTATATCTCTGTATACAGATCACATCTATTCCTATATACTGATCTCCATGTATACTCCGCTGGGATCACACATTATATCTCTGTATACAGATCTCATCTATTCCTATATACTGATCTCCATGTATACTCCGCTGGGATCACACATTATATCTCTGTATACAGATCACATCTATTCCTATATACTGATCTCCATGTATACACCGCTGGGATCACACATTATATCTCTGTATACAGATCTCATCTATTCCTATATACTGATCTCCATGTATACTCCGCTGGGATCACACATTATACCTTTGTATACAGATCTCATCTATTCCTATATACTGATCTCCATGTATACACCGCTGGGATCACACATTATATCTCTGTATACAGATCTCATCTATTCCTATATACTGATCTCCATGTATACACCGCTGGGATCACACATTATATCTCTGTATACAGATCTCATCTATTCCTATATACTGATCTCCATGTATACAGCGCTGGGATCACACATTATATCTCTGTATACAGATCTCATCTATTCCTATATACTGATCTCCATGTATACACCGCTGGGATCACACATTATACCTTTGTATACAGATCTCATCTATTCCTATATACTGATCTCCATGTATACTCCGCTGGGATCACACATTATACCTTTGTATACAGATCTCATCTATTCCTATATACTGATCTCCATGTATACTCCGCTGGGATCACACATTATATCTCTGTATACAGATCACATCTATTCCTATATACTGATCTCCATGTATACTCCGCTGGGATCATACATTATATCTCTGTATACAGATCACATCTATTCCTATATACTGATCTCCATGTATACTCCGCTGGGATCATACATTATATCTCTGTATACAGATCTCATCTATTCCTATATACTGATCTCCATGTATACTCCGCTGGGATCACACATTATATCTCTGTATACAGATCACATCTATTCCTATATACTGATCTCCATGTATACACCGCTGGGATCACACATTATATCTCTGTATACAGATCAAATCTATTCCTATATACTGATCTCCATGTATACTCCGCTGGGATCACACATTATATCTCTGTATACAGATCTCATCTATTCCTATATACTGATCTCCATGTATACACCGCTGGGATCACATATTATATCTCTGTATACAGATCTCATCTATTCCTATATACTGATCTCCATGTATACTCCGCTGGGATCACACATTATATCTCTGTATACAGATCACATCTATTCCTATATACTGATCTCCATGTATACACCGCTGGGATCACACATTATATCTCTGTATACAGATCTCATCTATTCCTATATACTGATCTCCATGTATACTCCGCTGGGATCACACATTATATCTCTGTATACAGATCTCATCTATTCCTATATACTGATCTCCATGTATACACCGCTGGGATCACACATTATATCTCTGTATACAGATCTCATCTATTCCTATATACTGATCTCCATGTATACTCCGCTGGGATCACACATTATATCTCTGTATACAGATCTCATCTATTCCTATATACTGATCTCCATGTATACACCGCTGGGATCACACATTATATCTCTGTATACAGATCACATCTATTCCTATATACTGATCTCCATGTATACACCGCTGGGATCACACATTATATCTCTGTATACAGATCTCATCTATTCCTATATACTGATCTCCATGTATACTCCGCTGGGATCACACATTATACCTTTGTATACAGATCTCATCTATTCCTATATACTGATCTCCATGTATACAGCGCTGGGATCACACATTATATCTCTGTATACAGATCTCATCTATTCCTATATACTGATCTCCATGTATACACCGCTGGGATCACACATTATATCTCTGTATACAGATCTCATCTATTCCTATATACTGATCTCCATGTATACACCGCTGGGATCACACATTATATCTCTGTATACAGATCTCATCTATTCCTATATACTGATCTCCATGTATACACCGCTGGGATCACACATTATATCTCTGTATACAGATCACCTCTATTCCTATATACTGATCTCCATGTATACAGCGCTGGGATCACACATTATATCTCTGTATACAGATCACCTCTATTCCTATATACTGATCTCCATGTATACACCGCTGGGATCACACATTATATCTCTGTATACAGATCAAATCTATTCCTATATACTGATCTCCATGTATACTCCGCTGGGATCACACATTATATCTCTGTATACAGATCTCATCTATTCCTATATACTGATCTCCATGTATACACCGCTGGGATCACACATTATATCTCTGTATACAGATCTCATCTATTCCTATACTGATCTCCATGTATACTCCGCTGGGATCATACATTATATCTCTGTATACAGATCTCATCTATTCCTATATACTGATCTCCATGTATACTCCGCTGGGATCACACATTATATCTCTGTATACAGATCTCATCTATTCCTATATACTGATCTCCATGTATACACCGCTGGGATCATACATTATATCTCTGTATACAGATCTCATCTATTCCTATATACTGATCTCCATGTATACTCCGCTGGGATCACACATTATATCTCTGTATACAGATCTCATCTATTCCTATATACTGATCTCCATGTATACTCCGCTGGGATCACACATTATATCTCTGTATACAGATCTCATCTATTCCTATATACTGATCTCCATGTATACTCCGCTGGGATCACACATTATATCTCTGTATACAGATCTCATCTATTCCTATATACTGATCTCCATGTATACTCCGCTGGGATCACACATTATATCTCTGTATACAGATCACATCTATTCCTATATACTGATCTCCATGTATACACCGCTGGGATCACACATTATATCTCTGTATACAGATCTCATCTATTCCTATATACTGATCTCCATGTATACTCCGCTGGGATCACACATTATATCTCTGTATACAGATCTCATCTATTCCTATATACTGATCTCCATGTATACTCCGCTGGGATCACACATTATATCTCTGTATACAGATCTCATCTATTCCTATATACTGATCTCCATGTATACTCCGCTGGGATCACACATTATATCTCTGTATACAGATCACAGACATTACCGGTCACACATCGCCCGATCATCACCGACATCTCCTCTCCTCCGGTACAGATCGGTATAACACACAATGTGTACAATGCTGGCAGGTGGCGGTGTTCTCCTCTCTCATATATTAGTCAGAGATCCCCGAGGATGTGACTATCAGAGTCCCCAGCAGATACACTGACCGCTGGTATCCGCCCACCCTCCAATCAACAATTCCTGTTCTTTGGCTGGGCGGGGTTTTGAGCACATTGCTACTTATAATTCATCCTCTCCAGCCAATCAGGCGCGTGAAGGGGATTTGGGGCGGAGCTCTGATGGGACAGCAGAGGGGCGTATATTTTTGCAATATTAGATTAGTAGGCGTGTTCTTCGTGTCTCCGCCCCCCGTGGAATTTCCCTTATAGTCTCACCTGATCAGTGTGTGCTGATGATTCCATTTCCTAGCGATGCAATCACTTGGCTGGCTTCCTTCTGGGGGGGATTATAGAAATGATGTGCACAGTGAAGGCTGTCAGTAATGGGTGCTCCTCCCCCCTCCAAAGTTTTAACTGTTAGGAAAAAAGAAAAAATGTATTTCGTTCATTGTAATAAGTAGGGGGGGGGGGGGGGCTCTATTAGGAAGTGTAAAGTTTCTCATATCATATAATGGAGGCGGAGATCTCTGTTGTCTTCTATATGATCCTCTGCACCCCGAACACTCAGAATGATGATTGGAACTCCACCAGGTGAGATCTTCCATGGATCCCAGACTGAGGGACAGTGACGTTACTTTCTGTTTCTTCCATTTGGGAATAATCGCACCGACTGTTGTCACCTCTCACCCATCTGATTGGCGATGGTCTTATAGCCGATTCCAGCCTTGTGTAGGTCTCCAGTCTTCTCCCTGACATCCTTGGACACAGTGGTGGCCGGTGTGTTGGGGGCGCCACCCCCCATCCATGCGTCCGCCCCCCTAATCTGCATGCGGGGCGCCGGACGCATGGAGTTCAATGGGGCTTTTTTAAGGCTCTAATAGGCTTCAGCAAAGGGTGGACCCGGGGCGCAGAGCAGTGGACCCCAAGCCCACCCATTGTGTGACAATAGCGAATGAAAATTCGCTATTGTCACACGGATCTTCCTCCTGACCAATCAGGAAGCGGGTTCCGCTTCCTGATTGGCCGAATGGCAAACCCCATGCCATTGGCTGAGGAGGAGGCGGGAGGACTGAGGACTCGAGGTGACGCCAGGACTGAAGAGAAGCCGCCGCTACAGGTAAGTGCACTGGTCTCGAGGGGGGGGTGGGCTTGGTACGCTGTTCACTCTGCATTGAAAGGGGGCATGCTGGTCTCTGCAATGAAAGGGGGCACACTGGTCTCTGCATTGAAGGGGGTACACTGTTCACTCTGCATTGAAAGGGGGCATGCTGTCTCTGCATTGAAAGGGGGCAGACTGTTCACTCTGCATTGAAAGGGGGCACGATGATCTCTGCATTGAAGGGGGCACGCTGGTCTCTGCATTGAAAGGGAGCACGCTGATCTCTGCATTGAAAGGGGGCACGCTGGTCCCTGTGCATTGAAAGGGGGCACGCTGGTCCCTGTGCATTGAAAGGGGGCACGCTGGTCTCTGCATTGAAAGGGGGCACGCTGGTCTCTGCATTGAAAGGGGGCACGCTGGTCTCTGCATTGATGGGGACATGCTGGTCACTGTGAATTGAAAGGGGGCACGCTGGTCATTCTGCATTGAAAGGGGGCACGCTGGTCACTGTGCATTGAAAGGGGGCACGCTGGTCTCTCTGCATTGAATGGGGGCACGCTGTGGTCACTCTGCATTGAAAGGGGGGCACGCTGGTCACTGTGCATTGAAAGGGGGCACGCTGGTCATTCTGCATTGAAGGGGGCCCACTATACCTTGATTACAGAAGGCCCTTTTCACACTTTTGTGACCTCAAAGTTACGCAATTTTTTACAGCGCTTTTTGCCGCAAAGCAATGCCTATTACATTTTCTGTTTGCGCCCCCGCAAAAATTTTGAGCACCAGCCGCCACTGCCTCAACAGCTCTTTGGAGAGATTGGAATCTGATGGACTGTTTGCTTCTGTGGACAGGTGTCTTTTATACAGGTAACAAGCTGAGATTAGGAACACTCCCTTTAAGAGAATCCTCCTAATCTCTGCTCATTACCTGTATAGAAGACACCTGGGAGCCAGAAATCTTGCTGATTAATAGGGGATCAAATACTCAGAGGCCTACCTAGAGTCTCCAGCACCCTTGGCGAGGAGCTGTATCAGCACCCCCCCCCCCCCAGACAGATGGAGGGGTGACAGAGAGAAAAAGGGGGATGACAGAGAGCAAGGGGGGTGACAGAGAGGGAGGGGGGGGGTGACAGAGAGAGGGGGGTGACAGAAGGAGAGGGAGGGGGTGACAGAGGGGGGGGGGCCCAGTCAGCCTGTCCTTCAGGCTGGGAGTGGAGAGGAGGTTGAAGGTGCTGAGCGGCAGTACGGGCTCCTCTCTGCTCAGTGCAGTCCCCATCCCCAGCCTGCCACCGAGCTGGAGCCGATTAATGATGTCAGCGTCATGTGACTGCTGACCGCCCGTATGTGTGGGCGAAGACAGAGCTCCGGAGACCCCCCGCATTCCAGCTGTTCTGCCTGGAGTGAACACGGCTCCGGGATTGGAGCTGCCTGAGGGCGCCGGAGGCGGAGGCTGAGCGGAGGGCGCAAGAATCACTGCTAACACTGCCAATTTTTTTGCACCCCTCCTCGGCCTGTGTCCCTGGTGGGCGCCGGTCTGGCCGAACCCCATGGTACGCCCCTGCAAATACTTATTTCACTCATTAAAATGCAAATAAATTTATAACTTCTTTTTGGGGGTTTTTGTTGTTATTTTGTTTCTCACTGGTAAAATAGACCAATCATTTCTTTGTCAGTTGGAAAATGTACAAAATCAGCCGGGGATCAAATCCTTTTCCCCTCACTGTATGTTGGCTAAACTTTATTACTTCTACATCTAATTGTTTTGACTACCAAGTCACATCTTCCTTCCCATTATACTACTTCCTGACGAAGTCTATTCCACATTTTCACACCTCCTACGGCCTTCCAATTGTGGAGGAGAAATCTCTTTTCCTTCTGATGTAAAGAGTTCCCTTTTTTATGTGTTATCGGATCATCATGTAGTATAGGAATATTGTGTAATGTGTACACCAATCCACCAACTTTTCACAATTACACTCACTAAAGGGTTACTCCAACTCCCATATCCTCTGGTGGACCCCAGCGTCTCTTCAGGCTGGCTTCATAGCATTGCGTTGCAGTAACATGCGCAGTATAGTAATTTGATGCGTTTCAAAGCAGAACAATTCCCCTGCCAAAAAAAAAGGTCTGTGGGCTCCCTCTGCTGTTCGTTTTTTGGTACTACAGCTCTACGTCAGTTGCATACAACCATATATAAGCGCACCCACCAATAAACTCAATCTCCACAAATATCCAGATGTCTATTATACAAAGCACTTTTACAAACACATTATGTATATAATCGATGTGTGAAAATATCTTCATAAATAAAAGTCCTTAAAAATAAAAAGTCCTTGTGACTGGAATCCGGTGTTAAATTTAGCCAAATTATTCAACATATACAGTGTGTGCAACAAAGTCTCGAAAGGTAATTTTTCTTAAAAAAAAAAAAAATAAAAAAAAAAATGCAACATTGTATTTTACTTTTCTTTCCTCTCTCCATCAGTTGTTCATGTGGAGTTCACATACTCGGTGCGCCCCCTGTTGTTCTGTTCAGTCATTAAATTGTTTATAGCCTGCCCCCCCCCCCCCCTCCAGCTAATATTACAGCCTCATAGGATGATAGGAAAGGTGTGATAATGCCCCCCTATCCCTGCCAATGCCCACACTGTGCCCAAATCATCAGAATCTCCTCCAAAGGGAACTGTGTGTAATATTCTCTAAAGCTGGCCATACATTATACAATTTTCCTGTTCAATTTCCTTTAGATTTACCTTCAGCTATGTAGAAGAAGGGCCGGCCTAATTCCATACAAATTGAAAGTGTTTAGGTTTGATTTCATATTATATGGTTTTGGTAAATCTAAAGGGAAGTTGTAGAAGTAAATTGTATAATGTATGGGCAGCCTAAGGATCATCAGATGCTGCAGCTTTTCTCTTTATAACACTGGAGATTGCTCAGGATGTTATAATGAATACTGACCCTCCCTTTCTGAGATTTGTTTGGGAAAATACAAACAGCAATTCCTTCATAATAGAGACAGGTATGAATCTGCAGGAAAGTCTGAAATATAAAAGCTGAACTCGGGAGGAATTACAAATCTACCCTTTAAAGTGGAACTTTACACTCCCTATCCCCCCCCCCGCCCCCCACAAGTGTGATAGTGGCACCTGGGAAACATGGGGGGGAGGGGTCTGTACAGCCGCTGGATCGCTTCAATCTGAACGTCATAAGCTGAAAGGGAATGTATGTAAAACCCTCCGCTGCTGCTGACATAAAACATTTCCTGCTGGCAGCAAAAGGGTTAAATCTAAAATTTATTATAAAAAACGAATGCCAGATTGGGAATCTCCCTTCAAAGAGATGAAAGTAAGATCCATTGTAAGATCCCACCTACAAATCCAATCACACTACACACCCATAATCATTACAAATGTCTTCAGTTCATATATTGATCAGGAAAGCTTTACATAAAAATTACCATCCCGGCCTTTCCAGATCTTCATATTATATCTTCCCATCATCAGTCGGCTTCTTCATTCCATTGTAATGTAATCAGATTGGAGAGATCATCATTGGTAAAATGGAAGTACAGAGGAAACATTTTTTCTTAGTTTTGAACAGAGTGGAGAAGGATTAGAAGCCTTCAGGTTTGTATTATTACCAGAATCTCCGACAGAGAGATTTCCCCTCACTTCCTGTCCTGCTGAGAAGATTTTACCAGACAGGAAGTGAGGGGAGCCCAATACCAGCAACACACAGAAATAACTGGATTTCCTCTAGTATAGAAGGATTTTTATCTCTGTATGTGTCCATGTTACTATTTCTCTCACTTCCAGTCTGGTAAACTGTATAACGGATACATTATATTATACAGGATATGGTACAAATATAACTGGACTTCTAGTAGTATGAGGGAAACACAGTATATAGAACCAGTAAGAGGGACACATTATAGTATAAAGTACCCAACATGCTCCACTTCTCTACATATTGCCCAATGTGATACCCACCCATCCCCCACCCCCACATTCCTCTACTACATATACTGACCTGTTATATCCACCACACACCCCTCCCTCACATACTGCCCCCTATCATGCACCCCCTCTCCTCTCCCATACATATTGTCCTGTCATATCCCCCGCACACCCCTCCCTCACATACTGCCCCCTATTATGCCCACAGTTCTACAATTCCCACTCCTCCTTCACACAAACTGCCCCCCCCCCCCCCCGTCATGTTCTCCACTCTCCTCTCCTGTGTACATTATGCATACTTCCCAACGTTTTGAGATGGGAACGAGGGACACCAATTAGCAAAAGTATGTAAGCAGAGGACACACCCCTTACCACGCCCCCTTAGAGGAGAAAAAAAAAAGTTAAACCCGGTGCTTTTTTTAACCACTATTATTTATTTATTTATATTAGCTTTTAAAATTTACAAATGCAGCAATTTAGAAATTGGATGAAAGGTTTAGCGCTGGGAAAGACTTTTTGAAAGATAAAAAGTGGATTTTATATACAACTATATAGATCAGACCAAAATCAGGGACAAATGGGGAGGAAGAGGGACATTGTTCCAAATCAGGGACAGTTGGAAGCTTTGCATGGGTCCCTGTCACCCCTCCACACTCCTCTCCTGTACATACCGCCCCATGTCACCCCTCCACACTCCTCTCCTGTACATACCGCCCCATGTCATCCCTCCACACCCCTCTCCTGTATATACCGCCCCATGTCACCCCTCCACACTCCTCTCCTGTATATACCGCCCCATGTCACCCCTCCACACTCCTCTCCTGTATATACCGCCCCATGTCATCCCTCCACACTCCTCTCCTGTATATACCGCCCCATGTCACCCCTCCACACTCCTCTCCTGTATATACCGCCCCATGTCACCCCTCCACACTCCTCTCCTGTATATACTGCCCCATGTCATCCCTCCACACTCCTCTCCTGTATATACTGCCCCATGTCATCCCTCCACACTCCTCTCCTGTATATACTGCCCCATGTCACCCCTCTCCTGTACATATCGCCCCATGTCATCCCTCTCCTGTACATATCGCCCCATGTCACCCCTCCACACTCCTCTCCTGTACATACCGCCCCATTTCACCCCTCCATACTCCTCTCCTGTATATACTGCCCCCCATGTCACCCCTCTCTTGTACATACCTCCCCATGTCATCCCTCCACGCTCCTCTCCTGTACATACCGCCCCATGTCACCCCTCCACACTCCTCTCCTGTACATACCGCCCCATGTCACCCCTCCACACTCCTCTCCTGTACATACCGCCCCACGTCACCCCTCTCCACACTCCTCTCCTGTATATACCGCCCCATGTCACCCAACCACACTCCTCTCCTGTACATACCGCCCCACGTCACCCCTCTCCTGTACATACCTCCCCATGTCACCCCTCCACACCCCTCTCCTGTATATACTGCCCCATGTCACCCCTCCACACTCCTCTCCTGTATATACTGCCCCATGTCACCCCTCCACGCTCCTCTCCTGTACATACCGCCCCATGTCACCCCTCCACACTCCTCTCCTGTACATACCGCCCCATGTCACCCCTCCACACTCCTCTCCTGTACATACCGCCCCATGTCACCCCTCCACACTTCTCTCCTGTACATACCGCCCCATTTCACCCCTCCATACTCCTCTCCTGTATATACTGCCCCCCATGTCACCCCTCTCTTGTACATACCTCCCCATGTCATCCCTCCACGCTCCTCTCCTGTACATACCACCCCACGTCATCCCTCCACACTCCTCTCCTGTACATACCGCCCCATGTCACCCCTCCACACTCCTCTCCTGTACATACCGCCCCATGTCACCCCTCCACACTCCTCTCCTGTACATACCGCCCCACGTCACCCCTCTCCACACTCCTCTCCTGTATATACCGCCCCATGTCACCCAACCACACTCCTCTCCTGTACATACCGCCCCACGTCACCCCTCTCCTGTACATACCTCCCCATGTCACCCCTCCACGCTCCTCTCCTGTACATACCGCCCCACGTCATCCCTTCACACTCCTCTCCTGTACATACCGCCCCATGTCACCCCTCCACACTCCTCTCCTGTACATACCGCCCCATGTCACCCCTCCACACTCCTCTCCAGTACATACCGCCCCATGTTACCCCTCCACACTCCTCTCCTGTATATACCGCCCCATGTTACCCTTCTCCACACTCCTCTCCTGTACATACTGCCCCATGTCACCCAACCACACTCCTCTACTGTACATACTGCCCCATGTCATCCCTCCACACTCCTCTCCTGTACATACCGCCCCATGTCACCCCTCCACGCTCCTCTCCTGTACATACCGCCCCATGTCACCCCTCTCCACACTCCTCTCCTGTACATACCGCCCCATGTCACCCAACCACACTCCTCTCCTGTACATACCGCCCCATGTCACCCCTCCACACTCCTCTCCTGTACATACTGCCCCATGTCACCCAACCACACTCCTCTCCTGTACATACCGCCCCATGTCACCCCTCCACACTCCTCTCCTGTACATACCGCCCCATGTCACCCAACCACACTCCTCTCCTGTACATACCGCCCCATGTCATCCCTCCACACTCCTCTCCTGTACATACCGCCCCACGTCACCCCTCCACACTCCTCTCCTGTACATACCGCCCCATGTCATCCCTCCACACTCCTCTCCTGTACATACCGCCCCATGTCACCCCTCCACACCCCTCTCCTGTACATACCGCCCCATGTCATCCCTCCACACTCCTCTCCTGTACATACCGCCCCATGTCACCCCTCCACACTCCTCTCCTGTACATACCGCCCCATGTCATCCCTCCACAGTCCTCTCCTGTACATACCGCCCCATGTCACCCCTCCACACTCCTCTCCTGTACATACCGCCCCATGTCACCCCTCCACACTCCTCTCCTGTACATACCGCCCCATGTCATACCCTCTACACTCCTCTCCTGTACATACCTCCCCATGTCACCCCTCCACACTCCTCTCCTGTACATACCGCCCCATGTCACCCCTCCACACTCCTCTCCTGTACATATCGCCCCATGTCACCCCTCCACACTCCTCTCCCGTACATACTGCCTCATGTCACCCCTCCATACTCCTCTCCTGTACATACCGCCCCATGTCACCCCTCCACACTCCTCTCCCGTACATACTGCCTCATGTCACCCCTCCACACTCCTCTCCTGTACATACTGCCCACTGTCATACCCTCCACACTCCTCTCCTGTACATACCCCCCCCCCCACGCTCCTCTCCTGTACATACCTCCCCATGTCACCCCTCCACACTCCTCTCCTGTATATACCGCCCCATGTCACCCCTCCACACTCCTCTCCTGTACATACCGCCCCATGTCACCCCTCCACACTCCTCTCCTGTACATACCCCCCCATGTCACCCCTCCACACCCCTCTCCTGTACATACCGCCCCATGTCACCCCTCCACACTCCTCTCCCGTACATACTGCCTCATGTCACCCCTCCACACTCCTCTCCTGTACATACTGCCCACTGTCATACCCTCCACACTCCTCTCCTGTACATACCCCCCCCCCCACGCTCCTCTCCTGTACATACCTCCCCATGTCACCCCTCCACACTCCTCTCCTGTATATACCGCCCCATGTCACCCCTCCACACTCCTCTCCTGTACATACCGCCCCATGTCACCCCTCCACACTCCTCTCCTGTACATACCCCCCCATGTCACCCCTCCACACTCCTCTCCTGTACATATCGCCCCATATCACCCCTCCACACTCCTCTCCTGTACATATCGCTCCATGTTACCCCTCCACACTCCTCTCCTGTACATATTGCCCCATGTCACCCTTCCACACTCCTCTCCTGTACATATCGCTCCATGTTACCCCTCCACACTCCTCTCCTGTACATATCGCCCCATGTCACCCCTCCACACTCCTCTCCTGTACATACCGCCCCACGTCACCCCTCCACACTCCTCTCTTGTACATACCCCCCCATGTCACCCCTCCACGCCCCTCTCCTGTACATACCGCCCCATGTCACCCCTCCACGCTCCTCTCCTGTACAGATCGCCCCATGTCAGCCCTCCACACTCCTCTCCTGTACATATCGCCCCATGTCACCCTTCCACACTCCTCTCCTGTACATACCGCCTCATGTCACCCCTCCACACTCCTCTCCTGTACATACCGCCTCATGTCACCCCTCCACACTCCTCTCCTGTACATACCGCCCCACGTCACCCCTCCACACTCCTCTCCTGTACATACTGCCTCATGTCACCCCTCCATACTCCTCTCCTGTACATACCGCCCCATGTCACCCCTCCACACTCCTCTCCCATACATACTGCCTCATGTCACCCCTCCACACTCCTCTCCTGTCCTGTACATACTGCCTCATGTCACCCCTCCACACTCCTCTCCTGTACATACTGCCCACTGTCATACCCTCTACACTCCTCTCCTGTACATACCTCCCCATGTCACCCCTCCACACTCCTCTCCTGTACATACTGCCCACTGTCATACCCTCCACACTCCTCTCCTGTACATACCCCCCCCCACGCTCCTCTCCTGTACATACCACCCCATGTCACCCCTCCACACTCCTCTCCTGTATATACCGCCCCATGTCACCCCTCCACACTCCTCTCCTGTACATACCGCCCCATGTCACCCCTCCACACTCCTCTCCTGTACATACCGCCCCATGTCACCCCTCCACACTCCTCTCCTGTACATACCGCCCCATGTCACCCCTCCACACCCCTCTCCTGTACATACCGCCCCATGTCACCCCTCCACACTCCTCTCCTGTACATACCGCCCCATGTCACCCCTCCACACCCCTCTCCTGTACATACCGCCCCATGTCACCCCTCCACACCCCTCTCCTGTACATACCGCCCCATGTCACCCCTCTCCTGTACATACCGCCCCATGTCATCCCTCCACACTCCTCTCCTGTACATACCGCCCCCATGTCATCCCTCCACACTCCTCTCCTGTACATACCGCCCCATGTCACCCCTCTCCTGTACATACCCCCCATGTCACCCCTCCACACTCCTCTCCTGTACATACCGCCCCATGTCACCCCTCCACACTCCTCTCCTGTACATACCGCCCCATGTCATCCCTCCACACTCCTCTCCTGTACATACCGCCCCATGTCACCCCTCCACACTCCTCTCCTGTACATACCACCCCATGTCACCCCTCCACACTCCTCTCCTGTACATACCGCCCCATGTCACCCCTCCACACTCCTCTCCTGTACATACCGCCCCATGTCATCCCTCCACACTCCTCTCCTGTACATACCCCCCATGTCACCCCTCCACACCCCTCTCCTGTACATACCGCCCCATGTCATCCCTCCACACTCCTCTCCTGTACATACCGCCCCATGTCACCCCTCCACACTCCTCTCCTGTACATACCCCCCATGTCACCCCTCCACACCCCTCTCCTGTACATACCGCCCCATGTCACCCCTCCATTCTCCTCTCCTGTACATACCGCCCCATGTCACCCCTCCATTCTCCTCTCCTGTACATACCGCCCCATGTCACCCCTCCATTCTCCTCTCCTGTACATACCATCCGAAATTATTATCACCACACAGATTCCTTCCTTTATTTTATTTTATTTCTATTTTCTGATACCATCTTCCAGGAATATATATGGTCCTTATGTAACACCACGTAAATGTATTACCTGTATAATTATCGTAAAGTTTCATAGACTGTGGTACTTTTTTAGAAACTTTTTGGTCGATTAAATATCTATGAGGGTTGAGTGCAATATTATATATATATACTAGGAATTTTCTAGTAGGTTACTTGACTACAGGAATACGAATTTGAGTAGTGGAAGGTATGAATCCTTGGTGCATAGTCCCACCATGGAACATACAAAAAACACAACACTCAAAGAGCACTACATGTATTTCTTGCACAATTTATTATTCTATTTTTATCACATATCCCAATATCCTCTGGTTTTTGATTTTTATGTTCAATTTTAAATTTAAGATTTCCTAATGAACATTAGCACACAAATGCCCATATTTCCTCTATATACAAATCCCTGTATAAATTATTATTCTATTTAATTATATTTTATCATCCAATATCCTCTGTTTTTAGTTTTAAGAATTTTTAATAATTAATCTAACGAATAGTAACAAAAAAATGTTCAGACCTCCCTTATACTAATAGAGGTCCACCAATTCATAATCCATTTCCATGTACCACCAAGAAACTAATCATGCCTCAGGTTCAATATACAGCCTATTTTAAGGCTTTTTATCCATGTCTTAATATAAAAGAAAAAATTCCCTTCTGAATTATATTTTATTTAACTTAATTTTATATACAAACTGGTAATGGTTGTTCATGGACATGCTTTACTGTGGATATGTATCGCATATTCATAGTCAGAGATTCAAGACGCATGTTGTTTCCTTTTCATGGAGTCCGATCGGTCCCTGAGTCACCAGAGCCATTCTAGTATTAAGCCGAATAATATTATCCTCTACGGCCAAGTAAGAGACTAATTTATATATGAGGTATTTACCTAGCAACTAATGACCTCATTCCCAAACTTACACCCATTAGTTAAATGAAACAAGGAGGTGGAGTCTATTAATTTAATCTAAGTCTTCCTCTAAAAACATTTGTTTGAAATCTGCCTGACAACCGATGACGCATCGGCAAAAAATCCGGATTGGATGTTGTTTCCGGTTGCCGGGGTAACCTACTAGTATTTATATAGTGCGGGACTCACGTAGCCTTACGCTGCTCCTGATGACGTAAGAGATTTTTTTTTTTTTTTGGCACTTCGTTTTGCACTATTGCTGCACTTTTTGATATTTATTATATATATTACATTTCTGGACTTTTTTCCCACCAAGTATTTATAACGGACTATTTTGTGTTTATTTTTTATTATTTCTTAATTTATTTATTTATTCCATCACCAGATATCACTTATTTATACCAACACTGGGAATTTTTCGAGATATTCATACCAGTGATTCAAATATATCTGTTTACTTCACTCGGCACAATCCACTATATATATATATATTTAATTACTATACCTTTCACCTGGATATTTATATTTATATAAATCACTGCCACCTAGTGTTTGAAATATTTATTACACTAGTCACTTTACAAAAAATTTATTTTATACCTCAAGATATACAGTGGGTACGGAAAGTATTCAGACCCCCTTAAATTTTTCACTCTTTGTTATATTGCAGCCATTTGCTAAAATCATTTAAGTTCATTCTTCTTCCTCATGAATGTACACATAGCACCCCATACTGACAGAAAAACACAGAATTGTTGACATTGTTGCAGATTTATTAAAAAACAAAAACTGAAATATCACATGGTCCTAAGTATTCAGACCCTTTGCTGTGACACTCATATATTTAACTCAGGTGCTTTCCATTTCTTCTGATCATCCTTGAGATGGTTCTACACCTTCATTTGAGTCCAGCTGTGTTTGATTATACTGATTGGACTTGATTAGGAAAGCCACACACCTGTCTATATAAGACCTTCCAGATCACAATGCATGTCAGAGCAAATGAGAATCATGAGGTCAAAGGAACTGCCTGAAGAGCTCAGAGACAGAATTGTGGCAAGGCACAGATCTGGCCAAGGTTACAAAAAGATTTCTGCTGCACTTAAGGTTCCTAAGAGCACAGTGGCCTCCATAATCCTCAAATGGAAGACGTTTGGGACGACCAGAACCCTTCCTAGAGCTGGCCGTCCGGCCAAACTGAGCTATCGGGGGAGAAGAGCCTTGGTGAGAGAGGTAAAGAAGAACCCAAAGATCACTGTGGCTGAGCTCCAGAGATGCAGTCAGGAGATGGGAGAAAGTTGTAGAAAGTCAACCATCACTGCAGCCCTCCACCAGTCGGGGCTTTATGGCAGAGTGGCCCGACGGAAGCCTCTCCTCAGTGTAAGACACATGAAAGCCCGCATGGAGTTTGCTAAAAAACACCTGAAGGACTCCAAGATGGTGAGAAATAAGATTCTCTGGTCTGATGAGACCAAAATAGAACTTTTTGGCCTTAATTCTAAACGGTATGTGTGGAGAAAACCAGGCACTGCTCATCACCTGTCCAATACAGTCCCAACAGTGAAGCATGGTGGTGGCAGCATCATGCTGTGGGGGTGTTTTTCAGCTGCAGGGACAGGACGACTGGTTGCAATCGAGGGAAAGATGAATGCGGCCAAGTACAGGGATATCCTGGACAAAAACCTTCTCCAGAGTGCTCTGGACCTCAGACTGGGCCGAAGGTTTACCTTCCAACAAGACAATGACCCTAAGCACACAGCTAAAATAACGAAGGAGTGGCTTCACAACAACTCCATGACTGTTCTTGAATGGCCCAGCCAGAGCCCTGACTCAAACCCAATTGAGCATCTCTGGAGAGACCTAAAAATGGCTGTCCACCAACGTTTACCATCCAACCTGACAGAACTGGAGAGGATCTGCAAGGAGGAATGGCAGAGGATCCCCAAATCCAGGTGTGAAAGACTTGTTGCATCTTTCCCAAAAAGACTCCTGGCTGTATTAGATCAAAAGGGGGCTTCTACTAAATACTGAGCAAAGGGTCTGAATACTTAGGACCATGTGATATTTCAGTTTTTCTTTTTTAATAAATCTGCAACAATGTCAACAATTCTGTGTTTTTCTGTCAGTATGGGGTGCTATGTGTACATTCATGAGGAAGAAGAATGAACTTAAATGATTTTAGCAAATGACTGCAATATAACAAAGAGTGAAAAATTTAAGGGGGTCTGAATACTTTCCGTACCCACTGTACTAAGTTTGATCACAGGAAAATATTTACACTTTATTCACTGGTTTTAAGGTATTGCTTTTAGTCACATTAAGGTTTACACTTCACCTTTTAATAATGGTCTACACCAATTAATGTTTGCATTTTTAACTTATTTATTGGTATAGCATAAATTACTTATAACTGATAAGCGTTTACTAAGCATTGTTTGTGGCTTAAGTGTGGTGTAATACTATATTTGCTTGGTGTTTATAAGGATCATTGCCTCTCCCATATACCCATTTTTACTGGCAGCGCCAATATACCCTACCACCTTCCAATACCTAGATATAGCCTTATACTATATTTTGGGGTAGGCTGCAGCCAATTCGTTTTTTTAATTAATTTATCCACTTTGCGCTGAATTTTTTACATTATTTCTTGACACTTCTTTTAGTGTTTTATTCTGCTGCAATGGATATATTTAATTATATTGGCAATAGGGAGATAAAGATTGAGGAGGTTTTCAACCAACAGAAAGCTACTACTAACCATGATCTCAATGGGTTATTCAGACAACTAAGACATGACCTAGAGAAACAACTTAGAGTCTGGTGGGACATCTCCACATTGGAGATGTACATTAAGGAGAGGATGGCCCCACGCAAACTAAGATGGGAGGTACACCCCAACGATGGTCTTGCGGACCAAGGTTTAATTGAAGAATGGTTTCAATTCTTTAATAGATGTGAATCAGAACTGTTAAAGCAAATCATTGGAAGAAGGACGTTTAAACTAAAAGAGGTCGAAACTAATATTACCCGATTAAAAACCCTCCTTACACCATTCTCTACCAATAATGAATATAAAGAAAAAGAGAAAGAACTAGCCACACTTATAGCAAAATATGACAAAGAATTACAAGCGAAAAAACAGAAAAAATTCAACAGGGATATTTTGGATTACAAGAACAATAAGGTTTACAAATGGCAAGCCTCCATAGTAGATGAAAACATGGAAGTAACAGAGCCCACTACACCAATAACTGGATCTAGAGAAACTACACCTGATGAGGAAGAAGAAGAGGAAGAATCAGAGGAAGAATCAGAAGCACCCACTCCTAGGACACCGAGGAATTTTTAGTTTAGACCAATGAGGAATATGGAAAATCGAGAAGAAGAAACCCCGAGAGGAAGGGCTACTTATGAACCCCCACCGACAACACCCCGCGAGAACCGACCAAGAAGACCGTTCCCCCAGAGATACGAATCCCCCAGATACCACATCCCCACCTCAAATAGGTTCTCCCCACTTATGGATAGAGGACCACACCCACCTAGAGGATATAGAAGGAATGACAGGTTCCATGACCAAGGAAATTTTTTTCAAGGGACAAACAGAGGGAGACCTCCCAGACAGGGAGGATGGCACAACCAGCCACAAGGCCAAGGCTGGAGAGGTCCTCCAAGACCCACAGATTACCACAGACCAACAGGGTACATGCACAATCAAGACCCACCATATCAGCGGGGGTGGAGGAACCCCAATTTTTACCAACAGAACACTGGGAGGCCGAATATATGGAACGATCAATGGGACGGAGGAAACGGACCAGAGGGAAACGCGGTGGGAGGAAGAAAACGAAGGAGAGAATTTTAGGCAAAGGTATTTTTAATCTTAGCGGCATTGTTTTTACATCAGAGGAATTGGAAATTTTAGATCTAGGACTCAAATATGCACCCAACAAAAACCTAGACATATTTGAAACCTATATAGATGTACAGAGATTTTTAAGGAAGTTGAATATAAAAAAGTTTTTTAACCTTAAAGGAAATAAGACAACCACTGACAATAACAATTCATAATCCATTTCCATGTACCACCAAGAAACTATACATGCCTCAGGTTCAATATACAGCCTATTTTAAGGCTTTTTATACATGTCTTAATATAAAAAAAAAAAAATGGGGAGGAAAGAGGGACATTGTTCCAAATCAGGGACAGTTGGGAGCTTTGCATGGGTCCCTGTCACCCCTCCACACTCCTCTCCTGTACATACCGCCCCATGTCATCCCTCCTCACTCCTCTCCTGTACATACCGCCCCATGTCATCCCTCCACACTCCTCTCCTGTACATACCGCCCCATGTCATCCCTCCACACTCCTCTCCTGTACATACCGCCCCATGTCACGCCTCCACACTCTTCTCCTGTACATACCGCCCCATGTCACCCCTCCACACTCTTCTCCTGTACATACCGCCCCATGTCACCCCTCCACACTCCTCTCCTGTACATACCGCTCCATGTCATCCCTCCACACTCCTCTCCCGTACATTCCGCCCCATGTCACCCCTCCACACTCCTCTCCCGTACATACCGCTCCATGTCATCCCCTCCACACTCCTCTCCAGTACATTCCACCCCATGTCACCCCTCCACACTCCTCTCCCGTACATACCGCTCCATGTCATCCCTCCACACTCCTCTCCTGTACATACCGCCCCATGTCATCCCTCCACACTCCTCTCCTGTACATACCGCCCCATGTCATCCCTCCACACTCCTCTCCTGTACATACCGCCCCATGTCACCCCTCCACTCTCCTCTCCTGTACATACCCCCCCATGTCATCCCTCCACACTCCTCTCCTGTACATACCACCCCATGTCACCCCTCCACACTCCTCTCCTGTACATACCGCTCCATGTCATCCCTCCACACTCCTCTCCCGTACATTCCGCCCCATGTCATCCCTCCACACTCCTCTCCCGTACATACCGCTCCATGTCATCCCTCCACACTCCTCTCCTGTACATACTGCCCCATGTCACCCCTCCACTCTCCTCTCCTGTACATACCCCCCCATGTCATCCCTCCACACTCCTCTCCTGTACATACCATCCCACGTCATCCCTCCACACTCCTCTCCTGTACATACCGCCCCATGTCATCCCTCCACGCTCCTCTCCTGTACATACCGCCCCATGTCATCCCTCCTCACTCCTCTCCTGTACATACCACCCCATGTCATCCCTCCTCACTCCTCTCCTGTACATACCGCCCCACGTCATCCCTCCGCGCTCCTCTCCTGAAAAATCTTGTGTATTTGTAGATTTGTCGGTTGCAAATGTATTTTACTTAGCTTAAAGCAGTTCTTTATAGATTCTGCATATAAATGTTATTATAGTGCATTACAGGAAGCAGCTAGAAATTCATGAAACACAATTTGTAGCACATTATAAACATTGTAATAAAAATACATCTCCATTCACAAAATATATAAATACAGAGCAACCATCAAGCCAATTTTTCTTGTTCTTTTTTGGATGGATTATTTGTTCTACATTCATAAAGGAAGCCTTGATGAGAATTCTACATCCTAGTAAATAGGTTGTAAATAAGGCACACAGGGGTTGATTTACTAAAACTGGCGAGTGCAAAATCCGGTGCAGCTGTGCATAGTAGCCAATCAGCTTCTAGTTTTAGCTTGTTCACACACACAAAAAAAAGTGCAACAGATAATAGAGATCCTATAGCAAAGCGAGGCGGAGCAGAGACTGGAAACACAATCAATGTCACATTCTTTTGTTTTCTCCGTTGCATCTCCTAAAATTTAAACCAAAATCTACAATGTGATGTACTGATAATAACTGCAGATATTAAAGATTTTTCCCAGTTGTTCAGCTCAGGTCAGAGCTCAGTTTTGTGTATTCATGGCACGGTCATCCGAAGTGTCCCCATTACAGAATGTATGGGAGGCTCTGAAATCCTTCCATGGTGACAGATCAGAGGTCACAGTGCATTTGGATCCGGATCTCCTCCGTCTCTTCCAGTACCTGAACCCCCTTTAATGTGCTCAGATCCATTCTGGATGACAGCAGCCAACAATCCATTCTCCAAGTCATTGCGAATCACTTTTCTGCTCCTTCTACGCCTGGACTGGAGCTGAGAATATAAAATCCAGGATGAAAGGTCAGGTGGGGGCATTGAATGTCCTCATAGATCGCACAGGACTGTCCCCGGAAAATGACCACCCTAGTACGACATTGTAGGATGACCACCATACCAGCAGATCCAGCACTGGAAACCAGATTATGAAAATAAACCCGGACACGGCTACGTAGTAGTAATGCACCAATAACCCTTTTTCTTTATTAATCGCATTACGGGTTCCACCAGCTCCGACTCCCATGACTGTGGACATCTTCGACTGTGGCTCCTCCTGCCTCTCCCAGGGCTTTGTTCCCCCAGTGGTTCTGTCTCCCCAGCAGCTCTCTACCCAGTGGTTCTCTCCCCCCCCCCCCCCCCCAGCAATTCTCTCCTCGCCAACCCCTAGTGGTTCCAGTCAATCACTGGACCCCCCCTCCCTATGCTGGACCAGATTGCTGCTATCCACCGTTAGAAAAGCTGCTTCACGGGTCTGTAAATTTGAAATCCGCAGAGCCTTCTCTCCTCTTCTGACAGTATGGACTAGACGGTTTCTGATTGGTAAACATCGACAGTACTGACCAATTAGAAATCACTGTAGTCCTTACTGTTCGCACTAGAAGAAGGAGAGGACTCAAAGCGCTGGAGGCCGGGGAGAGAGATCTGCTGGGGGGGGGGGGGGGGCAGAGCCATGGGAGAGCCAGGAGGGGCCACAGCTGCAGATGCCCACAGTCAGATGGAAGCTGGGAGGTTTCCCGCACTGCTTCGGTGTGAACTTTACTATGACAAGCCTGGGATCACACAGAAGCGGTGCGGGAAAACACATGCAATTCGGAACATTAATTGCACAGCATTCCTGTTAAAAATCGCATTCAATTTTTTGCAGTGCGATTTTTCACCCATTCATTTTGTATGGATGCAAATCACACAGGTATCGGTTTCAGTATTGGGAGAATTTTCACAAGTACTGTACTTGTGAAAATACTCAGTATCAGCACCGATAACGATATCATAGTACATTCCGTGTCAGCTCACAGTCATCTGGTAACAACAACGTTCTCTCTATAAATCTGCCAAACAACTAACTACTCAGAATATTGTACTATCTTATATATTTATATATTGTACTATAAGGAAAATAGAAGACCACTCACCCATCCTATAATGCAGACCATCACCACTAAGATCATCACTAATGCAAATCCAGCAATCAGACCCTCTCTTGTCCTTCCATATGAATCAGAACCTGTGAGAGTAAATAGGATTAAAAATAAGAAATACAGTACATATGATAAATATACAATGTATCAGTCTGTATGGTGGGTGGTCATGTGACATCTCACCTGTATAATCCTCCAATAGGATAGCAGAGAAGAGACAACATGATACAATGTTACTATTCTGTGTCACCCTCCCACTATGACCCCCCAGAGAAGAGAAGACAGGATGACCCCAATCTATAACACCCCGATACATGGAATATAACATGACCCCCCCATAGTCACCAATACCTTCTGCTTCCAGCATTCTGATGAACATCGTATCATTGATCAGCCGGTATTCCCGGATCTCCTCACTGACCGGGTTTGTGATCCTGACCCGGAATCTTCTCTCGGCGTCGTCTCTCTGCACACTGGGGATAATCAGCGTCCTATTGTCATCTATCAGCCGGTATCTTTCAGGGAGAGGCTCCCCGTCCACCTCCCAGGTCACAGCGCTCTCTTCTCCAGAGAACTGGATGCTCACAGCCATCTCCTCACCCAGCCGGCTGCCATTGTTGGTGATGTTGGAGATGAGAACCGGATCTGGAATGATCAGAAGAAAAAAGGTCACCAACACAGAGCCCAGATACATGACAGAGTGCTAGCTCTTGTAAATAGACTGTTTATTAGTCATGTGATCTGTAGCTTCTCCCCATGTACATACATTCCTCATTAAAATGAGCGTCACTTCATCTCCCCCCCCCCCCCCCCCCATAGAGTACAATGCAGTGTGGAGAAGTGTGATGCAGTATATGGACTCTTACCCAGTACACGGATCTCTGTAGAGGAAAGTGGAAGTATTGAGTGACTGTTATACTCTGTACTATACACACAGGAGTCTTCCTTCCCAGCCTCGGTCATCTTCCAGCAGCCGCTCCCTGTGTCCAGGTAAAGTCTGGTCTTGTAGTCGTTCTTGGTGTACAGATCATCACAGTGAAGGTCCAATAAAGGATCCACTTTCCCTCCACATTGTCTGTACAGCTCCAGCACACCTTCAGCCTGAGGACACTTCATATTACAGTCAGTGATCTCTGATCCGCTCCGTATGTACACCGTTCCCCATGTCAGCAATGGGCACATAATCATATACAGGAGACCTAACAAAAGAGAAAAATATATCACTAGAGGTATAATATCTGAATCTGTTGTTTCTGAAAGTTGTTCTGTAATATAACCAGAGCGGAGGTGCTATAAAGTGATGAGGACCAGAAGGACCAGTTCCCTTTTCCCTGCTAGATGGGTCCGTGCTTCATACAGTGACTCAATGTGACTCAACATCCTCAGATGTAAATATGTACAAAATATCTAGAGTCTTATGTATGGTCAGACAACCCTTATCTAAAACTATCCATCAACACAGCTGGATTCAGTATCTTCATACAAGATTGGAGGAATATGGGGATAGGGCATTACATGGTGCACAAGTTTGATATGAGTTTGCAAATGTTCTTCTTAAAATACCCAAATAAAACGAAACATTCCCTCATTGTTGTGATCGTTGTTCACCTCTATGTGTTTTTTTAGTGCATTTTGCAGAAATGCACTACAGTCCTTTTACCATGGTTTCCTATGGTACGTGCTTACGGTATATCTACTGTATGAGTTTTTCAGCCAGTGCATTTTTGGAAAGGGTCGGGAACTTTTTTTCCCACAGCAGATTGCGTTTTGCATGTAATAGACTGAAGTCGCACCAGAAATGTGTAAAGTGTTGCGTTTTTGATGCATTTTTACTTGTGTTTTGCATTTTTTTTTTCTCCATAATACACAGTGTATAGCTGGTTGTTAAGGAATGGGCTGGGAAGCCGGCTTGGCTGCCGCATCCTTAACAACCGATGAGTCATTAGCTGTCAGCGGGCTTCCCCACTGACAGCTGAATGTAAAAACATTACATCTGCACATTTGCAGTAGTGACATCACTCCAGCTGATCTGCCAAACAGCTGTCGTGACGTCAACACTGCACATGTGCAGATTGTCAGAGGCATTATCTAAAGATCTGCAGTAATCTACGAAGACACCAGAACGGGGATTGGAGCTTGAATGCTCTAAAGAGCATTGGTGGGATGGAGTCTTCAGGCCAGTGTCTGGGCTTTGCTGATTGCCTACAGCAGGTGGTCAGTATCATTATAAGCCAGATCGGAGGATAGCCAAGAGCAGTTGCTGCTGTTTTGAAGACAGAGCCCAGTCAGGAGAGCTGTGAGTTCCTGTTGGAAACTGCCGCCCTTGTGAAGGGGATTCTCTGCCCAAGGACTGGGAAGGGTTGGCCAGCCACAAGAGTCTGGAAGACAAAAGAAGCTGAAAAAGTGAGTCCAGGGGGCTGGGGGGAGCAAGCTTGAGGTGTGGGTAAACACTGTCAAGAGGCCATGTGGGGCCTGGACAGCAAAGTGCTGTAACCTAGGCTGAGAGAACCTGAATAGCCATTGGTCTGGGCAGGGCTGACCCAAGACATTGTGCTGCCTGGGTCCAAGAATGAAATGCTGCCCCCCCAAAAAAAAATAATCATGCCCAACAAAAGGCCCCCACATCCATCATTTTATATAAATATAACCATTAGAAAATATTATTTACACTGTTATCTTCTTCCATAACTCACCACCGGACTGGTCCACCAAACACCCACTGTCTGTCCGTAGTCACCTTGTCACTCCTGTGTCTGCAGTGCCCACCATCCTAGAAGATCCAGTCTGCCTTGCATGACATGGCTTGCACTGATGTCTGAGGTCATTGCGCACACCACGATCATGCGAGGGACGTTCCCCGGAGGAGACACTCCGCCTCCTCATACTCATCAGTTTGCACTACAGGCGACAGTATAAAATGGGGAAATGCCGCCCGTAACTAGCCTACTCAGGAACTGGGAGGGGACTCCTGCGGCCATGGAGTCCATCAGGAAAGGAAAATTACGGTAAGTATTTGATAACAATTTTCCGTTTTCCTGACAGACTCCAAGGCAGCATACGTTTGGGAAATAAATCGCCAAAAGACAATAGGGTGGGCAGATGCTGAAATAAATGTATTTAACACCTGCAACATATATACTCGAGTACCAAAACTAACAGAGGAAAGAGCCGCTGGCTCAACACAATAATGTGACATAAACGTGTGAATGGACGACCAAGACGCTGCTCTGCAGACCACATCCGGAGCGACATGTCTTGAAGCTGCCCATGAAGTAGCGACACAACGAGTAGAATGCGCAGTCACTGCTTTAGGAGGAACCAAGCACTTCTCTCTATAAGCCCATTGAATGGCCTCTACTATCCAGGAGGCAATCGATCTTGAAGAGGCACGCATACCCTTGTTCTTCCCAAAAAATAGGGTAAAGAGATAATCCGGAAAGGAGCTGTCGCTTCCAGATACTGTTTGAGTGTGGTGCCCCCATCCAGCGGATGGACTTCCGGAGATTCGGCCGACGAGTTGAAGGTAGGAAGAACAATTTCCTAGTTCTCGGAAAGACTGAGGTGACTTTAGGCCTTGTTCCGAGCATCGGGATAAGAACAACCCTGTCCGGAAGAAAGGTCAGGAAAGGTTCCTTACTTCCAAGACTTTGAATCTCTGAAACCCTTTTTTGCAGATGTAACAGCCACTAGGAAGACTACCTTGAGGGAGAGTTGTTTAACCGATACAGGTTCCTCAGGATTTGTGCCAACTGAGGAAAGGAAGTCAAGAACCAAAAGGCATGTCCCACTTGGGGAACCTCAGCTTCTTTTGTGGCCTCAGCCTTACTGCCCCTTTGAAGAATTGCCAGATCAGACGATGGGCAGCCCAGGAAACACCCGTGAAAGCAGAGATGTCTGAAACTTGCACTCGCAGGGCGCTTACTGAAAGGGGCAATTCCAATCCTGACTGAAGGAAAGACAGGATATCTTGCACAGAAGGAGATGACCAGGACTTTCCCTTGGACTCCAGGAAAGAAGTAAACCTAGACCAAATTCTTTCATAGGTTTTATTCATGCTCTGTCTCCTAGCACTCAATTGAGTTGGCATGGCCACCTCAGGGCACCCTAATGCTTCCAGCCTTTCCCTCTCAAAAACCAGACCCGAAGGTGCAGATGGGCTGGGCACGGGTGAAATATGGGGCCCTGAGACAGCAGATCCGATCTGAGAGGAAGAGGAACTGGGTCGCAATAGCTGAGCTGAAACAGCAGGGCCAGAAGGGAATCACTGCAACCACCTTCACTGATTCCATCTTGACTCTCCGCAGGAATTGGAAGATGACTGGTACTGGGGGGGAAGGCATAGGCCTTGTGGAACTTCCAGCGATCTGTAAGGGCATCTACCCCGAACGCTCTGGGATCCCTGTTCCTCGAATAGTACCTCCAACTTCCTGTTGTGGAAGGAGGCAAAGAGATCTACCTCTGGGATGAATCCCAAGGACAGGATCCACTTGAACACATCCTCATTGTTGTCGAGCTGTGTTCGGGAGAGGAAATCTGCTTGTGTGTTCTGAACCCCTGATATGTGCTGACAGATTGACCAGGTTTCTCTGAGCCCAGGTTGAGCTCATTATTGGCTGAGCTCATTATTGGCTCTACTTCCCGAAGCAGGGATGCACTGCGAGTTCCGCCTTGTCTCCTCACATAGGCTACTGCGGTCGTGTTGTCTAGCCTCAGCATGACTGAGGTGCCCTGAAAAAGGTGACCGAAGGCCAGCAGTACTTGAAAGGCCGCCCGAAGTTCCAGGATGTTGAAAACGATCTGGCGAGACTGGAAATCTCCCTTGTGCCATCTCTGTTCCGCAATGACCGCCACAACCGGTGCTGCTGGCGTCTGGTGTCACTATCACCCAAGATATGGGGGCTATGGAGTGACAATTGCGCAAATTCTTCAGCTGCAACCACCAAGGAAGCCAGCTGTTCATGGCTACGGTTAAAAGTATTCGCTGAGAATTGCTGGTTCCCTTCCATTGTTGAAGAAAACCTCTCTGAAAATGTCTCATTTTCCAAAGAGCCAACTTCACCATAGGGGCTATTGACACCATCATGCCGATTATCCTCAGGCATTGTTTGGCGGTGAGATGGGAAGCCGACAAGGCTAGAGACACCCTGTTCCGAACTATCGGAAACTTTTCTTCTGGAAGAGAGATGGTGCTGTTCTTGGTGTTGAACAGAGCGCCCAGAAAGACCAGGGACTGTGTAGGGATTAGGTGACTCTTTTCCCTGTTCAGGATCCAGCCGAACTTTTCCAGGGACGAGATGACCAGAGAAAGATGATCTAGGATTACCGACTTGTCTTGAGCCAGTAGAAGGAGGTCGTCCAGATAATGATAAAGACGGACCTCTCTCAACCTTATCAAGGCTACTACCGCTAATAAGACCTTCGAAAAGGTGTGAGGCGATGTGGAAAGCCCGAAGGGGAGACACACAAACTGTAGATGAATCTGGCCGACTGAGAATCTTAGGTATTGCTGAAACTCTGCTGCCACTGGCACGTGGAAGTAAGCGTCATTCAGGTCTACTGAGACCATCCAGTCCCGGGGTTGAACAGCTTGCTGAATGGAGAAAAAGGTTTTCATCTTGAACTTCTCTCCTTTGATGAAGCGGTTTAAGTGCGTCAAATCTATCACTGGCCTCCAAGCGCCGCTCTTCTTGTGCACCATAAAGAGGAGTGAGTACACTCCGAGCCTTCTTTCGGACTCTGGCACTGGAACTGCTGCTCCTTGAGTGACTAGAGAGTTGACGTAGGATAAGATAATCCCTCTTTTCTCGCCTGACCGCGGAAGGGAGGTAGGAACAAATCTGTCTCCGGGAATACTGGTGAAGGTCCAGGAATGTCCTGCAGAGACCATGCTGACGACCCAAGAGTCCTGGATTGAGGCCGCCCAGACCTGTCAAAAGTGGAAGAGACGACCCCCCCACCTGACCGGCCTGAGCGGGCCCAATCTCAAAAAGACTTTGTCGCGTCTCTATCTCCAGACGGATTGCTCTTGGGGCCTTTCCGGAAGGCAGTCTGCCTAGACTTCCAGTTTCTTCCAAACTCCCTTACTGGCCTATAGCTACGTGCCTCCCTGGCACAATCAGCATCCCCCGCGCTAACAGGCGGATAATATCAATAGACGCCTCCCCCAGGAAGGCTGAAGCTAGTTTCAACTCCTGAATAGAGATTTCTTGGCTGCCTCTTCAGAAAAAATTCTGAGGGTGTCATCCACATTGTCCACCCAAACATCCATGGCTTTGGACAATGTTGCCATGGCTAGAGCCAGTTTGTAAGCAGCCCCTACTGATAGATAGACTTGCTTCAAATCCGTATCTATTCTCCTGTCAAGGGGATCTTTGAAGGAAACTGTATCTTCAAGAGGCAAAATTACATGTTTCACTAGCCTCATAATAGTCGCATCCACTAGAGGAGGAGATTCCAGATGTTTGACTTCATCTTCCTTGAATGGATAAAGCTTAGCCATTTTTGAGATCATGGAGTTTTTTCTCTCTACCTTGCTCCATTCCTCCGTAATGACTTCCCCCAATTCTGGGAGGAACGGGAAATTCAGCCGCTCTCTGCTCAGCTGTTTAAAATATTTTCTCTGTTTGGGGGCAGAGATCACTGGGTCCTCCCAGTTTAAGGTTTCTCTGACAGCCTTCACTAAAGGTGGAACTAGATTGAAGGAAAATCCCAAACTAGGCTCATCTTGATCCGAATCGCTCTCGGACTCGAACACTGAGGGATGGCTAGGCTCGGACGACTCAAGGACCCGTCCGCCAGTGGACTCTCTAACAGGAGAGGCAGATGGATCTGGCGTTGGAGACTGCCGCCTATTAAGATCAACCAGGGAGTCCTTGACTATGCGTTTGACCATAGACTCAAGTTGTTGGTCAGAACTTCCACTTTCACTCGCTGCCCGGGAATAACAGGAATCGAATAGCGATTTTCCGTCCAGCAATCGGATACCACAGCCCCAGTACTTTGACTCGCTGGATTGGCGTGAAGACCCAGGAGGTGACCGGTCTTTACTACGGTATCTGGACTTGGATGAAGAGCCATGCCAGGAGGAAGATTGATGATGCTGCGTTTTAGCATGGCGATCTTCCTGCGTACCCTGAGATTGTTCAGACCTAGAAGAGGAGCTGCAAAGGGAAACATACAGAGGGATAAAGTAACAAGACCGCCCATATGTCCTGCTCCCCCCCTCATTCCAGCCCTACACTTACCTAAGAGAGGGCTGGTCACAGGGGAGCGGTGACACCTCCATAGGGAAAGCACAAAAGCACACTGGAAGAGACCAATGCAAAAATACTCTAATAACAGGCTTAGTACTAGGGTATTAGTACACAGTAAGACCCCCTAAAAGCAGATCCACATACCTGGTAACCACAGTGTGTGAACGTGAGAACGCCGCAATTTACAGTCAGTCCCACGGAGTGTGAGACTGACAGATCTTTAAATCTGGCGCCGGCCATGACGTCATGGCCGCGGCAAACTGTGCATGCGCGAATATCGGCAATCGCCGCTACCACGCATGCGGGAACCAAGCCTCGTTCTCAGCCGAGAATGCCGAGGATGGAACGCAGAGCGTTCCACGGCGTCCATAGAGCCTCCCGGACCACCAGGAAGGGTACAGAGAAGCGAGGAGCCGCACGCTATACCACCAGGGAAGCCAAAAAAGAACACTAAACCACCAGGCAAGTAAGGAGATAAAATATAAGGGAAAGACACTTACCCCTCCACACCAGGGATACATCAGAGCCAGCAACCAGGACACATAATCCAGCGTTGGGGCAATACAATGAGGCCACCCGCAGCAGCTGGGCTCATCGGCCATGCTAATTGGCCTGCTTAGTCAGGCATCTTAGGCTCCTCTTCAACTTGCCCACCCCATACCCCGCAGCAGCAAGGGCTTATCTGGGAATCAAATCCTGCCGACTCTCATTGACCCTGCGTCTTTTTAAACGATCAACAAAAAATTTAGGAATTCAGCACCAAACCGGTGCAGGAGGAGGACAAAAAAAGAACACCGATGCTGAAAGGGAGCAAGGATTTATGGGAGTGGGGTCCTACGGGGTAGGAGTGGAGGCGGGCCTACCCAAACATATGCTGCCATGGAGTCTGTTAGGAAATAAATACTTCTTGGGCCACATTCACACTTTGTGTAACGGGAACAATCCTTCCCACTCAGGTTTTTTTTTTTTCTATTATATTTTGTGCCTTGTACATAGGGTAGCCCATTCACTTGAATGTGCTGCCCTATGTGTCACAAACGTGTCAAAGAAACCCCCAAATGAATTTCAGTTGTTGAGCTTCACGTGTTTGTCATGCAACAAAACATGCACCTGCTAACCACATTTGGGGTGCCATTAACACTTCATGGCACGGCAAGAACATTGTGCATTTAAAGTGTTTTTATGCGGGTTTATGAAAATGCATATGTTCCCGTACATTCTGTTGCATGTTCAGGAAATACGAAGGCATGGATGCAGCCTTGGTGAGAAGAGATACAAGGTAACAATTATAATGAATAGAGAAATACTTCATTATGTCCACTAGATGGAGCTGATGTGCAAATAATCTTAAAGCAGTGTTCCAGCTGGGGAAAAAAAAAAAATTAAAGCGGTAGTATTCTCCACTATTTGACTTTTACCTTCAGGTAGGCCTGTAATAAGGCTTACCTGTAGGTACAATTAATATCTCCTAAACCTGCACGGTTTAGGAGATATTCACCCTGCATGCAGCGGCGCATCTTTGCCGGCTCCTAGCCGGAAAGTGAAACTCCCGCGCGCATGCAAGGGAGTGACATCACAGCTCCAGCCACTCACAGCGCCAGAGCCGCCGAACCCGAAAGAGACGCTGAGGCAACATGACAGCGCCCTTAACATTGTCCAGGCGACCGTGTCGGGGCTTAGTTCTAAGGTAATTATTTCATAATGAGCTAGTATGTGATGCATACTAGCTCATTATGCCTTTGTCCTGCAGGGTTGTTTTTTTTTTTCTGAGTATACAACCGCTTTAAAAGTCAGCAGCTACAAATTCTGCAGCTGCTGACTTTTAAAATGAGGACACTTATTTGTCCAGGGAGCCCACGATATCAGCGCCGCAGCCGATTTTCAGCTATATTCAGTATTCAGTATAGGAATAGATGCCTCTTGCCCCTCTGTTCCATGCCTCTTGCCCCTCTGTTCCATGCCTCTTGCCCCTCTGTTCCATGCCTCTTGCCCCTCTGTTCCATGCCTCTTGCCCCTCTGTTCCATTCCTCTTGCCCCTCTGTTCCATTCCTCTTGCCCCTCTGTTCCATTCCTCTTGCCAGGCCCGATGCTAGACTATTTTGCACCCTAGGCAAGACCAGCTACTTACAAAAAAAAAAAAAAAACTGTACACATTGCCCCCTTCCTGTACATAATGACCTCCCCTTTTAACTCTACACTTCCCTTTCTGTATACACTGCCCCCTTTAATCCTACACCCCCCTTCCTGGACACACTGCCCCCCTTTAACCCTACACCCCGTTTCATATACACACTGCCCCCCTCAACCCTACACCCCCCTTCATATACACACAGAGGGGCAAGAGGCATGGAACAGAGGGGCAAGAAGCATGGAACAGAGGGGCTAGAGGCATGGAACAGAGGGGCTAGAGGCATGAAACAGAGGGGCTAGAGGCATGGAACAGAGGGGCTAGAGGCATGGAACAGAGGGGCTAGAGGCATGGAACAGAGGGGCTAGAGGCATGGAACAGAGGGGAAAGAGGCGTGGCACAGAGGGGAAAGAGGCATGGCACAGAGGGGAAAGAGGCATGGCACAGAGGGGAAAGAGGCATGGCACAGAGGGGAAAGAGGCATGGCACAGAGGGGCTAGAGGCATGGAACAGAGGGGCTAGAGGCGTGGAACAGAGGGGCTAGAGGCGTGGAACAGAGGGGAAAGAGGCGTGGAACAGAGGGGAAAGAGGCATGGAACAGAGGGGAAAGAGGCATGGAACAGAGGGGCAAGAGGCATGGAACAGAGGGGCAAGAGGCATGGAACAGAGGGGCAAGAGGCATGGAACAGAGGGGCAAGAGGCATGGCACAGAGGGGAAAGAGGCATGGCACAGAGGGGAAAGAGGCATGGCACAGAGGGGCTAGAGGCATGGCACAGAGGGGCTAGAGGCGTGGAACAGAGGGGAAAGAGGCGTGGAACAGAGGGGAAAGAGGCGTGGAACAGAGGGGAAAGAGGCATGGAACAGAGGGGAAAGAGGCATGGAACAGAGGGGAAAGAGGCATGGAACAGAGGGGAAAGAGGCATGGAACAGAGGGGAAAGAGGCATGGAACAGAGGGGAAAGAGGCATGGAACAGAGGGGCAAGAGGCATGGAACAGAGGGGCAAGAGGCATGGAACAGAGGGGCAAGAGGCATGGAACAGAGGGGCAAGAGGCATGGAACAGAGAGGCAAGAGGCATGGAACGCGGCAATTATGGATCACACATTATATCTCTGTATACAGATCACATCTATTCCTATATACTGATCTCCATGTATACACCGCTGGGATCACACATTATATCTCTGTATACAGATCTCATCTATTCCTATATACTGATCTCCATGTATACACCGCTGGGATCACACATTATATCTCTGTATACAGATCTCATCTATTCCTATATACTGATCTCCATGTATACACCGCTGGGATCACACATTATATCTCTGTATACAGATCTCATCTATTCCTATATACTGATCTCCATGTATACTCCGCTGGGATCACACATTATATCTCTGTATACAGATCACATCTATTCCTATATACTGATCTCTATGTATACACTGCTGGGATCACACATTATATCTCTGTATACAGATCACATCTATTCCTATATACTGATCTCCATGTATACACCGCTGGGATCACACATTATATCTCTGTATACAGATCACATCTATTCCTATATACTGATCTCCATGTATACACCGCTGGGATCACACATTATATCTCTGTATACAGATCTCATCTATTCCTATATACTGATCTCCATGTATACACCGCTGGGATCACACATTATATCTGTATACAGATCACATCTATTCCTATATACTGATCTCCATGTATACAGCGCTGGGATCACACATTATATCTCTGTATACAGATCTTATCTATTCCTATATACTGATCTCCATGTATACACCGCTGGGATCACACATTATATCTCTGTATACAGATCACATCTATTCCTATATACTGATCTCCATGTATACACCGCTGGGATCACACATTATATCTCTGTATACAGATCACATCTATTCCTATATACTGATCTCCATGTATACACCGCTGGGATCACACATTATATCTCTGTATACAGATCTCATCTATTCCTATATACTGATCTCCATGTATACTCCGCTGGGATCACACATTATATCTCTGTATACAGATCTCATCTATTCCTATATACTGATCTCCATGTATACTCCGCTGGGATCACACATTATATCTCTGTATACAGATCTCATCTATTCCTATATACTGATCTCCATGTATACACCGCTGGGATCACACATTATATCTGTATACAGATCTCATCTATTCCTATATACTGATCTCCATGTATACACCGCTGGGATCACACATTATATCTCTGTATACAAATCACATCTATTCCTATATACTGATCTCCATGTATACACCGCTGGGATCACACATTATATCTCTGTATACAGATCTCATCTATTCCTATATACTGATCTCCATGTATACTCCGCTGGGATCACACATTATATCTCTGTATACAGATCACATCTATTCCTATATACTGATCCCCATGTATACTCCGCTGGGATCACACATTATATCTCTGTATACAGATCTCATCTATTCCTATATACTGATCTCCATGTATACACCGCTGGGATCACACATTATATCTCTGTATACAGATCTCATCTATTCCTATATACTGATCCCCATGTATACTCCGCTGGGATCACACATTATATCTCTGTATACAGATCTCATCTATTCCTATATACTGATCTCCATGTATACTCCGCTGGGATCACACATTATATCTCTGTATACAGATCACATCTATTCCTATACTGATCTCCATGTATACTCCGCTGGGATCACACATTATATCTCTGTATACAGATCTCATCTATTCCTATATACTGATCTCCATGTATACACCGCTGGGATCACACATTATATCTCTGTATACAGATCACATCTATTCCTATATACTGATCCCCATGTATACTCCGCTGGGATCACACATTATATCTCTGTATACAGATCACATCTATTCCTATATACTGATCTCCATGTATACTCCGCTGGGATCACACATTATATCTCTGTATACAGATCACATCTATTCCTATATACTGATCTCCATGTATACAGTGCTGAGATCACACATTATATCTCTGTATACAGATCTCATCTATTCCTATATACTAATCTCCATGTATACTCCGCTGGGATCACACATATCTCTGTATACAGATCACATCTATTCCTATATACTGATCTCCATGTATACACCGCTGGGATCACACATTATATCTCTGTATACAGATCTCATCTATTCCTATATACTGATCTCCATGTATACACCGCTGGGATCACACATGGGGGGCCGGATTTAAAGAAACTGCAGCTTCAAACATCTATGACGTGTTTCAGTTTCGCCGCGTTCAAATCAATTAACTGGCGCTGCGGCGAATTGGCGAGTAAAACAGCAATAATGAATTCCGCCGTCAGCGGGATTCACTTACGATCGCGGCTTCGCCAATTCGCAAACTTATGTCTTCCTGCTTATAACAGTTTCACATAGCGATGTGGGCTAGTGGATTAGTGCACACATCACATGTCTGTAATTCATCTCCCTCTGCTGTAGGTTCGAGGCTTACCATCTCCACCTACTTTTTTTATTTTCTTTTTTTGTTTATATTGCTAAAATGGAACGGATTACATCATATATATTGCTAAATAATGTTACACTCAGAAGCGCTTGCAAGCTTACACCATTTTAAGTGTTTTTTTGATCTTGTCTGTGTGTCGAATCGATCTTATGAAGGAAAGTACCAAAGGCAAGTGACCAAACCCCTACCCTACTTCAGGGCAAGATGAAACCTCACAATTTTACCATGGTCTTCTTCCCACATTCCATACAATGTTTAGTTCTTTAGCTATATGTGCTTTTTAGCCTTAACACACTCCATTTTTTCCACCATACAGCTTTATTCTGCACAATAGCTAAGTGCTTTGCAACTTCACTGCAGTTCACAACGTCATGGGTTCAAATCACATCACTACACTTGGGATCTCTTTTCACTCTCATTTTTTTAAACAGTTTTTTTAAACTATCTTGAATTTGGGGGGGGAGGGGGGTGTCCTACCCAAATTTCAAGCACATCAATGGAAACAACACAATTTTGATTTTATGAGTGTGGTCCTAGTTTTATCGAGATGCAATTCTTTACATATTTACCATGGTTCTTACAATTTCTTGACCAATAAACATAGGTGTCTGATATTGGACTCTCTCCATATTTCAACAACACAGGCCCTCATAGTCCAACACTACATTTGCCTCACACCTCAACACAACACTGTCACATCCCTACTCTACATTACAACCCCTCACATCACCAGTACAAGCAGCATGCAAAGTGCAAAACTCCGGCCTTGGCAGCTTAATGGGCCATACACTAACAATTTGTCTAGACTTTTTCCTGTAGACTTAACCAAACCATATAATAGAAGCTCAAACCTCAACACTTTCAATTTGGATGCAATCAGGCAGGCCCTTGCACTACATAGAAAATGTCAATCGGAAGGATAAAGTCTTCTCTAAATCTTACAGTGTGGATGGCCCTTTTGTCTGTAGGCACCCACACAAAACAAAAAAACACATGTTCAATTCTAATGTATTTATTTATTTGAGAATGACAGCAGAAGGAGGGATGCAGCAAAAGAATATTGTCACTCTCCAGTCCGTGTGCCTTTACAGCGCCAGACCACGATCTTTGCTCCATGGCTACGGGATTCTGATGTCTTCCACAACTTCCGGCAGAGTTCAGAATCCATTCTGCACCTCTACCAGCTCATAGGGGACAGGCATGGCAAGGTTGCTGGGCAGCTTCCAAGCCACTTTCGAAGTTCCAGGGTGTTCATGTTGGTCATTGGCCATGTGCCTTACCAAATATCCACTGACCACAAAAGAAAATGAGTGGAGTCCATCAAGGTGGGTTTCTACCACCTACACCCGCAAGCAGTACCACTCCTGGAAAAATAAAACAAAGGATAAGACATTTCATTATGAAAATCACATCTTAATGCCTGTTTGCTTCATTCTGAACTTCATTTAATTTCGACATCACGAGTGAAATAACACATTTTATGCCAACTTACACAAACCAGAAATCATTAATGTAAACATTTGAATACACACCTGTGACGCCAGACAGCCCATCACCACAGGCTTCCCATGGTACGTGCCATGATTCCAAGATGTTGATGTTCTGGAAAATTACAACACCATAAGATACCAAGCAGCCGTTCATGTTATCAATAACTACACAGGTGGCATAGACACAAATAAACACCTGCCAGCTCTTCTCAGCCCTTTACACTATTCACAATACCAACATGTTTATGGTTAGAGGTGCATGTTTTTGCTCAAGTAACACAATTTTACCAATGTTGACTACACTTTATCTACAATGGCAAGTGTCATTGGCAGATGATAATCACCCTCTGTCTCCCTGTGAGTGGCACCTCTGCTAACTAGCTAATTAATACACATGCCCTATCTTGACCGGTTACAGTACTTACATGTAAAGTGGCTAGCAACCAGGGTATTCCGGGTGGCCATACCGGCAGCGGTGCTCCGCCGCCTGGGGGCCGCCGGCTGACGGACCTCTGGCTCCCTCTCCTCCGTCAGCTCCCAAGAATCATCCCGGGCAACGCACATGTTGTGCAACACGCAGCACGCCAGGATGATCTTGGAAGCCTTTGTAGGAGAGTACAGGAGTTCACCCCCAGGCCGGGCCAAGCAGAGAAACCGGGACTTGAGAAGACCTATGGTCAACTCAATGATACTCCGGCTTCTCCGCAAGGCCCTGTTGTAATTCCTCTCTGCTGGGCCCTGGGGGTACCTGATTGGAGCCATCAGCCACGTCAGCTGCGGGTAACCAGCATCCCCTGAAAAATAAGAAAAATATACATTAGTTATTCATATCATGTGACTTTAGATGACTCCTCAAAATGGGAGACAATTAGGCATTTTACTAAACAACCTGCTCGTCTGTTTGCAAAAAATCATATGAAACATCTCAACTCTGTCTAACTGCCTAAATCACTAATACAAATGGGAAAAAGGACACACAAAGTGGTGGGTTTCTCTTGCAAGTTACAACTTGGCCCCTATTCTGTTCCTATTACATTAGCCTAGGTCTTACTTCTGGAATATATCTGCAACTAGAGTGAGGAAACCAATATTGACTCACTTATGCAAAGTACTTTGGGGATATGGCAATACCATTGGAATCATTTGTAGGTTTTCTTTGGGTGGCTAGAGGACACCATTTACACATTGGTTAACCACCTTCATTGGACTCAAAGACAACTTTGCAAATCTTTCTTTTGTGAGCTGCTAAGCTGCTGATCTGGTTGTGTGTGAACAGCCTGACAACTAATAACACATCCATTTTAGGTAGGCTTTGCTTAAATCAGGGTGTACACCGATGTAGCTTATTCCTATGTCTATGTAATCTTACAGTTTATGTTGTTAAGACAAAATACTTTACCAATAAGCCACCCTTCGGGCATTTGTCCACTTTCAAACACCTCGTACAGAGTACTGGTTCTTAACATACTGGAATCATGGCACGACCCTGGGTGACCAGTGTTGACACTCATGATGCGCTGTTTGGCGTCACACACTAATTGGACGTTCACAGAGTGGTACTGCTTGCGGTTCCGGTATTCACTTTCGTGGCTCCTTGGGGGCCTAATGGCTATGTGGGTGCCATCGATTGCCCCTAGGATTTGCGGCATGTGTGCCCGCCGGTAGAAACCCAACTTGACTTCATTCCACTCATTTTCATTCTGTGGCCAGTGGATAAAATTGGGCACTATATCCACTATGGCATTAATGACCAACATGAACACCCTTGAAACTGTGGGCTGGCTAATGCCCATGATACTTCCCGAAGTGGCTTGGAAGCTGCCACGCCCTAAAATATACAAAGTGGCCAGCAATCTGGCCATGCCGGGCACCGCATGGCCGCGCTGTGTGTCCGGGTCAATTTTCTCTGCTATGAGCTGGTAGAGGTGTAGAATAGTTCCTCGCTCGAGCCGGAACTTCCTCCTGACATCAGAATCCCGCAGCTTGTCCAAATAGATCCTTGGAGCAAAAATGCGTGGCTGGCGAGGTAAGGGCACACGGACTGGAGGTGCTGCTGCTGAAGGTGCTGCTGCTGCTGCTGCTGCAGCTTCCCCACCTTCTGCTGCCTCCTGTGCCAGGGCCTCCTCAAACAAGGCACCAATAAATGCCAGCATTGCACCATCTAATGCGTCTGGGATATCGTCCTCCATTTTGAACGCGCAAATTCGCGAATGCGCAGATATATATAGAAACGGCCGCTAATTATCACACCTGTGAGCCAGCTATAAAAGGAGCACATGGCCAATATGGCTGCTGGATGTTATAGATCGATGTTTCTTATGTGCTAGCAAGACCCTGTGACCCACAACCTACATTATCTGGAGGTAAGACAATTGTATCTCTCTCTCCCAAAAAAAAGGAAGGAGACAATTTGTACTTATCTTGGGTGTGCTTAAGTTGTCTATGGTGAATCCCCTCCAACCCACAATAGCTTGGGAACCCCTCAAGTGTCTTTTAATCATTGGCAGTTGGCCCCATGTGCATGTGGTTTGGACATGTGTTTTCTCATGTTTGTTAAAGGTGTGCAGTCTAGATTTGGCATCTAAACCTGCCCCCTTACCTTCCCAGCTTCCAAAGACACCATTTTTGCTTTCCTGATAACTGTAATTTATTATGTGCACGTATGTAGGTCATGCGATTTCTCATGTATGTTTAATGTTTGCAGCCTCCTTTTGCCTATAAAGGATTACACCACCACCACCACCACCACCACTGTGTTTGTGACATTAGGTAAGTGTTTGGAGGGCCTCGTGTGATTTGTACCCCTATGCGTTTTCTTATGTGTTTTTTTTTTACATTTCTTTGCAGCCTCTTCTGCTCTTTAACACCACCACCACCACCACCACCACCACTGTGTTTGTGCCATTAGGTAAGTGTTTGGAGGGCCTCGTGTGATTTGTACCCCTATGAGTTTTCTTATGTGTATTTTTTGTACATTTCTTTGCAGCCTCTTCTGCTCTTTGCCACCACCACCACCACCACCACCACCACCACTGTGTTTGTGCCATTAGGTAAGTGTTTGGAGGGCCTCGTGTGATTTGTACCCCTATGCGTTTTCTTATGTGTTTTTTTTTTACATATCTTTGCAGCCTCTTCTGCTCTTTGCCACCACCACCACCACCACCACCACTGTGTTTGTGCCATTAGGTAAGTGTTTGGAGGGCCTCGTGTGATTTGTACCCCTATGCGTTTTCTTATGTGTTTTTTTTTTACATTTCTTTGCAGCCTCTTCTGCTCTTTGCCACCACCACCACCACCACCACCACTGTGTTTGTGCCATTAGGTAAGTGTTTGGAGGGCCTCGTGTGATTTGTACCCCTATGAGTTTTCTTATGTGTTTTTTTTGTACATTTCTTTGCAGCCTCTTCTGCTCTTTGCCACCACCACCACCACCACCACCACCACCACCACTGTGTTTGTGCCATTAGGTAAGTGTTTGGAGGGCCTCGTGTGATTTGTACCCCTATGCGTTTTCTTATGTGTTTTTTTTTTACATTTCTTTGCAGCCTCTTCTGCTCTTTGCCACCACCACCACCACCACCACCACTGTGTTTGTGCCATTAGGTAAGTGTTTGGAGGGCCTCGTGTGATTTGTACCCCTATGCGTTTTCTTATGTGTTTTTTTTTTACATTTCTTTGCAGCCTCTTCTGCTCTTTAACACCACCACCACCACCACCACCACCACTGTGTTTGTGCCATTAGGTAAGTGTTTGGAGGGCCTCGTGTGATTTGTACCCCTATGAGTTTTCTTATGTGTATTTTTTGTACATTTCTTTGCAGCCTCTTCTGCTCTTTGCCACCACCACCACCACCACCACCACCACCACTGTGTTTGTGCCATTAGGTAAGTGTTTGGAGGGCCTCGTGTGATTTGTACCCCTATGCGTTTTCTTATGTGTTTTTTTTTTACATTTCTTTGCAGCCTCTTCTGCTCTTTGCCACCACCACCACCACCACCACCACTGTGTTTGTGCCATTAGGTAAGTGTTTGGAGGGCCTCGTGTGATTTGTACCCCTATGAGTTTTCTTATGTGTTTTTTTTTTTACATTTCTTTGCAGCCTCTTCTGCTCTTTGCCACCACCACCACCACCACCACCACTGTGTTTGTGCCATTAGGTAAGTGTTTGGAGGGCCTCGTGTGATTTGTACCCCTATGCGTTTTCTTATGTGTTTTTTTTTTACATTTCTTTGCAGCCTCTTCTGCTCTTTGCCACCACCACCACCACCACCACCACTGTGTTTGTGCCATTAGGTAAGTGTTTGGAGGGCCTCGTGTGATTTGTACCCATATGCGTTTTCTTATGTTTTTTTTTTTTTTCCTTTTCTTTGCAGCCTCTTCTGCTCTTTGCCCACTACTACCACCACCACCACGACCAAGTCTGTTTGTGCCATTAGGTAAGTGTGTTCTGTAACTGTTCACTAATTATACTGTATATGAAGAGCAATCTGCAAATCCTGTTTTTTCTGTTTTCTCTTTTGTCATTTCAGATTTAGGAGTTTGGGGCTCTTTGCTGCTGCTGGACAGCCAGATTCTCTGCCCACCTCGTGCTCCCATGGCCCCACCCACTGGAAGGATGAGAAGGGCCAGGGGGGCCAGGGGGGCCAGGGGGGCCAGGGGGGCCAGGGGGGGCAGGGTGGGCAGATCGTCTGGCTCTGGTGTGAGGGAGGCTCCAGCTGTATCCATGAGGGAGTCCACCATCCCCATCCCGGAGGAGGAAGCCGGGGGAGGTGTTAACACACCAAGTGGACAAGCTGGCTCTTCTGACAGTAGTCCTGGAGCGGGTCCGTCCACCAGAGTCAGCTTGTCCACATTAACCCGGCTTCCCCGTTTCACCCACAATCAGTGCTGTGCCCTGGTCCACGCCTATATGGCCAGATATCAGGCGATACATGGGACCAGGGCCGCGTCTTACTCAGTAACAGAGAAGAACAGATTGTGGGATGAAATCCGGGATGCTGTAAATGCACTGGGTGAAGCACCTCGCCACCGTGACAGTGTGCGGAAGAAGGTCAACGACATCTGTGGGTCCGTTCGGAAGAAGCTAATTGCATGGGCTGCGGAGGGTCTTTATGACCGTCAAGGTCGGCTGGATGAACGTGCACGAAGTTCTCTCTGGGATTATCAATTACCTTTCTTGAACATCATAGGACCCGATACCATCTTTCCCAGAGAGGACTTAGATTCGGATGCTTTGCACCGAGGTAGGATATTATCTTGGATGTCAATTGTGTGAGTTGTTTGGAAAAGATTAACTACTATCCTATGTGTGACATTAAGAGAATGTGATACTTGCCCTTCCAATTGTCCTTTTTTTGTTTTCCCCAACCTGCAATTTGTTCATCTGTAGCACGGATCTCAGCCCCTCCACAGCCCATGCAGCTTGGCGAACCAGACGGACTCACAGGTGTTGACATCAGTGCTGACCCTCCTCCTGGTAGGTCCAATATCATACTGTGCCAAACAATGTAGATGTTTTTTTTTGGCCAAGATAGCTCATATTGCTATGTCCTTTACAGAAGATCCGCAGCAGGGAACACACCCAGTGCAGCTAGGCCTGGAGGAAGGTGTTGGTATGTCTAGTCAAATAATGTTTTTTTGAATCTTATTAACCCCATTAACACACATGTTTTTTCTTAGGAAAGAGTGTTGCCTTTTAGATGTTTACCCTGCAAAACACAGTTGACAGCATTAATGGGTGCCGTCATTAGTAGGCAGACCAAGCCTTCTTAACCTTTGGGAGGGTTTAGCAAGTGTCCTATGAGCCCAGGAAAGCACTTTTGAATGTTTGGCCTCAATGCTTCATTCATGAAGCTAGGAGGGCAATCTGGCCATAATCATTACTGACTAAGGTTATGTACTAAACATGTTTTTTTTTTTTTTTTTTAAAAGAACATCAGGCCCCTCTTGACGTTGCAGCTGGAGTTGGATCAGGAGCTGGCGACGATTCTGCATCCAGTGCTGTGGTATGTGATATAAGGGAACAAGGTGCACATGTAACATTTCAATGGTAGCATTGATTTTGGACTAGATGTGGCTTACATTGTGTGTGTTAAATTAGTGCTATGACATTCTGACGATGCACCAGCACAACAAGAGTTCTATCTTGAACATCAGGGAATTATGTTATAATTTGGTGTGCCACTAATGTTCCAAAAACATCCAGGATCTTTAAAGTCCGGCCCGTCTTTGATTTTCCAGGTCCAAATTCATGGGTATCGTTTGGTTGGGTTGTCCTCTAGCCGATTGATGGCAAGATTTTAGACAACATACGTAGATGTATAAAGTCATTGGTGTAGTAACAGATTTACCAAAAGCATAAACAACCTACCACACCAGGGTTAATTGGGAACACCTTCATGTTGAATCTTTTTTGCCTTTGTCATATTAGTCCTACCAATATAATATGTACCCATTATCAGAAGTGTTGCTAGCTTGGATAATCTTACAATGAACAAGTACTCATTAGAAGCACATCAAACTTTTCAACGTTCTGCTTGGGGTGTTAAGTTGTCAAACTAATCTGAAATATTTAGTCATGATGTTTGATAATGATTTGGTCTATTTCTTCTGCTTTCAGGTAGCCTTAGATGCAGAGGGATTGTCACCTACCCAACTTCGTCCATCTATGCTGGATGTAGCCGAGAGGCTGCTTGATGAGTATCAGGTCCAAAATGAGTTAAGGAGGCGTACTCAGCAATCTACTGAGGCAGTACGTCTGCTCGGGCTCATACAGGAATCTGTAGCAACAATGGTACAGGTTCACCAGGATATGTTACAGGTTCAACAGGATATGCGTAACAGCTTGGTAAGTTTAGCAGACCAGCATCAACGGGATCGGCAAAGTGTTGACACTCAGGTGCTGGCCACACGCCAATGCCTGTTTGGATCTGAAGATGCCCCATTGGCAGAGCCCTCCCAAACATCTCACTCACCTGCCACTGCAGGTTGTGGTAGTGGGAGGGTAATGCCAGTGTTGGCCACTTGTCAGGCAGCTGGGGATGGGACAATTCCTCCTGTAGCCACTCCTAGCACTTCACACTCCGTTCGGACTCCCACACCCCTCAATGAGCAATCCTCCTGCACAACCTCAATGCGCACTGGTTCCACAGTACCCCTTCCACCTGACTACATTCCCTCCACACCTTTATCACTTCACTCCTCCCCAGGCCGTTCTTCTTTTTTGTCACCAATGCGACATGTCGTTTGCCCCCGCACCGTGGACCACAACAACCAATCAACCACCACTCCCCACACATCTTCACAACCCTTGCACCACCAGCAGCATCAAATAGCCTTGGAGCAGCAACGATCCCATCTCATGGTAATGGCACACGTTACCCAAATTCTTAGGCTGAGCACAGAGCAGATGGGACTATTGGCACAAGATCTTCAGTCTGGGACATTTCCAGGGTTCAACACCCTGCATCAGCAGCAGCCTCAGACACAAGATCTGATTCTAATGGGCCACTTTACCAGAACTCTAAGGCTAACCCCAGAGCAGATGGGACTATTGGCCCACCATTTGATGGCAGGAACCTTTCCATTGCTCACCACACTGCTTCAGTCACCACCACCACCACCAACTTAATTTCTTTTTTTTTTTTTTTTTTGGTTTTGTTAATGATTGTTACATTGGCCAATTTGTGGGGCCATTTTTTTTTTAAATTTGAGGGTGGCACAATATGATTTCTTATAGTGCTTTTTTTGGGGATGAAATAAAATTTTATGCAAAATGATTAGTTTGTGTTTGCTCTTTGGTTTTTTAGGAGTGTTGGTGGCCAAGTAATGGCCCTGGTTAATGTAGGCATTTATACACACGTGCTTCTCGATCTCCAAACATATGATTTCATGTAAATTTAGATAACTCAATGTTCACATAACGACCCAAGAAAAGGTCTCCCTTCAAATGTAGCTTCAAAACAAGTCTCAAGGCTAACATAAACCAAAGCCAACATACTAACAATTACAGACCACACCACTCAAGTAAACAAATACAACACAAAAGACATTCGATGTGTACACCAAAAAGAAAACTTGGGTAATAAAATAAATGTTTTAATAACACATGTGGGTGTCTACCAACTGTAGCGTACAAAAAATATATTACAATATATAATAGAATGAACTAAATTGCCAATGTAACATTTGTGTTGCAAAGAGCAACATACTTAAATTTAATTTAGATAAACATTTTAAACATTTTTTATGTTTTGACATCATTTTTTGGAAGGTTTTCACAAAAACAATTCATTTTTGTAAACATTTTTGGTTTTGTCCGTTGCCATAAAAACAACAAGGCTTTTTTGTAAACATTTTTGGTTTTGTCCGTTGCCATAAAAACAACAAGGCTTTTTTGTAAACATTTTTGGTTTTGTCGGTTGCCATAAAAACAACAAGGCTTTTTTGTAAACATTTTTGGTTTTGTCCGTTGCCATAAAAACAACAAGGCTTTTTTGTAAACATTTTTGGTTTTGTCCGTTGCCATAAAAACAACAAGGCTTTTTTGTAAACATTTTTGGTTTTGTCCGTTGCCATAAAAACAACAAGGCTTTTTTGTAAACATTTTTGGTTTTGTCCGTTGCCATAAAAACAACAAGGCTTTTTTGTAAACATTTTTGGTTTTGTCGGTTGCCATAAAAACAACAAGGCTTTTTTGTAAACATTTTTGGTTTTGTCCGTTGCCATAAAAACAACAAGGCTTTTTTGTAAACATTTTTGGTTTTGTCCGTTGCCATAAAAACAACAAGGCTTTTTTGTAAACATTTTTTTTTTGGTTGCCAAAAACAAGGCTTTTTTTTTTTTTTTTTGGTTTTTTTGGTTCCCAAAAAAAGGGTTTTTTATAAATTTTTATATTTTTTTTGGTTGCCAAAAACAAGGCTTTTTTTGTTTTTTTTTTTTTTTTGGGTCCCCAAAAAAAGGGTTTTTTATAAATTTTTATATTTTTTTTGGTTGCCAAAAACAAGGCTTTTTTTGTTTTTTGTTTTTTTTGGGTCCCCAAAAAAAGGGTTTTTTATAAATTTTTATATTTTTTTTGGTTGCCAAAAACAAGGCTTTTTTTTTTTTTTTTTTTTTGGGTCCCAAAAAAAGGGTTTTTTTTTAAACTGTTTTTGATTTTTTTGTTAGATTTTTGTTTATAATGGGCAACAATTACAAATGTGACATTTCTTTGTGTTGCAACGTGCAACATAAGTAAACAAACCACAAAAAAAAAATACTAGGATCTTTTTAAAGGTGTGACATTCCTAACGAATGGCTCCTTAGGGTCTGGATCCACGCCACAAAGGTGTTCCAAATATAGAATTCGGTCTCCGCACCACCTCATATAATCCAGGAGGACCTCGTAGGTGAGGTGGGTGTGCCCTGGGTAGAAAAAAACATGACAATTAGTTTTAGGCAAAATGATCCAAACAAGGATTGTAATTAATGTGCCTCAACAAATATGCTTAGGAGTCTATTGGTTGGCTTTTATCAACACTCTGAAGCAAATATGCTAAATTGCTGTTGTAAACCTTAAACTCAAACTTTCACAGCAAATTGTTCAAAAGGTTACATAAGATGGCTTGGAATGTTAGTAGCAGTTCCACCAAAGCTAAGTAAAATGCTTTTCTGCATGTAAACACAAGCAATCATTTTGAAGAATGTAAGGTGTTTTGGGTTCAATTGGTCAACACGATACATGTGCACACATTTATCTCTATCACCATTGGAATCTGTGGAGCGTTCTCTCTCCCTCTTACTGTCTATAGATTGAACCTGACACATAGTAGAGACTCACCCTTAGGAATTTTGAGGGCCAGTTCTGGACGGAGCAGATGTGTCTGCTCCCCTGATCTCCTTTCCGCCATCCCAGCTGTGTTAAGAGAGAAGAAAAAGTTTATCAACAAATGGACTCACGCTAACTGTAGGTTACGCAGTCATGAAAACGCTCTAACACCCACTCATTACCCCTCCACATTTCCCTGAAAGTTTTATTTAGACATTGATATGGTGGTGATGCAGATTTGTACAGTGCAAGCGTCATTCTTCTGGGTGAAGCTTGTAGCGTTAAGGATACGTACTCCCTGCTTTTGTGCTGATTGTGTTTTTCTGATGTTTTTGGTGCCTCAGCCCTGCCTGTTCTAAGTGTTGGAAACATATCATTTTGGGAGGGCTGCGGAAAACTAATCAGGTTAGACTTACACTCTCTAGGTTTTTGGGGACAAGAGAAATAACAATCCTCCTTTTTACATGGCCCCTGTACACACCTCTAGGCACCTCCCTCCTGTTGTTTGACCCCACAGCAGGCAGCTTGCTATGGAGGCACATGAGATGAAGCCAAGCACCCTGTGCCTGTTCAGGCACTAGGCTGTGAGCCAGCCTTGCCCCCCTCCCTTCCAATGGTCTCAATGATTAGGAGTGACAGCATCAGGAGGCAATATTGGCATGCTGTCACCTCAGTTAAGGAGGAGGGGGAGTCTGTTCCAGACAAGTATTAGTGCAAAAATTTGGACCGTAAAAAATGGTCCCAGTAAGTCTTAGGGGGAATATGCACACCTATCACTTGGAATACTAATGCATAGAATGCATTCACATAAAGAACCCGCTGCCTTTAGAACAACTTGAAGCCTGAGCGGGGACATACACAGTTAGCATTTCTCCACTTACTAAGTAGACACATTACTGGAAAAGCACACAACTTACCATCATCAGGTTTTTTTGGGGCCCCTGAAGTGGATGGCGTGGCTGGCTCTGGAGAAACTGCACAAAAAGAACACAAATTGTGAACTGGAATGTGGTACATTACCGAGGAAGAGTATTTATGAAAGATTGACAAACACACATTTTCAGTGTTGACTAAATCAGGACATGATTAAATTACAATGTCCCCTAAAAATTTACAAGTACAAAGCACACCATTTCCAATGTAGAGAAACTAACACCAATTTAGAATAGGGTGGCTTGAGATAACTTACAAAAGATAACATGTCCTGTAAAGCTCCCCAAAACCACCTTTCAAACATGAAGGTTAAGCAAGAGTGTTTCATGACCAACCTTCCTGTCACATATAGCAAAACTACACTTGCTTTGACTCCAACTTAGATTATCCTAGATACACATCATCCTAGCACACACAATTCATGTGAGAATCTAATTTTAGGTACTTACAGACTAGTTCAGGGGAGCCTGGAGTGGGGGAGGATGGGGGAGACCCTACATGGGGGGATGGTGTCCCTTCATGGGGGGATGGCGTTGTATCTCCTAGAAACACAAAGACACAAATACAATCCTTGAACAAAAGCTATTTGATAAAGGCACACAGAAAGTAGTCTGGAAACATTGAAGGTAGTAGTTACAGTGGACTGGGTAAGCAGTGGCCCCTCTTCCCCAGTCCTCCACAACAAACATCCTCAATGTCAGCTGCTACAAAACCCCAATGTCAAAATATATATATTACAGCCCTTATATTTACCAGGACACATTGAACACACAAACACATGTAGAATACTTACTTCCCCTTTGAGGAGAGCCCAGGTCCTCATCCGAGTCGGACCAATTGGCCTCTTCTTGGCCAACAGTTTGTTCCTGGCCCGGATCCAGGCGACTCGGCCCTGCCTGAGGCTCCTCTCTTGCTGAAGTTACATCAACCACAAAAGAAAACAAAACAAACAATCATTCCTCCAAGTTCGACCTAATACACAACACACCAGCACATCCACATTACTTACAGGGGGCCTGAGAAGGCTGAGCCGCAACATCCTGATCACTGGTTTCTAAAATAAAAGAAAAACATTATATATTATTTATGGACACAAATAGGCAGTAACCTCTCATCATGCTAGCACCATACTCAATGCCCCTACAATTCAGAACATAGAAGTGCACTTACACCAATGAGATGCATTGACCATGTTTTAAAACAGGAGGGCACCATGCAAATTAAGCGGGCGCCTAAGGCCTCGCACCTACAGGGGCCTTGCGGCCAGTGGCGGAGCACCAACATTTCGAAGGGCGCAGTCAGGGAAATCTCCCAAGTAAAAGATTGCTTTCAATCCTCGGATCAAAAAGTTGCAGCAGTGTGCTGCAGTCCCTTCACTGCGTCTGCCAGGTGTCTGTTGTCCGCTGACACTTACTCCTCCTTCTCTGCCTGGGGATTGGCCGTCTGATCATGTTATCCTAAGATGTGGAGGAATCGGTAGGTGTGTACCTGCACCAGTAGGAAGTGACTGGCCGGTCAACTCACTCTGCTATCATCAGTTGTTGCTCTGGGAGGAGAGCTCCGCCCTGGACCCGGAACATACAGGTAACCAGGCCCAGACTTGATATTTTGCAGGCTGGTCATAGATTTGTTGTGTCCACTATGCAAAGTGGTTGAGTAGCCCCAGGGAAGTTGGAAGAGTCTGAAAATGGTTGGTGGAGGAGGAGGAGAAGAAGGCCCTGGGTGGCTGGGGGACAAGGAGAGGGCCCCTGGGGGTTTTCTAGAGGAGGAAAGATCCACAATGACGCCAGAGTCAATTGCCAAGGAAGAGAGTGGAGCTGAGCAAGTCCTGCCTATCTGACATGAAAGCCAAACATGGTGTAGATGGAGCCCTTTGCCCTACACAATGACAGCACCAGAGGTGGAAGGTGAGTGGTAGCGGGTCTTTGACATTATAGAGCATATGGACTCTGTCCATTATTGGTAGTTTTGTTTGGAGTTGTCCTTTAGATGTTTAACTGTGTTGTTTTTGACCCGAGCTGTGAGGGACTGAGGTATGACAGCCCACTATGCTGAGACTTATAGTGCCCTAGAATGTTGAGGACTGAGGAATCCTTAGTCCCTAACAGAGGGCACTACAAGTCTTAGCATAGCAGGCAGTATTTCCTCATTCCCCTACAGAGAGGATTACAAGTCCAAGCAGGTAGCCTTCTGCAGTGGGACTTGTTGTGCCCTTGACTGTGGTGGACTGAGGAAGGGAAGTGTAAGAGGGTCTCTGTAAGCTCAGATGTATGGGGGAGCTTTGGGGAACACAGAGTTCCCTTTTACACCAGAGTCCCCAGCTTCCCCCCTCAAATAATGGTTCCCAAACTCTCCTTATATCAGAGTCTTCACACTTCCCTCTTACAGTGTAGTAAGTCTGGAGACTCCGATGTAAAGGGGGCTCTGTAAAATGTGATTAGAGATTAGAAATTTCTAACATTTTTATTTTCTACTTACGATCCACAATTTTCAGCTGCTCAAATGGCTCGCTGCCTCTGACTGCATATTGGAGTGTGGCCGTCCTCCTCCTCCCCTTCTTCACCAAAAGCACAAGAGGGTGCCGTCCGTCCGCTTTGGCTAGAAGCAGAAGAAAAAAAAAAACATAAAAAATACGAATGTACATAGTAGTATTAAAGGTTGTGAAGAGACACTTGATGGAGGTAGGAAAGGTAGGAGCGAGAGGGAGGGGGGGGGGGGGTGTTGGTATTAGTGTTGTTGCATAGCTAAACACATGTCCACCTACCCAAAAAATTGTAACCTATCTGGTCACATGTAATGTATATTTTTACTTACCGGAGATTTGCTCCACAGCCTTTAGCAGGAGCCTGGGTGAGCGCCTTTTGGCATCACTCCAGGCCCGCTGCAGATCCACTATCTCAGGCAGAAACTGAAATCTCCGCTGCAGCCTCATCCGGAGACGACACATCATCTTGTGCTTTTGGTGAAGATGCGTATAAACTTTATCATACCCCCAGAGGAGGAGGAGCTGTGGAAAGAGCAGTGTATGTTTGAGTCCAAGTATGTCCAAAATAGTACAGTCTTCAAATAACATGCTAGGTCGTCTTTGAGATATTGTAGAACAAAGAATTCCATTTCTGGTGATACATATACATCGATGTCCAAATCTACCTCCATGACATAGGTTGCCCCACACTGGTGATTTCCTCTACATGATATAGCCATTTTCTCAATTGGCCTTTCATGACACACCCAGGGCCGCCATCAGGGGGGACAGGCAGTCACTGTATTTACAACCTTATTGCTGTCCATTTAGCAGGGTGCAAGTAACTTTACACACATGTAGCATAGGTATCAACTTTTGTCACCATGTTAAAAGGACAGCAGTATGGGTAGCATTACAGTGACTGTTATTAGTCCAGGCTCACTAAACTAGCCAATGCTTGGAAAAGCAAGCCATGCAGATTGCTTTTCAGGTCCCTTTTAACACGAGCTGTCTGATTGGGTGTGGCTGTTAATTTTTGACGCAGACCTGATAAGCCCCTCAATTCTCCTTTATGGAGTGTTATATGTAAATGGGATTGCTTCATTTGAGATGCAGATTTAAACTGTGTATGGCCAGGCTGAAGGTACCCAAGTTGATTGGTCGATCACCTGGAGGACAACGTACAACCAGTCTGTCAGATTTTACACACACTTATCGCTAGCATCTCTTGTAGCCACTAGCAATAATCACTGTGTTTTCCTGGCAGGGGCAGCACCAGGAGAACACAATGGCTCCGCAGGAGGGTTTCCCCTGTCTGTGTTGATGGTGGAATCAAGGCAAAATGTTTTTCCTGCAAGCCACGGGACAAACAAAGATATTTTTTTAATGAATCCATGATTTTGCCAAAATGGAAAAAAAAAGATGTTTGCTTTGTATATTCTTAAGTTTGCTACATAACTAGAACATGTAACAGTGTTATATCATTGCAGGAGATTTCCCTTCACTTCCTGTCTTGGTGTCACCAGGACAGGAAGTGAGGGAATCTCCCGTGGGGATACAGCCAGCAATTCTTTCCTTTTATATATACTATGGACATTATAAGGCAACAATTGCAAGCTATTTCCCCACAGTGATATTCCCCTCACTTCCTGTCTTGGTGACACTAAGACAGGAAGTGAGGGAAAAT